>NC_134568.1:159332176-159694676 GCF_050947875.1 Dermacentor variabilis | reverse complement strand
ATATAAGCTTGCCTAAGCCGCAAAAATGACTATGCATGTCTCTGGCCGCTTGGACCCTACCAGCTCAGCATGCACTGGTGTCTCGTGCCAGGACTATTTGCGCAATGCTTTGCATTACATAGTTGTCAGCTACAGTTGAGTCTGTCAAATTTTTCAGTGATTTTAGATGATACGTTTTCCCAGTTAGTACATATTTTCTCGCTTTTTTTCTAATACGTATGAACTAGGTTCTAATGTATAGGGTCTGGGGCGGCTGTGATTGGTATTTGATGGGGCGCTCATTCATGCCAAAGCTTATACTGTGAACCCTGCCACTGGGAATCAAGCCTACAACTGGCATATGTTTTTTTACTCTGCTCTGTGAACTGAGCGTTTATGGTGACTATTTTTTAGAGGAGATGGAAATAATTTAGAAATTTTGAGTGACCTGCTTATTTGTAATTTTGTTTATTTTTCAGAAAAAGTTAAAGAAGCTGGCGGAAATTAGAGACGCGGTAAGAATTCCATATATTTGTTTGCTTCATGATACAAAAAGTACAGTAAACCCTCATTATAACAAATAGATGGTGAAGGGAAATGGAGTTCATTATAAGCTGTATTTCATAAACCCCTTGAGGCTCAAATTTTTTTCAATATGAATGCCCCCAGGGTCACAATTTTTATTTCAGCTTAAAATTTTTCTTGAGTGATTTATTTAGAGAAAAAACAAGCAAAATGTTTTTAGGTGACAATAAAGTGAGAATTTTTTTATGTGGGCAGTTTTATGTATGCTTTGTTAAATAAACTAACATAATAATTTTTAGTGGTGTTTGAATAGTGGTAGTTTTAATCGAAGTACAAATAGTATTTGAGAAAAACGATCCTGGAATAGCGAATTGAATATAATTTTTTTTTTGCATTTCTAAACAAGGTGAAATATTAAGTTCAGTTGGAATTCACTTGGTTAAAAAATAAGGCTCATATCCATTATTTTGCTGATGTATATAATACCATGTCTAAGTGGGTGTCCAGACAACTGTGGAGCGTGTAAATGATAAACTGCTTTCAATTTATCTGGCCACCATGACAACAACATAGAGCAAAGAAGAAAGCTGTTTATTGAAAAGCAGAGGGTTTAGCCAGCATATATTCACCTACATGCTACTCTGCAAGGAATGGGATTAAGGGGACAAAAGGTCCTAGAAGAAGGTGGGCTGATGAATAAAAAAAGAATGCAAAGAAAGAAATTAATAATAACAATAAAATGAGAACAGGATGCCACCAGATGCACATAAAGAATTGTTCTCATTGAAAAAGAGAAGTGTATTACTATAGTACCGCACATTGTTTTAAACGGATGCAAATAAGGTATCACTGACTAAATAATAAATATAGAAAAATCCCTATACAGTCGAACCTTGATATAATGAAATTGTGCTTGCAGTGAAAAACTTCATTAAATCGCAAATTTAGTTAATTCGAGGTTTTGAAGTTTCAGCATTGTCAACAACTTCACAAGTTCCCAGAGCATTCCCGGTGGATAGTATCTTAGTAAGCACTTATAAACAAATTGCGAGGTCAGTCCGTAATAGTGCAGTTATGGGTGCCAGCGCGTGGGGTGCAGATTCCGTCAAGAGCAGTGCTTCGACGTGACTCATGGCGTCCAAGCTTCGTGTGTGTTGCGTCGCGCGGTGCCGTGAATCTTGGATGCCATGGCTGACAGCGCTTAGTGCTCGTAGCTGGTGCCCATAAATTAAAAACAAAAGTGTAACGAGATACAGATATCCATCCTGGAAAAAAAGAAACAAGAAACAAGAAAAGTCACAGCAAGGAGACAACTACACAAAGTAAGGTTCATAGTTTTATCGATGTTGTACGGACTTGGGTAAGAGATCTCACTTGATGACCAATAACTCGCTGTTACAGCGTGAGGGAGCACTTTTCACTGTGTTTCAGAGACTTGTGATTACACGACCGCCAACACTACACATGATGAAATGCAACGTGCATCAAGGCACCGAATGTCTCGACTCGTACTTAGCATTTGCTGCGGAAAAAAACCTCCAAGATACAGTGCCTGGCCCGTGCGTGGACGCACGCTTGGAGGAGAAGGCAGATAGGTTTACGTTCCTGCCTCTGTTCCTCCATTCCTGACAATGTGCTTGATCACGTTATAGTGCGTGAACTCCCTCCCCATCCCCTTGCGGAGAAGGAATAGTCAGCTCTCGTGTTTCTCCGAGCGCTGTGAGCCACCGGTCGTTGGTCGTTAAGAGTTCTTTGCCAACGTGGCAAATGACACAGCAGTGTTTCCTGCCTACCATGTCTCAGTGCGCACGGTTGGACGGTGTTTTTTCCACTCACTTTTCATGCAGAAGCGCGCTTGAAATAGCTTTTTCCTCAGCTGACATTTTTATACTTCTTTGCTATATTTATTTATTTTAATTTTATTTTTACATGCTGCAGCCCTTTTAGGGCTATGGCAGAAGTGGGGAATTATACAGTTGTATATCATACAAAAATGTGCAATGTACGCAGCACGACAAAGAGAAAAAACAAGAACCAAAAATAGATCAATGACATTCAAGTTTAAGCAAGAAATCGTCCAACGGAAGCGAATGAACGGCACCAGGCAACGAGTTCCAATATTCAATGGTTAAAGGGAAAAAACTATATTTAAACGCATCAGTTCGGGACCGATAGGGTACAGTATTAAGGTGGCAATACCTCCTAGATGAGGAAGGTTCAGCAAATTTTATGTATGTACTAAGGGAAGAAGTGTTTGGCGAGTTAATTAATGAGTGGAAGAGCTTTAGGGATTCTGTATTGCGACGGATGCTGAGAGTAGTTAGATTTAACTCTGAAAGTTTAGAAGGCAGAGAAAAGTTGCAATCATGTCGACGGTAGATCAACCTGATAGCCTTTTTCTGAACCGTTTCCAACCTCACGGTGTCTGATTTCTTATGTGGATTCCATACCACACAGGCATACTCCAAAAGTGGGCGGATAACTGCTTTTTAAGTGATTACGTTAATTTTTAAAGGAGCAGTGCACAGAGTATGCCATAAGTAGCCTAGCTTTTTAAGTGCTTTAGTACAAATATAATTGATATGATGAGACCAGGACATGTTAATAGTAAAATAAAGACCCAGGTATGTATATTCAGACACTTTTTCCTGTGCGCAACTATCAAGTGCATAAGGAAACGTGGATGGAAACTTATGCCTACAAAATGAGATGTACACGGCTTTCTTAAAATTTATAGTCATTTGCCAGGTTTTACGCCATTGGCAGAAATGATCAAAGGAGTCGTTAAGAAGAATACGATCTTTAGGTAAAGTGATAGTTTGATAAAGCACGCAGTCGTCCGAGTATAAACGTATTTTAACAGGTATGTTAGATGGTAGATCATTGATGTGCGGCAAGAAGAGTAGTGGCACAGGACGGAACCCTCTGGCACACCGGATGTTATGTCAACAGCAGAAGAGTTAGTGTTCCTAAAATAAACGCTTTGTGAATAGCCAGTGCGAAAGCTTGCAATCCAGTGAAGAAGAGAAGGATTGTTAAATATTGAGTCAAGCTTGTATAAAAGAGTGAGTAACTGTATTAAAAGCTTTGGAGAGGTCAATAAAGACAGAATCAATTGGGTAACCTAAATCAAGCGCACGAACAATGTCGTGACTAAATTCTATCAATTGAGTGGTAGTACTGTAACCACGACGAAAACCATGTTGAAAGTTAAATAGAATATTGTTATTAACAAGGAAGTCTGAAATATGCGTGGGTAGTATGTGCTTCAACATTTTGCACGAGTAGGATGTTAGAGAGATCAGCCTATAATTCAACAAACGTGGTCTGTCGCCAGATTTATACAATGGAATAACTATTGCTGTTTTCCATGACGAAGGGACTATACTAGTTGATAGTGATTTCTTGAATATGAGCATTAGGTAGCGACAACACCAAAGAGAATAACAATGAAGAAATGATTAGGAATCTCATCTGGGCCGCAACTCTTTTTTGTGTCAAGGTTCAGGGTCATATCAAGAACACCTTCCTCCGGGACCAAGGCATCTTCAATAGGAGGATACACATCACTGCTGTAAGGAGGAATGTCGCGGTTGTTTGTTGTGAAAACAGATTGAAAATGCTCGTTAAATGCTGTGGCGATTAGCTTAGGATTACTAGAGGGTGCATCGTTAACTATAAAAGTATTGCTAGAGCTTACTTTAGAAAAAAATTGTGCTCCAGAATTTTCTAAGATTATTGTGCAATAAATTAGTTAAAATAGCATTATAATAAGAATCTCTAGCTTTCTTTGACTTCACGCGATATTCATCCTTAATTATATGAAACTGTGCTGTAGCATGGATGTCACCCGCCTGCTTTAGGCGTCTCAGTCTGGAAATACGATGGGACATGTGTTGTAATTCTCTAGTCATCCAAGGTACCTTTGGGTTTTGTTTCTTAGTTTTCAGAGGAACAAAGCTTCGGATGTATTTAAGGACAATATTTTGAAAGAATGAAACTAATATATTAGCATTGCAGGACAAGCTAAGCTGTTCGAACTGTTCAAAAGAATTACATAACACATCAATAATTGAGATGTCATCAGCACGATTGAAGTCGTGAAAAGTAGTATAAATACAACTAGATGCAGGGAGGCTACTAACCATATGGCTGCAAGTACATTTCATTTCCATTTCATTTCATTTATTGAAGCCTTAAAGGCCTAGAGGCATTACGTAAGGCAGGGGCAAACAAAGTATGAGGAACTCTTCATCACTCAAAAACTGACAGAACATACTATGCATGAGAATGAATCACTAACAATTAATTACTTAACAGGGGTCAAGTAGCAAGTGCATTTTTAACAAAACATTCTAAGTGAGGTGGATTGTTAGTTTCGCACGGAAAGTCGTGTGGTCGGCGGAAGAAACGATACAGTTTGTAAGAGTGTTCCACAGCGCTATTGCATTTGGAAAAAAAAAGAATCCTTCATCAAAGACATGCGGCGCTGAATGTACGTGATTGGACAGCTGTGGTTGAGGTGCGGTGAGATTCTAGGCGGGGGTTGTAGTCAAGGGTGTCTGGCTCTTGGGTGATAATAGAAAGAGTGAAGCATGCAGAGACGCGAGATGATACTACGTGATTGGAGACTGGGAAGATCGAATGTGCATTTTAGTTCAGTTATGCTGGTTTTACTTGACTAGTTTGACATGATAAAACGTGCAGCACAATTCTGAATGGCTTCTAATTCGTAGGTGAGATAAGGGGTGCCAGAGAGATGAAGCGTACTCCAATTTCGGCCAAACGTATGTCTGATATGCAAATTTTTTAATAGCAGGCGATGCAGATTTCAGATTGCGACGCAAAAAACCAAGTGTGCGCAAGGCATTTGCGCATATTGTTTCAATGTGAGTAACCCATGATAATGATGATGTTAAGTGAACACCTAGATACTTATAGCAGTCTGTGTGTGGTATTTTAGTTTAGCTTATATGGTACGCGTAATTTGTGATGCTGCGCTTACGGGAAAAGAACATACATTGGCACTTATTAAGGTTAAGAGGCATTAACCATTTTTCACACCAGGAAACGATAGTGTCTATGTCTTTTTGTAGGTCAGTGGAATCACTAGGGTTATGCATGGTGTTGTGGATGATGCAGTCATCACGAAAAAGTCGAAGTCTGGTTTTTGTGTTAGGTGGCAGGTCATTGATATAGATTAAGAATAACAGGGGGGTTAAGCCTGCGCCCGAGCAGCTGGTAACCGGGAGGTGGGCTTGCCCGACGGGGTTGACCGACATGAAAGCATCCACACCTTTAACGAAATGACCATTTATTACCGCGAATCCAGGCGAATATATCCATCCCCGCATGAGACACTGACAAGAATACAGGCCACTAATCTCGGGAGAGTACAGACTAGATCTGTACTTAGTCCAAGAAGGCTAGCTGCAATGACCGATGGTGAATATCCACCAAACTGCAAACATTGTAACTGCCCCCTGGCGGACCAAGATCACATCTTGTGGGGATGCCAAAAGAACCCTCCCCCGAGAGAACTCTTTAGTTGAACTCCTTCACACGAAGAGTGGGAGATGAAGACCAAAACTTCCAACCCGCAAGACTAAATACGGTTGGCGGAATGGGCTGACAGCGTTGCGGCGAAGCAGACGCCACGCTAGCCCACACCGCTGGGAAAGAAAACTCCCCTCAACCTTGACAATAAAAGTTTCTTCTTTCTCTCTCTCTCTATCCAAGTGATCAGTGATGGGGGGATTCCGAGAGCAGATAATTTGGCAAGTAGGTGATTGTGGGGAACACGCTCGAAGGCCTTCGAAAAGTCTGAGAAGATGGCGTCAATTTGTAGGTGATCATCTATGTGTTGCAAGATTTCATCGGTGAATTCAGTGAGCTGAGTTTCGCAGGATAATAGTTTACTAAAACCATGCTGCTATGAATAGAAAAAGGTAATTGATTCAAAGTAGTTCATTAGATTAGTTGCTATGATATGTCCCGACAGCTTAGACAGGATACTGGTTAGAGAAATTGGGCGATAGTTACATGCCTTTGTTCGATCACCAGACTTATGGACGAGAATGACTTGAGCCTTTTTCCAATCATGGAAAACTTCATCAGTACTGATTGATTGTTGGAAAAGTAAGCTAAGTATTGCGCTTGACAGGGAAATGTTGTTCTTAAGTAATTTGCTGCTTATTTGATCGCAACCAGCCGAGGAGGATTATTTTAGAGCGTCTATTAGCCTAGCTATTCAATCAGCGTTAATCTGGATATCAGGCATTTGGGTCGGCGAGTGGTGTGGTAATTCGATAGAACTAAAGTTTATAGCAGGGGAATATACTGATGTGAAGAAGTTGTCAAGGGCTGTAGCACATTTTTCAGTTTCAATTAGTACGTTGTCATTGTCTGATAATTGGAGCTGAGTTTGGCGCTGAGGCGGGGAGATAATCTGAAAAAATTTACGAGGGTTAGACTGAAGGATTGATAAGCGGTCAGTTGAAAAAAAATTTGCTTTTGAAAGCTTTCAATTCCTTAATGTATTTTTTGGCACTTAGTTCGTACCTGTCTCAAGCTCTGTGGCTATTAGTTAACTTTGCTTTCCGATACTGGCGTTTTTCTTATTAAGTAGACGTTTTAGGCTTTGCATAAATGACTGTTATTTTTGTCAGTATTTATAAGGGTAGTAGGAATATATATGTTTTTTAAGTTTAGCATAGTGTTTTTATATCATTCCCAATTGGCGTTGACCTAGCGAGCAGAGTATGTCTGTCGAAAATCTTCGTAGAAGAGTGGAAGTTCACGTTTAAATGCGTCGAAGCTAGCTTTCTTGTAATCAGTGATTAATTTTTGCTTGGGGGCTTTCTTTTTCTAAGGCAATGAAATGCCGATATGAAGTTCGCTGTGTTCACTAAAGCCAGGAAGCGAAGTCACATATTTTATTTTTTCTGTGCTAGATGTTAACAAGAGATCCAGGGTGTTGTCACCCCTAGTTAGGCATGTTATTGCTTGGTGGAGGTTAAAGCCTAGAGGTAATTCAAGAAACTGTTTGTGTTCACTATACGGTGGTATTTTGTTGGGTACTGAAAGTAGTGGCCATTTGATGCTGGGATGATTAAAATCTCCAAAAAGGAAGATAGGTGCAGCAGGCATATCTTTTTTTTATTTGTTCTAAAGAATGGCGTAAGAAATCGCAAAATGAGGGGTTACTATCTGGTGGACGGTAACAGATTCAAACACTATTTTGCCAATTCTACTGTGCAGGCTTACCCATGTTAGTTCGATGTTGTCGTCGTGATTTATCAGTGATGATGGTAAGCTGTCTCTAGCGGCAATTAGTACACCTCCCCCTCACCTATCATGCTGATCGCGTCGATAAACTGTAAAGTTAGGGTAGGATGGAAAAACTTCATGGTCACTGACATCCTTATTTAACCACATTTCCGTTAGTAACATCATATCGGCTGTGGTGTCTATGAAGCTTTCGAGTTCCTCACGTTTTGGAATTATACTGTGGATGTTAGTTAAAGCCACACTAATGTTAAAAAATGAGCCACGCTAATGCTAAAAAATGAATCGGGGCAGTTTTTGAATGAAGCAGGCACGGAATTTCTTGTTCGTCACTGGAGCTGGTCAGATAAGGTATCACTTGGAGCTGGCAGTTCATTGCTGTTAGGTGTTGTGGTGTGTTCAATGACGCTATTGGATACATCATCATAAAAATAGCATCTGCTGCCTACATGCAGCTTGTCCAGGCTGAGCCTAAATGCGCATTTGTGGGGCTGGATAAATTTTAACAATTTTGAGCGTGCAAAGCGCGTACTTAAGGCAAAATCTTCTCCGACGGCAAAACATGTATATTTTAGCTTACGCCCACAAGCCAATATGTTTTTTTCATCTTGAAGTGGGCCAGTTTTACTACTATAGGGCGCTTTTTTGTTGCGGAAAATCTTCCAAGACTGTGTGCACGCTCAATATCACTGCTGTTCAATGTTAAACAAAGAGATTTTTTGCATAGGTTTAGAATAAGCGGAATAGAAATAGAATTTTTGCAAGGTTTAGAATAGGCGGCTGGTGCCATTTGGCTTGACAGGAGGGTGGGAGGCTGGCAGAGAACTTGCTTTGTGCAGGTAGGTGGTTCCAGACGGGCTTTGGGCGGTGAAGGAAGGGCAAATGGGTCCAGGTATCAGGTACGTCAGCACCTGGAAGGTTAGAAGCGTTGTGAACATCGTTATTCTGGCGGTGTTGTGACTGGAGGATTTGGCGATTCCTTGCTGCTTATATTGCGCGCAATGTGGTCCCGTGGTTGCTGACGTCGGAGAGTTCCAAGGTTGCCAGGCGGTGTGCGGGGTGTCGTTCTGGAAACAGGCGGCTGGTGCCGTGTGCTTGAAATGGCCGAAAACTTAGCTAAATTGAAACCATGTCACCAAATTACTTCATTAAATCGTAAAAAAAAGACATGATTTCCAATGCAACTAAGATCGAGAAGTTAATGTAGTTTGTTACATCACGAATTTCATTAAATTGAGGTTCGTTATATTGAGGTTTGACTGTATACGGTGCCTAAAAGCGTATAAGGGGCTCCTCACGAAGTCTGGCCATTTCAAACTGTTAAGCACAGAGCATACAATGTGCGCTAACGATCGTACCTGCAAAATATTAGACCGCTAGTTGCCATGAAAAGATCTGAAATTTCAATCCAAATAACCTGTGCCCGTCTCCGCGTGGACGCCGTGCTTCCAGCCGGAGAGTTGACGTCAATCGCGCAAATGTGCTTACCTAGTTCACCATGCTGGGACGTCACTCACGGTGGCATGTGACTTTGAGAATTATTGAAGGCAACAGCAGTTATATTTGTTTAATCTGTTGCTTCAATAGCTGAATTAAAGTTTAGAGAAATAATAAAACCTACAAACCAAACGATTGCATGTCTTTATTTTATGTCGTACCATTGCAAGAGAGATGTGTGTCTATTTTGTTTGCTTGTTCCCATGTGAAGACGCGTGCGCACAGAAGGCAAAACTATGTTATTTTCTACTGTGTTCCAGCATGCGATCATGCTCTGACCTGCTTGCGTCTGCCTCGGCGTTTGTGTAGCACTGAATTATGCAGCTAGTCAAGTGTTCCTGTGCACTGTATGAAATGAGACAAATGTAACAGCTTGCGTGCAAGACCGTCAGCGAAAGTGCGCCAACAAAAAAGCGAGGTGCGGGAGGGGCTACAAAAAGAAGAAGGTGGGGTCCGTGATGTAAGCTTCACACACTCCTCTAGCTCCAGTATGGGGGAATGCAAGGAAAGAATTTCGTTTGCAGAGGCTAGAGAGGGGCAAGTGCAGAGAGTGTCTATGTTGGTGCTGATGCTCGCTTCCTGAAATCGTGTTCGTGACACTGAAATATTTCTATCCTAGCTATTAACCCTTTCACTGCTAAGTTTTTTTCTGACTCTCTTCTCACTCCTTACTATGTTCTTTTTCTCACTCCTTACTGGTGTAAACAAACTCTCAAAAACCTCAAGCTCACTGGCCACCGCTGTGATGCCATTGCAGATGCCTGGAGAAGATGGGTCAAAAGCATGCTTCTAAGGCTTGAATTCTTTCTTCTTCCAGTTAACATTCGTCGTGTTTTCTCCTCTTGCTCAGATTCTTAGGCTGCAGAGGCTCTTCTTCACTGTCTTCGCTCGACAAGCCATTTAGCTGAGCTGCTTCGTTGTTGACACTTTTACCAGAGTCCGAATTCATCAGCAGTCCCTAAATTTCTTGTCTGTTAAAGCATAAACGCATGCGGCACGTTCACATGCCATGGATGCGCTGCTGAGACAGACAAGTAATGCGGATTTCATGCACACTCCATCTGTTGTGTAAAATTTGATCTACATGTTCTTTGTTGACATTTTTAAAGCTTGGGCAAGTTGTTGTGACAAAGGACATGGACGAGATGAGTGCACATACACAGTGCTGTGTCTTGTCCGTGTCCATTGCGCTGTAGAAAAAGAATGTTCTGTGTGTTTATGTGACCTCTCCAAATATAGCGCGACATAGCCACGAGTTTTTTTTTTTTTTTACACAAGTTGTCTTGGGAGTTGCATGGAGTGAGATAAAAAGGCAACACGAGTATACTCGGGAGTAGCAGGGGGTTGTACGTGTGTACAACACTATATAACTTGGTAGGGGAAGTGAAACGGTTCATGAACCAATTTGAAAAATTCTTGTGGTAGAACACTCCCTAAAGGGCACGTAACAACTTTCAGCGTTTAATCATAATCTGCTATGTAACCTGGTGAGGTGCCTTCAAGGGTAGAAATTCTTGAACAGAAGAGTTCTGCGCCTTGCATTCACTTAAGAACTGGTGCCTCTGCATTACAACCGCAGTCAGAATCTTTTTATGCAGTCCTCACTTCAATTGTACCCAAAGCATACCTGCCCATTCTCCAGAATGTTTTGTAAAATTTACGAATTTGGGCTTGTTTTACGATAATATGCATATCGTATCATTTTTTACAAAAGATAAGTTTTCTGCGAAAAAAAATTTCGTGGTGTTGATTGATGGGGTGACGCAAGATTTTAATAAAGAATGCATTCAAAATAGGAGTGATGTTGTACTTGTGCTGCCTTCTTGAGGCAGTGCAAAATATTGTATGCTAGTGGGGTACAGTAAAACCTAGTCAATTCGATCCTTAATAATCCAGAAATTCAGATAATTGGGACTGGTCCTTTGGTCCTGGCAGGTGTATGCATTATCTAATGCAATGAAACTCTCGTTAATTCAGATGTATTTGGCCAGACGTTGGTTATTTCGGACAACTCTCGGAGCTTGGCGAGTGCTAGAGCATCACAAATGTGCAACACCAAAGAGCAGAATTTCGTTAGTGCATTGCTAGTCCACATCGCCGTAGTCATTAGTGGAAATTGCATGTGAATGACAGTAACGCCAGAACGCTTCGTGCCTATTTGTGCTTTTAAAGCCTTGCATTCACCGCCGCGCACAACACCGCGTTAGCTGCGTGCCTTCATAACTGTGTAGTTGCCATACATGATCACGTTGATAGTGGCTACAATTTCGTCCGTGGCGATTACAGGAAACAGTAGTTTTGCTTTGACTCGGTATGCGCGTCGGCCGCGTGCCTTCATGACTGTGTAGTCGCCATCCATGATCACGTCGATGGCGGCCGCGGTTTCGTCCGCAGTGGTGGCGGCAAACGGTGGTTTCATTTTCAGTCAGGAGTCAGTACACGCGTCGGTAGCGTGCTTTCATAACTGCGTAGTCGCCATCCATGATTTCATTGATAGCAACCAAGGTTTTGTCTGCGATTGAAGCAAACGGTAGTTTCAGTTTGTCTCGGTGCTTGCGTCAGCCGCACACCTTCAACACCGCAAGGTCGCGTTGACAACGGTCGCGGCTTCGTCTGCAGCGGTTGCAGCAAGCAGTAGTTTAGTTTTGACAAGCTTTCGAAGATGAAGAGCATCGGCTACATCATGATGGACTGCGACCAGCTCACTGGCAAAAAAATAATCGAGATGTGCGCATTGTAGTAAAAAGCCTGTCTCAGATGAAGACGCGCACTGCAGCCGTGCTGTGAAGGAAGTCGTGAGGCCTTCGCCGCTGCGAGTGCTAATGAGCCACGAGATGATGAGAAGTGCAGCTTCTGCACTGCTTTTGTGCAAAATAGAAACATGAGTGGCCCATTTATTCAGTAAATAAAAGCATGTTTGTTTTCTTGATATCCTCGATAATTTGGCATTCGGTTAATTCAGACATTTCTCTTGGTCCCATGAAATCCAAATTAACAAGGTTTTACTGTACTTGCTTTGAGCAAGTTTATTCAGTATAGTTAGTTCTTGGAGGTAAAATATGCAGCAGCAAAGTCATTGTGAAAGTTGGCGTGATCTAAAGACAATGTGTGGTTTGTCAGTCTTTGCTGTTCCAAGTTTCCTGTTGCTTGTGTACTGTGTTGGAAGTTCAATAATAAAGCACATAAATAAACTAGAAAAGGTGTGTACTCAAGGTCATAGTTCTCAAGAATGCAAAAAAGAACCTGCTGCCACTTAGAACCAAACCTACAACCTCTTCATGCTTTTCTCTCTTCTCTATGAATTGAGCTGCAGTGGTGGCTGCTTTCTAGCCATAGATGCAAAATTTTCTGATATTTTGAGCAGCTTGAAAATGGAGCTTTCTTTTTGTTTCTTTTTTCAGGACGAATATCAGGAAGAATTGAAGAAGTCACCAGAAATTGGAGACTCGGTATGACCAGCACTTCCTATATATATTTTTTTCTCAATGCTTAAATAACTAAATACATAATACAATCTAGCCTTGTTATTACGAAGTTGCATTGGAGACAAAAATACATTCATTATATCTGATATTTGTTAGAATCATACACACATACATCTGCGAGGGGAGAAACTCACGGTCAGGTCTATGCAAAAGGAATGCAAGCGGGGAGCCTCCAACAAGCCAGCAAAAGTTCTGCAAATTTTGATGACCCACAGGCATTTTGCCGTGCTGATACAAGGCACGGAAACAACAATAAATTACGTGCACTCTGCACCGCTGCAAATCTGTAACTGTGATTGGTCTTATCGCGCGGGATTGGCACATTTGCTTGCCGACTATGGTCCAACCATGCCGGGCCAGCTGCACTTAAGAGGCCCCTTGGCTTAACCAGTGCCACTTAGTAGGGAATCAGCAACCAAAGTTGCTTTTTTGTGGCAGTTGACATGGCAGCAACTTTGTTTATGGCTCCCATGTTTATTGCATCACAAGTGCGATTCATGCCTGAAACACCGTGAGACATCTGAAATATCAGTTATTGCCATTATATGGTGGTGCCGCAGGAACCTTGCAGGTCCAAAAAATCTGGCATCTGAAAAATCAGTTGGCCACTTTATTTCAAATTTTTGCTTCCAGAATATATGTTTGAGGCAAGTGCAAGCAAAAATTTCCTTCACTATAACCGATACCGTGTCGGATCCCAAATTTTCAATTTCTTTATAACAGGAGAATGCTCCATTGAAATAAAACATGACCAACAACATTTTATATTTACTTTGTGTCCAGTAATTCCTTATATCCATGTTCATTATATTTTGATTGTACAGTAAAACCTTGATAAAATGATCCTCAACGAGGAGCTCAAATTGTTTTGTTTTAAACATTACTTAGCTATAACAATTGTCTGTTCTCTTGCCTGCATACGGCACCAGAGTACACAAGGGGCAAGAAAAGGAGATGGGGACGGTCAAACAGCGCTTGACAATGGGGAGGTGTGGGTTAAGACCAGGGTAGCCTAAGCTGATACAGATACCCACTGCACATTGGAGAAGGGCCCCTAGAAATAAATTTAAAAAGTGTGTGGTTGTGTCAGTCTCACTGTGGCTGTGTTGAATTGCTGCACATGTGTGCTCATGTCATGAACTCACGGCTTCGGCACTACTCGTGTTATTCACGATCGCTTGGCTTATCAGTATTTTGTAAGCATGCTGGTGAAGCGCTGCAAGCATTTACTTTTTTTCAAGAAATCGAAATAGACTGCCATTGCAGTAAAGGCTAGTTAATGCAGAAAATTGAATAATTCACTCTTGCTGTCTGTCCATACTGCCGTATTTATTATTCTGCTAAGATTCTTTAACTCAGATGCATTTTGCCATGTGCCTGTCCTCATGCAGCAAGCCCTGGGCTGCTGCATGAGGACATTCTCATTTTCATTTTCATACCACACAAGCACCTCAAAGATAATTGATAATTGTCAACGAGTGAAGTAAGAGTGGCAATAGTATCTTACCAAAATGAAACTTCGCAATGAGCATCGCTATGATAATCACTTGGAAAGAAACCTGTGTGTTTTCTGTGTTTAGGTTGTTTTCTGCTTATCTCTACCCCAGGTGTGGGAACGCAGTGGTGCTAGAAGGCTGCCTGGTTTATCGGCTGTGTGCATTTGTTGTATGACCTTTCCACTTAGGAGCGTTCTGTTCTGTCAATTCTCTCTCATCATGGCATTTGCTTAAGAAGCAACTTGAAATTGGGAATTACGCACATAGCTGTAGATCAGTAGAAACAAATGCATAAAACCAAGCCCACTACGGCACTTCCAGCAATAACAATAAACATTTCTCAGAGCTGCCATGCTGCTGTATCCATGTACCTTGCTAAGAGAAAAAGAAAGCTAGCACTCAAGAACGCACTTTGAAATATTCAGTTAGTTTGGTTCTGAATACAGTTGACTTCTGATCATTCGACCCTGACGGGACCAACAAAATTTATCGAATTATGCAGCATGTCAAATTAAAAAGATACAGAAAGAAATAACAAAACACTGCTGATTGATTCATTTGAAAGCACTTACCCAATTCTAACACATCCCTGAATCAAATGCGCACCCATTTTCAATGTGTACAATGTAGTAAACTGAAGTAGAAACAACATTAAAGCTCGTTAACAACATATAAATCTAACATACACCCGAATTTTTAGCAAGAAGAAGTGTTGAACAATGGCAACCGGTTTTCTAAAGTCAGCTTCGCCACACGGAGTTTTATAGTCAGCCTTGCGGCAGTACATCTGTGTTATATGGCAAAGCATGTAAATGTTGCGAAGGCGATTTTGGTTTCAGGTGCAATTGCACTGCGCAGGCAATTTTCGGCCAAATTTGCTTTTAAAAGAGGGTGCAAGTTAGAATTGGATATATATACCGTAATCAAACATTGGTGAGCCACGGTTATTGCTTGAAAATCTTCCTAGGGCTGTCCGAAATTAGCATCTTCGATGAGAGATGACGTCAGCGCATTCACTGTCTCCTTAGCTGTGCCTAGACTTCTGCAGAGGTCGCTGTCAGGGTCGTCATGGGAGTGCATGCTGACTGGCCAAGTTTGAATTATCTGGTGAAGGTCAATTTTATGATCGAAATAACGGAAGTTTAGAGCCATACAAATGCATTGGCTCTGCCTGGGACCTTCAGTCGGAATCGAATTAACCGGAGTTGAATTGACGGAAGTCTACTGTATTTGTTCAGTTGGTTATTCGAAAACTATCAAATAAGTGGTGTACGAACTGAATACAAAAATTTTAACTATTATAAGATTCATATCTGACACGAGGGTTGCAATGTGGGCTTGTTGCTCAAAAGAAGACGCACAGGGACGTACACAGTGCTAGGGACATACAGAGCGCTGTGTGTGTCCCTGTGTGTCTTCTTTTTTCCCGTATTTTAATTGCGCTACCGTACACCCCTTCGTATCTGACATTTCGAATATAGTAAAATCTCATTTTAACGAAGTTGAAAGGGGAGCCAGAATTACTTTGTTATATTCATTATTACATATGCTGCAATGTGAATCTCTATGGAGATTTCAAGAGGAGTTTCACTTCGTGATATCCTGTTTCGTTATAAGGAGGTTTGACTGTATTCGTGCATGCCCAATGAAAAGCTACACAGAAACGCCAGTGCAGTGCTGCATTTGCTATCCCTGGCAAGTTTTCAGTGCACAAATTTTCCTGCCTGCGCCACAGTGAAGTCGTGCTGACTAGATGAAGTTCTGTGCTTCTTTACTCAACCCTTGGATGTTCCTTCAACGTCTCCTTACTGCAGCTTTATTTATTCTTGTTTTTTTTCTCCTGGCTGTTTTTGTTTGAAGTATAATTAATCTGCAGCAATTTCCGGTGAATGAGAAAGCCCTTCAGAGTCTGATTAATGGCCTGGAAGACCAGATGGAGTTGCTTGGAGAGGCGGCTGCAACTCCTGAGAAAGGCAAGTCATTTGTTTCAGAGCACTTTCTGTTTGGGTTTGCATTTTGTATGTAAAGGAACATAAAGAATCGGACAAATTTCACAAAACAGTTATTGGGAATATAGAGACAAGATACAATACTAAAATAAATAGAGGAACATGCCCAGTTGCTCTGTCATGTTAAAAATACCATTGTCAAGCATTACTGCTGTGTGTACAGCAGTGAACCAACAATTCAACTCAAACTGTTACTTATTCTTTCCAGTAGATTGGTAAAATCCTTGGTATATTTATTATGCTTTGGCTTCATCTTTCTTACCACAGTGCACAACATAAGTTGAAAGCACAGCATTATTACTTTTAATTGAATGGAACATTGATGCCTGTGCAGGCAGTCGCAGCTTCTGGTATGCTTCACACTTCCATTTAATACTTAGCATCTATTTACATTATGCATACCAACTCCTCCTTTCATATGGTACAAACTATTTTTGTTTGCAAGCATACATTGAGGGAAGTCTCTCTAGCCTTCTTAGCATTATCTGATATGTATAAAATGGTGTAATATGGATCATGAAAAGAGATCAAACGCCTTGTAGGTGATGAAATGCACTTTCTGGCTCCTTGTAAGCCTACTTATACAGGACATTTAGTAAAAATCCTATATCCATTGGAGCTTCCTTTGATGAAGGTACCGTAGCTGACTAACATTGTGGTAGGTAATTAGGGATACAGTAAAACTTCTTTATTCAGCCCTCATTCATTTGGAAAATCAGATAATTCGGACTCATCCTCTGGTCCCGGCAGGCATATGCGATATTTAATGGCATCAAACTCTTGTTAATTCAGGCATAATTGACTGAACAGCAGTTAATTCAGACAAACCTTGGAGTGCCATAAATGCGTGACGTAAGAGAGCAAAAGCAGTGTTAGCGTCCAACCAAAACGGAGCGACGGAGCCTGCATCTCCATTCATAAGTGGAAAATGACAGGGACGCAGGAGTGCTTTTTGTTTGCCTTTATAGCCTTTATTCATACATTTGCCGCTACATATGACACCGCATTGGGCACGTGCCTTGAAGGGGTTCTGGACCACCCCTCAAGCTTGGTGAAAAAACAATCTGCGGATAGCATATACTGTTGTGAACATCTCAGCCAAGTTCTGTAGTTGTGCGTGGCAAGTGGAGCTCACAAGCGGAGCACGAAGTCACCTTTCTCTCAAACACTCTCTTTTCAGCAGAAGCCTGCTCCTCACTCTTTTCTGGATGCTTTATTTCGTAATATAGCATTCCTATATGAAGCTACTATTGGCTAATAGCTGACATCAATCATGAAGGGTGTTTGGATCAGTGCGCTTCTTCCTACTGTTGCTGTGTATATTTATTGACAAAGTCTAATAAACAGGCTGAAGTAAGTGAAAGTCTGTTTTCGAATTTCAATAATAATCACATACTTCCGGAAGAAGCTGACTATCGTCTGCTCACGCCCGGCTGTGGCCTCCCGCATAGGAATTAAACTTTGGTCACCCTGCTTATCGGTGTCATAGCTGTTGGGTCTCACTAATTTCGACTAGTTTTGAACACTCAACAAACCTCGAACCATGCGAAACATAAGGTCAGACCACACGCATGCTTGCCAGCATGCGCTCGCTCCTGGTCACTCCTGGTTGGACGCTTTGGCAGACTTCACTTCGTAATGATCGAGGTATTGATAGCGCTTCAAAATGTCCTAGTTGGATGTGGCTACTATTCTTCGGTCAAGCTGGTGCAGGACAAAGTTGGTCTGCACCACGTAGCAGAGCCAGACAAGAGCATATCAGCGTGAGTGCACACTCTAACCCTGTCATGCACAAAGCAAATGCTGCAATTACATGTAGCTGCGGTCTGCTATGTAGTGTAGATACTGTGGCCGCTACAGGGTGCTGTGATGAGCTCACTGGCAGAGGACACTGTGGCTCGCCAAGGACAATCGCATTTGCCACATTTGGCATGGTTTAGGTGCCAAAATCGGAAATAGTGACGTCTATGTGAGCATCCAAAATCAAATTTGAACTGTGCGTCATCGTAATATTCGGTAGACAGACAAATTCTACAAACCGGGAAAACCGGGAATTCTCAGAGATTTTGAGTAGTCTGGAAAAGCTCAGGGAAAACTCAGGGAATTTGTGCTTCTATCAGGAAAAATTGGCTGTAAATTTATTGAGAGGGAACCCAAAGTCACGGTATGCTGGCCCAAGTAAGAGAGAGGAATCGTAACGAGTGGTCTTTGACGCCGCGTCGTCTGCTGGAGGAGTTGCCAGAGTACAGTCAACGAGCGACTTTCCGGACGCCAAATAATTCGGACGGCTTCGTGGCACCAGTAGGTATCCCATAGGGTCAGTGTATAAGAACACTGAAATTTCTGACGCAAGAACGCTTTGCCATCCGATTTTCCGGACTTTCTGCCCTGACCGCAGGTCCGAAACGGCATTAATAAAAGCCACAACTGCCGCCATTTTGATAACCTCGCCGCTACGAACCGGCACACTCGCACGCAGATCCGCTGGCTGCCGTAGCCACCACCGCGGCAATGCTAGGCTTAGCTTAAGCTTCTTGCCATTCTGTGCCGTGTTTTTCATTGAAAGAATTCGCCACTCTCAGCAATGGCCCCGACACCGTCATTGTGGTCATCGCGACTGGCTTCGAAGTTCGGAAAGCATGGCGCGTTGCATAATGCCGGTTCCCGAAGGTAGCTTCACCGCAATACATCAGTGTTACGCTGTGAAGCATAACAAGTGTGGGAAGGGGCAACTGTCACGGGACACAGTATTTAAAGGGAAGCTGAAGAGTCTGTCAAATTCAATAAGACGCTCATATACGGATGCGGGAACCTTATAAACCATGTAGGTAAAATTTGGGGTTTTTTTTCAATTAGGAGCGACGTAATCGTCGGTTAAAATTGCGCTGTAGCTCCGCCCCGCATCGAATGCCGCGCTGCTGCTGCTGACGCTGACGATGCGAGCGGAGAGCGGAAACCGCGGTGTTGTGACGTCAATGCTAGTGTTCTGTTCCTTCGCAGCCTCCGCGACCGTGCCTGACCGCGCTTGTTTCTGCCTGCATACCATCGTAATCTGCTTCGATCGACCCTGCATTACTTTGTTGGTGCGTCTGCGTGTATGTAGAGTGGTAGTCAACGTGCGCAGCATCAACTGAAGTGGTGTAGTACCTTGCTGCACAAGTGCCACTTCAAGCACAGTCCTGTTCAGACAAACGTCTTTAAATTTTCGTGACCTTGTGATGCATTGTGCATGCTTCTGCTTTTGAGTAATTTCGTTAATTTCTTGACAGCAGCAGCAGTCCTCTTCATTGTTCATTGGGATACAGTGATGGCATGAACACCTATTAAAAGTGAAGTGTGTTTAAAATGGCATCAAAGACTACCAAAGAAGCATTTGCGCTCATGAACACATGCAAAGAACTAGTATCAAATTACCAAGTGCACCTTAGCTTGATACATTATCAAGCACGCAGCACGTATACGGCCAGCCCTGCAATTCGGCCTGCGCAGTTGCTGTATATGGCCACAGAAAGAGAGAGGACTACTTGCCACTAGCTGGCTTTCTAAACGCAGCGCGAAAAGATCGGAGCAACGAAAACAAAGACGGCACGAGTGCGGACTGACTGATGATAAGTGGTGTTGGAAGGCCTCATGAATACACGAACTCGCCCAGACCTGGATTTTGATTTACTGCGAGCTCCTTCGTGTTAGCACGCTGAACGGAAGGTGCATGTTTATCTCCTGCCCTTGACGCAGGTTTCGTCGCAAAGCTCCGCGAATTTTCTATTTGCACGTGTGTTGTAAAACAGCCTGCATGCAGCTACCATAACGCAGTGCAAATGTAGAGTTTGCATGTGCTGGAAAGCCGGCGCACGCCAGGACGCTACGCTCCCCCCTTCTCTCGCACATAGCGAGAAACCGACCGTATCACGTAGCTGACAGAATTCGCCGCTTTTACAACTTCGGTTACGAGTATTGTGCGGATGGTGCACAGATGAAGGTCACTACACGTACTGCATGAACCGGGAAGCTTTTCACGCATTTAAACCGTCTTTGTAGATTGCCGACAGCTTTGGACAGCGCACAAATCCCGACGATCTCATCCCCGCTTACGTTCCACGAGGAGGCATGCAGGAACACAACACTACAGTTGTTTGACCGGAAACGAGCTCACTAGATCGGCGAAAGATCGGCGAGATCACTAGATCGCTTTGCAAAAAACATACTCACCAAAGAGCATTTCCAACACGAGGAGATCCCAAGACTTCGCTTTCGTTCGCGTCGAAAGCACTGCTCGCACCAGCATCGTTTGCTTCTTCGAGAGGCCGGCTCTTCGCAATCGACTCGTACATGTAGGGAGTAACGCCGAACTCCTCAGAAAAATGCAGTCTCTCTAAATTTTCCATTACCGTCTCAGAAAAACAGCACCAAACTACCTGGCACCGTGCTTCATGTGTAGCGGCAGCGGTCGGTTCGGACGAACACTAGTGTTGACGTCACGAGGCGCCCGACCAATCACAGGCGGAAACGAGACGCGCGAGCTGGGCGTGTTCGCCGCTGCACTTTTTGTCGAAATAAAATATATTTGCGCTTTCTTTCGCTCAATTTCGATACGATATTCGAATTCGGAGGGTTGAAAACCATTATGTACAGATGTTCACTCATTTTTTCTGGAAAACCTTTCAGCTTCCCTTCACGTAAGCGAAAATGAGACATCCACCCAATCATAGCAATTGCTACAAAGGAAGCCCATACGGGTTCCTCGAAAGAAAAGCCTCACAGTTGAAGAAAAATTCGTCCTGGTCCGGGACTCGAACCCGGGACCACTGTATGTATTCCTTAATTATACATGTGTACACCCGCCATCTTCTGTCACAGTACGAGCACTGATATGCCTAATAAGTGTACTGGCAGGCCTTGAGAACTTTTTCAGGCTCGCCTGTGGCGATTTGAACCCTCAAGGGCTGTAAAAGACATGCATTCATTTTTTTTTGACGTTTTGTCGGCCCCTAGGGAGTCCGAAAAATCGGACGCTGACTGCACAATTGTCCAAGAGGATGCTTCAAATAGTCCATGTGGTGTTGCGTACTCCAGGGTAGCGGACCGTACTGCTGCCAAGAAGTAGCGACGCCTGCCTATCGAAGCTCGACCGACATTACTTATTGGGTAGCGTGGCGTTGTCGGCGGGCTGCAGGCATCCTGTAGATCATGGCGACCAAGCAGAGGCGAGACAATTTGCTAGTGCGAAACTTGCACTGTTTATTCAAAGGTAGTTGAAAGAAAATAAGAAGAGCATGAAGTATGAAGTATGAAGTCTCAAGTATGAAGTATATCAAAAGTACATTTCGGAGCCCCTTAAATAGGCTCTCTACAAGTGTGGGCGGGATCTTGCTTCCGCCGATGACACGTGACAGGCACGGAGAGAGGGCCCCTCCTCCTGCCATACCGAGCACGGGAAGGAGAAGTCGATCCTCTTTTCGACGAATCCGGGGAGAAGGTCGGGTGAATGACCTCTCCGGCGCCGTGGGGTCCGGCCAAGAGAAGGTGAAGGGGATGAGGTAAGCACACACGATGCCACGGCCATGAGAGGAGGGGATGGGGATGAGGTCGCCCGTGGGCTCCGGCTCAGGGGGTAGGGTGAATGACCTCTCCGGCGCCGTGGGGTCCGGCCAAGAGAAGGTGAAGGGGATGAGGTCGCCCGTGGGCTCCGTTTCAGGGGGTAGGGTGAATGACCTGTCGCCACGTGGTGTTAGACGCCAACCCTAACACCATCTCCGGTGGGGGAGGAAGATCCCGACGTGTAGGGGCCAGCAGCCGCTGTACGAGGGATCGGCGTTTCGGTATCAGGATTCCCCGTAGAGGTCACGAACCCTTCGTTCGTAGCAGGTAGATTCCGGGGAGTGGTCATCCGTCCTCGTGGCGCTCTTGTGACTTTTCTCCTTGGTCCGGTCCGGTGAAATTGGTCTTTGCAAGCAGGTCTCGCAACTTTTCGTCTCCTGCGAGGGCAAGCAATCACCCCAGAACAGTGCCGGACCCACAACCACAAAGCAGCGAGCACAAGGCCACTCTCACCAAGACACACCCGGCTTCTAACAAAAAAAAGAAAACCCGCTACACCTTTCCCATTTCCTACGCGCGTCCTCCCCCCCTTAACACTAAAAACAGCCATTTCTTGAAAGCGCTAAGACGTGGCTATTAAAATCAGCTAACAATCGGCTTCACTTCGGAAAAACATATGAATGCACGAAAAATATGCCACGGAAACCCGGATGAGCATGAGGCTTTCGATACTCTAGGGGCAACGACTTAAACCGTCGGCATTGCCGTTAAGCTTACCCTTCTTGTAACGAATATCGAAGGTGTACTGTTGAAGAGCCAAGCTCCAGCGCAAAAGGCGACCGTTTTTCGTAGACATGGACTGCAGCCATGTGAGGGGACAATGGTCAGTCTCTATGGTGAATCTTGAGCCAGCGATATAGCAAGCTAGCTTCTGTACCGCCCAAACTACGCAGGCGCATTCCTTTTCTGGTGCACTGTATGCTTCCTCAGGAACTGAAAGCTTTCTACTGGCGTACAGTACAGGGTGTTCGTTCTCGTCATCTTTCTTTTGACAGAGCACCACCCCCATACCCCTGTCACTGGCATCACACTGAAGAATGAATGGCTTAGAGTAGTCGGGCGCGTTCAACACTGGCTGACTCGTTAGTGCGTTCTTTAGCATACTAAAAGCCTTTTCTTTTGCGTCATCCCACTTTACCGTTTGTGGTTCTGTTTTTCTGAGAGCATCCGTTAAAGGACTCGCAATCTCGGAATACCGCGGAATATATCTTTGGTAATAACCCGTCAAGCCAAGGAATGATCTGATGTCCCGCTTGGTGCGTGGTTGCGGGAAGTTGTCTCTCGCGATCAGTTTAACCTCGGAAGGCCGACGATGGCCTTGCCCTATTGCATGACCTAGATAAGCTACCTCCGCGCGCCCTAATTGGCATTTGGGAGCCTCAACAGTTAAGTTGGCCTCTCGTAGACAACACAACACGATTCGCAGGTGTTGCATATGGTCCGCCCATGATGAAGAAAAGATAGCTATTTCATCGAGATAGGGAAGTGCAAAGTCCTCCATTCCTTGTAGCACCTGGTCCATAAGGCTAGAGAAGCAATATGGCGCATTCTTCAATCCAAAACTCAGGACTTTCGGATGAAAGGTTCCCATCGGGGAAATAAACGCTGCAAGCCTGCTTGCCCTCTCGGTCAATGGAACCTGCCAATACCCTCTGACTAAATCGAGCGTAGAAATGAAATTAGCACTGCTCACTTTCTCAAGCCTTTCCTCGATATGCGGTATTGGAGAAGTCTGGTCCTTCGTGATTAAATTGAGCCTGCGGTAGTCGATACATGGCCGCGGCTCTTTTCCTGGGACCTCAACCAAGATAAGAGGCGAGGTATAATCACTCTCTCCTGGCTCGATTACACCTAGCTCTAACATCTTGTTTATTTCAGCGGTCATGACTTCACGTTGACGAGGCGAAACGCGATAAGCTTTCGAACGAACAGGGTCCGACGAGGTTAATTCGATATCGTGAACGATTGCAGTCGTCCTGCCCGGTGTGTCTGAAAATACGTCTTTAAATTCAAACACGAGTTCCCTCAGTTCGGCCCTTTGATTGGGATTCAACTCCGCCTGTTCTACTAACTTATCAATGGTCTCGTTAATGTCTTTTGTCTCCGTCACTGCTGTTAACTCTGGAAAGTCGACAGGCATTTCCTCAGGTTGGTTAAGGGACATGTTCACAATGGCTTCCCTCTGCCTGTAGGGTTTAAGTAGATTGCTATGGTACACTTGTGGTGTCCTTTGTTTTCCCGGTTCCGTGATTACGTAGTTTGTTTCAGATAATTTCTGAATTATGTCAACCGGTCCTTCCCATTGAACCTCTTGTTTCTTTTTCAACGAGGGTTTCAGGATCATTACCTTTTCCCCAACTTCAAAGCGTCGCGTGCGAGCCGTCCTGTCATAGTAATGCTCAGCATTGTTTTGTGCTTTACGCATTTCCTGCTCGGCAATCATTGTGGCAGGGCTTACGTTTAACAACTTTCTCCTACATTCTGCCTCTCGCGACATTTCAGGCTCCGCTGCTTTCCTGGTTTTTTCATTAGCTGGCGTACTTTCCGCCTCATCCCCTATAGGGCTATCCTGTTCAGTACTGGTTGACGAATCAGCTGTCAGACCTGTTTGTTTCACCACTGGACATTCATACACTGCTTTGGCCGCGAGCTCCTTTGCCTTGGAACGAGTTAGGGCTTGCACTGTTCCGTCACTAAACCCGGTTCCCTTGCGTCGTAGCAAATCCTCTGATTGGTTAGAAAACAAATACGGATACTGCGGCGGAAGATGTGCCGAGACGGCGGCTTCAGTGTCCAGTACTCCGAAAGGGCCTTCAATACGAATTTTGGCCACCGGGAGACAAACACTGGAGGCCTCTACGGCTTGCCTTATCGAAGCACATTCTCCCGTGAACTGGCCTTGCTTTACGTACGACGGATGCACCACGTCCATTGTGGCTGCCGAGTCGCGAAGCACTCTACCCGGTTTGCCGTTTACCACGAGGTCTCGAATGTACGGTTCGAGCAAGTTCAGATTCTCTGCGTTACTACTTAGTGACATCAACACTAGTTTGGGATTTCTGCATCCCACGGAGATATGCCCCGTTTGCCGGCAGTTGTAGCAAACTACTGGTTTCTTGGCCTCGAAAGCCTTTTTCTTTTGCTTTTCTGCCCTCTGTTCGGGTGACTCCTTTTCTCCTTCGCTGTCCTCGTCACTACTTTTCCCTGAATCTGATCTTTCCTTTGTTTTATAACGACTCGACTTTGACCATCGTTTTGGCTTGTCGGGTCTGCATTTATTCATCTCCTCCTTAGGAGCTTCGCTGCCTTCGTCCGCACGGCGAGTTACGTACTCCTCAGCGAGATCGGCCACTCTCGAAACAGTGTCTACGCCTGGCCTATCCTGAACCCAATACTTGATGTTTACTGGCAGCCGGCGGTAGAACTGTTCTAAAGCAACACACTGCATTGTCTTTTCGGCATCGCCGAGTGCACCCTCTTCTCTGAGCCATTCCTTCAGGTTTACCTCCAAGGTGTATGCAAAATCTGAATATGATTCACTTTTGGTCTTCTCGACTTCCCTGAACTTTCACCTGAATGCTTCAGCTGATAATCTATACTTTTTAAGCAGATTTGCTTTGACTTCATCGAAGTCCTCGGCTTCTTCTTTCCCCATGTGGGCGATAATATCAGCTACCTCACGTGGCAGTAGCGTAAGCAAGCGTTGCGGCCACGTGTTTCTCGCGAATTTTGCCTTCTCACACGCGCGCTCAAACTGCACCAGAAAAAGACCTATGTCCCCTCCTACTGCGTAGGGTGCCATCAAGTCTGTCATTCTGCGCTCGCTTTCACGTGCCTCTGTGCTAGGTCTTTCGCTATTTTGTGCTTTCAGAAGCTCAATCTCTAGGCGCTTCATTTCGAGTGCGTCGCGTGCAACACGGTCGCGCTCTTCTTTGGCCTCACGTGCGGCGCGCTCGCGCTCTTCTTTTTCCTCTAGGCGCTTACGCTCTTCTTTTTCCTTAGGCGCTTACGCTCTTCTTCTTTTTCTTTAATGCTCTCGAGGCATTCCGTCAGTTCCTCGTTGTCTGCCCCGGTCGCCTCGATCGCCTCAATGATCTCCGGCTTTCTCTTTGATTCGGCAATTTGGACGCCCAACTCTTTGGCTAAGCTCAACAATTACGGCTTCTTTATTGCCTTCAAGTTCATGGCTGCCTTTAGTGCTGCTAAACCTTCACTCTATACAACCTTGACGTACTCAAACTTCCGTCAACGGTTTAAAGAAAAATCACTGCTATGTACTTTCCAGAAAATATGTAAAAGCCAAGTGATATCTCAGTGAAGAAAAGCCGTGCACTCACCATATGCAGTCATGATCCAGACACCTTCCTTCCGAACGTTGTTGCCAGGACGAAGAGGCTACGATCTCGTTGTTGTCATCCAAGTTGGGGTCTCCAGGATTCCGTATCCCAATCGCTGCCAGCCAGTTTGTTGCGTACTCCAGGGTAGCGTACCGTACTGCTGCCGAGAAGTAGCGGCGCCTGCCTATCGAAGCTCGACCGACATTACTTATTGGGTAGCGTGGCGTTGTCGGCGGGCTGCAGGCATCCTGTAGATCATGGCGACCAAGCAGAGGCGAGACAATTTGCTAGTGCGAAACTTGCACTGTTTATTCAAAGGTAGTTGAAAGAAAATAAGAAGAGCATAAAGTATGAAGTATGAAGTCTCAAGTATGAAGTATATCAAAAGTACATTTCGGAGCCCCTTAAATAGGCTCTCTACAAGTGTGGGCGGGATCTTGCTTCCGCCGATGACACGTGACAGGCACGGAGAGAGGGCCCCTCCTCCTGCCATACCGAGCACGGGAAGGAGAAGTCGATCCTCTTTTCGACGAATCCGGGGAGAAGGTCGGGTGAATGACCTCTCCGGCGCCGTGGGGTCCGGCCAAGAGAAGGTGAAGGGGATGAGGTAAGCACACACGATGCCACGGCCATGAGAGGAGGGGAAGGGGATGAGGTCGCCTGTGGGCTCCGGCTCAGGAGGTAGGGTGAATGACCTCTCCGGCGCCGTGGGGTCTGGCCAAGAGAAGGTGAAGGGGATGTGGTCGCCCGTGGGCTCCGGCTCAGGGGGTATGGTGAATGACCTGTCGCCACGTGGTGTCAGACGCCAACCCTAACAGTGGCGAATGCGCAGCCTAAGGAGAACAAGAAGACAAAGGACCTACGCATTGAGAAGGAACAGGGAAGGAAGCACGCCGCTGATTTTTTTTAGGGAGCTTGCACTCTAAAAGCAAAGTGTTGGCTGACATGGAGATGCAGGTGTCCTTCATCTAAGTAAAAAAAAAAAACTCTTTAAAGCAGTGAAACGCAACACTGGGGTGTTGTGCATGGGCTGAGTAGGTCAGGACAGTTGAGGTTGACTTACCAGCTGTTGCGAGAGAGTCTCACTTCTGATAAAGTTTGGGCCTTATACCAGTTAGCTTGATATCAATTGCTAAAAATAGCTCATATTCGAAAATATTCTGTATGCATCTTTTTTTTTTTATTCTTATTTGAGAATGTTTGACTCAGTTTGCAATGGGTTTTACTATTTCCTTTCGGATATATTTTATTTTCTGTGCATTTTACTAACCCCTGCCTTCTGTTTTCTTTTTGAATAAGATAAACACTACCCCTACTATTCAAACTGGATTAAGTTGTTTTTTTATTTTTTAACATGCTTACTAGAGAGTGACACCATTGGGCGACATGATGTAGACGTCTTGTGTCACTTAGGAAATATTGCAAAGGCACTTAGGAAAAAGCTGGAAAACTCAGGGAATTTGGAAATGTCAACTTGGTAGACACCATGACAGAGCATTGTTTGCACACCCTGCTTCACCATAGCCATCACAGTGCAAATCATTGAAGAACGAGCGGAAGCACCATGAACGCTGTGTTTCACTGCTAATACCTACGCTTCTGCTGAATGTTTTGAAGAACTTCTTGCGGCAAAGTATTTCTGAAATAGCCTCTGGCAATACTGTGATGGGGCTGCCAAAGAATCTTAACAAGCATCTTTGCTACTGCAGCTGGGTTTATTATTTCTTCTGAGTGACTTGTATATGCTTAGTATGTCCACTCGCGTAGTGTTACTGGCATTATATTTAAAGGAAAACTGACACAAAATTTTTGTCTTCTCTTTTTTTGCTCTGTTAGATGGCCACTGTCTCCATAATCACAGTATGGCTCCTCATTTTCTTGAAACTGGAACAAATTGTGACTTACAACATCGTTTCAGTTTGGTAAAGCTTTACTCACCAAACCGAAAAGATGTTACAAGTCATAACTTGTTTTTAATGTGACAAATTCAAAAAGTGTGGCACCAAATTTCTTGCCGTAGCATTTGTATACAAGGGCAACCTCTGTACGTCACGAAAATTGGGGGTACGAGGGTTATGCGGTGTCACTAATGTGTGGGTGGTCAAGTAGTTGAAGCCGCATCATGATAGCTGTGTCGAAAGCTACAGACAATGGGACAATAGGGGAGAGAAAGTGCGAAAGACGAAGGGTGCTGTGCAGTCTAACGGCAGCAGGGACGTGCAGAGATGACTTGTAAACAAACTGTTTTCTATGCCAAAAAAGAAGCCGCATTTAATTAAAAGTGAGATACAACATTTTTGTGTCAGTTTGTAGCATGGTTTGTGTTTCTTGAAAGTTTATTTATCTAAATCACCAGTTTTGTTTTGTTTCTAGCAGATGTGCATAAGCCCGCAAATCCGATCAATACAGTAATTAATCAATTGGAAGGTTGTTAGTTATCATATTGTTAATTTGTCAGGTCAAAATTTTTATTTGATGGCCAGCCCCAGTCTGAAACATTTATTGCCATTATTGTCAATGCAACTTTAGCTCAGGTCGCCACAAAGCTGTTCAGATCCAAAGAGCAAGCATACATAACGCGAAGCATTTACTTGTTAATGGCTGAACAGAGATTTATCTCACACATGGTGTCCATTACAAGCAAAACTAGCCATGCATTGGCACCATTGATCCAAAAGTTTGTGATAACTCTAGTGATAAGGGTGGTCCCATAGTGGTGGCGGTCACCCTGTTCCTTACCGTCATTCTTTGCTTTAGTTAATTCTGTGCTTTTTCCCTGCTCTCTCTTGATATACTGTTTGTTGGCTTGCTAAGCATGAGGTCATGGAAACGAATCCCAGCCATGGCAGCTGCATCTTGATGGGGGCGAAATGTGAAAACACCTGTGTACTTAGATTAGGTGCACTTTAAAGCCCTAGGTGGTCCAAATCTCCCGAGTCCCCCACTACAGTGTTTCTCATAATCAGAAAGTGGTTTTGGCACGTAAAACCTCATAATTCATTTGATATACTGTTGTGACATTGAAGAGCATAGTGGGCTATTGTTTATGGAGAAATTACACAAGGATGCCTTTTAATTTTTTCTTTGCAACAGAGCTTGCCGAACCTGTGCTGCCTGCCCAGGACGGGTTGTCTGCCCAGTTCGCCTCCAGAACTGTTTACGTGCTTGCAGAAGTTGACGAACGACGTCTCAACCCAACATACTGGCTTTCTGCTGCTATTGAAGACACGGAGCAGGAACCACAGCAGGTTCTGTTTGCTGTTTCTTATTTAAATTGTGGGGGGGAAATGACAACTGTGGCTTGCTCAAAACTGTGGAACCCTACATCACTGTTCATGGAATAAGGAAACACTAAAGGTGTAAGTAATGGGAAATATTTAAGTTACATGATGTTCACCGATGAGAAGGTAGCCTGCTAAAAACAAACAAACAAAAACGATCAATTGGACATATGGCTTATGGACTTATGGACATATGGACTTATGGGCAGACTTAACAAAATGTTAGGTAGTCTTGACTCTTCAGTGATGGTAGACAGCCTTAAGTTGGTATAGACAGAGCAGTGATAAAGGGTGATTTAATTTTGGCAATAAAACACTTATCTTAATAAGAGGAATCCCATTAACTTTGGGAGTGATTAATGTCACACCTTGAAGAAGAAATTAGGCATTGAATTAGCTAATATGGTTTTGAGCAAATCTGCATTGTATTGAACTTGATGCTTACCTTCCCCCCAGAATAGCATACCTACCAACTCTCCCCATTTTTTTTTTATGTTTACAAAATTGGGCTCATTTTACAGTTTTAGAATGTTGCATCAAATTTTGTGAATTCCGTCAAAAAAAATTTCGCTTGTATGTCTGAAGGACGCAAGAGGGGTACTTGCATCGAGCAAGCTTACACAGACACGTTCCTGAAGCAGGTGAAATCGACACTGCCAAAGTTGCTGAAGAAAGTCACCGTGGTATAAGACAGTGTGTTGCTTGCCAGTACCGTATTTACACGCTCAATGATCGCACCCCTGAATTTTGTCGTTGAAATTCAAATTTTTTAATTTCCCGTGTAATGATCACACCCCAAACTTGCCGCAGCGATATGTCGTGTGCCAAGTCTAGCTAATAATGATCGCGCTTACTATCTGTGAAATGCTACGCGAACGACTCCTTAAGACAAACCAAGTGGTCTGCAGGCACCAAACATTCTTAAGTATATGCCTCATTTCATTACTTTCATCACTTTCCGCACTTCCATGACTAAAAAAAAAGCTGCAACCAACTTGCCTTTATTATTTGTAGGCTTCATAATGGTTGTGGTCAACAGCAAAAAAGGCACCTTTCGATTCTTCTCACTTGCACTCGTGGGCACACAACAAATCGCGAGCGGCAATGATAGTAGCCACGCTTACACTGATACGTTAAAAGTGTACCCTGTTCATTCGCCGACGCTTGTAACACAGCTAAGATATTCACCCACCCTTAGCGGTAACGTGCCATATTAGGATAGTAGTGAAGACAGATGCCGCAGTTTCCGTAGCATGCTGGACATGTGCTTCTGTCACTGGCAGCTAAGCGCGCCCATCTGTTTCTGTCCCCTCAAAGTGGACATGGCTACGTTATTGCCACAAACTCGCCGATATTAACAATATTATTTATTACTGATATGGAAGAAACTGTTTCAATGCAGGTAATATACTCACGAGAAGAAAAAGAAAATCGCGTTCGGTGCGTTCGGCTTGCTCCGCCGGCTGGCATTTTTGTTTTGGTGTCTCGCAGCAAACACGGGACGAAAAAAATTTTCTTTTCGCGGGAAATTTAACCCGCTTAATGATCGCACCCCTGATTTTGCGTCAATTTTTCGGACAAAAAAGTGCGATCATTATGCGAGTAAATACGGTATTTGCTGTGCCAAGTTTGTTGCTGCTTGTGCTGCATCTAAATGTAAATCATTGTCAATAAATTGCATATGTCTCTCTGAAAAGTTGTGTTTAGGGCAAGCTATAAAAGAAGTATGTGCTGTCCACCCCTTCCCCACCCCCACTCCCCTTCCCCCTACCTCTCAGTGTTGTGTCTGCAGGATTTTACTAAATTTAAGGTTCATGGGTTGGCAGGTATAGAATAGGTAGCAGCCACCTTGATACACTGTAAGACTGTTGAAAGCTTTATTAAGATTGTAGCAATGCTCTATGAGCCACTTCAAGCAGGGACTGATTTGCCCTACGTAGGCTTTGCCACAACATGAAAGTATCAATTGTACAAAACTTATTGCACATGCAAGAAATTGTTTTGAGGGCTCCTCTGTCTCCCTTCCTGCCTCACAAATGATTTCTGAATTCGCTTTAGTTGTCAGTTCTGCAAAGGCCAACCCACTTCTCTGGGATAGAATTCATCGTATTTGTTTTCTTACAACTGACTGTTTTCTTTAGATAGTGCAATCAAATATGTACATAAGGTGGTGGTGGTAATAATAACATGCCGGGATCTTCTTATGTGCACCAGCTGGCTTGGCACACGCGAGAGTTATAGCCGCAAGTTGGATGATAAAGCTCGAAAGACAGATGATGCCGTGACCACGCCGTCAGTGCAACCATGAGCATATACCCAGCAGCTCAGTTTGGTAGGCACCACCAGCCCTGCCAGTGTAGGAGGCTAGATAGATAGATAGATAGATAGATAGACAGACAGACAGACAGACAGACAGACAGACAGACAGACAGACAGACAGACAGACAGACAGACAGACAGACAGACAGACAGACAGACAGACAGACAGACAGACAGACAGACAGACAGACAGACAGACAGACAGACAGACAGACAGACAGACAGACAGACAGACAGACAGACAGACAGACAGACAGACAGACAGACAGACAGACAGACAGACAGACAGACAGACAGACAGACAGACAGACAGACAGACAGACAGACAGACAGACAGACAGACAGACAGACAGACAGACAGACAGACAGACAGACAGACAGACAGACAGACAGACAGACAGACAGACAGACAGACAGACAGACAGACAGACAGACAGACAGACAGACAGACAGACAGACAGACAGACAGACAGACAGACAGACAGACAGACAGACAGACAGACAGACAGACAGACAGACAGACAGACAGACAGACAGACAGACAGACAGACAGACAGACAGACAGACAGACAGACAGACAGACAGACAGACAGACAGACAGACAGACAGACAGACAGACAGACAGACAGACAGACAGACAGACAGACAGACAGACAGACAGACAGACAGACAGACAGACAGACAGACAGACAGACAGACAGACAGACAGACAGACAGACAGACAGACAGACAGACAGACAGACAGACAGACAGACAGACAGACAGACAGACAGACAGACAGACAGACAGACAGACAGACAGACAGACAGACAGACAGACAGACAGACAGACAGACAGACAGACAGACAGACAGACAGACAGACAGACAGACAGACAGACAGACAGACAGACAGACAGACAGACAGACAGACAGACAGACAGACAGACAGACAGACAGACAGACAGACAGACAGACAGACAGACAGACAGACAGACAGACAGACAGACAGACAGACAGACAGACAGACAGACAGACAGACAGACAGACAGACAGACAGACAGACAGACAGACAGACAGACAGACAGACAGACAGACAGACAGACAGACAGACAGACAGACAGACAGACAGACAGACAGACAGACAGACAGACAGACAGACAGACAGACAGACAGACAGACAGACAGACAGACAGACAGACAGACAGACAGACAGACAGACAGACAGACAGACAGACAGACAGACAGACAGACAGACAGACAGACAGACAGACAGACAGACAGACAGACAGACAGACAGACAGACAGACAGACAGACAGACAGACAGACAGACAGACAGACAGACAGACAGACAGACAGACAGACAGACAGACAGACAGACAGACAGACAGACAGACAGACAGACAGACAGACAGACAGACAGACAGACAGACAGACAGACAGACAGACAGACAGACAGACAGACAGACAGACAGACAGACAGACAGACAGACAGACAGACAGACAGACAGACAGACAGACAGACAGACAGACAGACAGACAGACAGACAGACAGACAGACAGACAGACAGACAGACAGACAGACAGACAGACAGACAGACAGACAGACAGACAGACAGACAGACAGACAGACAGACAGACAGACAGACAGACAGACAGACAGACAGACAGACAGACAGATTCCAAATGCCTCAAGTTCACAAAGCATGCTTCGCATTAATAACAATAAATGTGTGGATATGTGGATATGTGCATGCATGTCTGTCCATGTGCCTGTGTTAGTATTGAGTACCGTATTTTCTGGATTATAGGTTGCACCTTTGAAAAGTTTTGCCCCCACTTGTCGCAATTTTCAAAAAAGTTGGTAAAAAGATGCACCTATTTTTTCTAATTCGGCATAATGAAATGATGCAGACACGTACACTTAAGGTGAAGTGCCAAACTTGCCCATTTCAGAGCACTAAATTTTCATTTTAAAAAATTTTACGAGCCATAAATTCTAGCAGAAAAAAAAATTGTGAACCAACACTTGCCTTAGGTGCATAAACCAATATTTATTGCACTTCACTCGAATCCATCGAATGCATCGTCCTCTGTTGCACTGTCAAAAACTTTAGCTGCTTCGACCAGCAGCATCGCTGCACAACCATCGTCCTCTAAATAACATTTATGTGATGTAGGCATGGTCGCTGGTATTTTCTCTGGTGCAGCATGCTCAGGACAAACACACGAATGATGACAATACCCCGGAACCAGCCAAAACAAACTCATGCAAAAAGTGAAATGGCAACTGGAAGTTGCAGCTTCTCGTGCGGGCAACTGATGATGATGATGATGATGATGATAACCAAATTGTAACACTGCTCATACATGGAAACATCAAATTTTTTTATTGATTTTGATGTTTCTATGCATCAGTTGTTTTTTTTTTACTTTGGAAGTAGCACTGACATGGAAGAGAACTTTGGTTCGTCAGATTTCAGAATGGAGTTTCGTTTTCTTCATCGAACCATTTCAAAGCTGCCATGTGCTGATATGAGGATATCCTGTGTGTTTCATAGGTCACAGTTCTTATCTGCAGGGTGTTAACCCCTTTCTCTACCACTAACAAGTATAGTCATCATTAGTTTTTATACCAATATAGCCGATGACATATATAGTCGTCATGAAGAAAAATGCCTCACACAGCAAACTGGTGACTGCTATAGGTGCCAAATTGTGTCTAGTTTCAATTTTTGACACTAGATGGCCACACTTTTCAAAGTAGCACTATTGTGTTTCTCTTTTCTCTTTATTGCCGTCTCCTCTGATGCTTGTGCGGGAAACATGGCTGTCTTCCTGTCATATGAGAATAAAAGTGCATGCAAAAGAAAACATTTTTATGACTCCTCATCTGAAAACAGCTCCGTATAAGTTTGCATGGAAACAGAAAGTGATGTGTCCTCCTCTGAGAAAGAGAGAGAGAACACTTTAATTTCACTGTAGTGACTGGAGTTTCCCACCGCTGCCCATGAGTGGTTCCCCATCGATTTGTCAAATCTGCCTGCAACACCACTGCATTTCCACTTCTCTGCCTACGTGTGTTTTGCACCGTGTAGATTAATTATTTTCTTTTGCTATCCTCCCCACCCCCAATAGTGTATTGAGCCCCCCCCCCCCCCCCCAGGGCACTGGGATGCAAGGCCTAAGTGACATGCAGAGAAGCCTTCTTGTAGCCTTTATTTCACATATGCAAAGAAAGAACCAGCGATATACTACTCACAGTGTTTTTTTTTTTCAGAAAAACGCTCTTAAAGAATAATTTGAAAAAATAAAATAAAAATTAACTGAAAGTTTGATTAATAGAAGTATTAATGAAAACTTCATTGTGCAGCTTCAAAATTCTAAGGCTATCTGAAAAAGTTTGTGTTCTTTGCACTAAAATAAAGTGAATCTATTATTTTATCAATGCCCATGTAACTTGGCTTCAACTGTTCTAAAAGTTAATCTATGTGCAGTTCATTGTAAAGCTAGGAATAGTGCATAGTGCCAAGTCTCAGAATGGTGCATATCGCCATGTTGCAGCCTTCGTACCAGGTCCTGGTGTCCTTTCAAGTGCTTCTCATCCGATCACCTGAGAATTGTTTCAAGCACCCAAAGAAGCTTCTTGTTGGATTTCGACAATTTCGGAGTGTGGAAGTGGAGATTGACAAGTTGTCACATGAGCAGCAGACGATTGGTATTCTTTTTGTAGGGTTGAGGTTATGAGTTCTCATCAGTCAGAGCCTCTGCAATACAACATCATTTTGGAAAGCTGGCTGTCAGTACAAAAACGTGCTGCTCTGTTGTGTCACGTGTGGCGAAGCATAAACAAAAGCAGATTCAGTGAGGCCGAGCTAACTAATTTGCGGTGAAGCTGTACTTGCATTTGCAAGTTTTAGAATGGACGGGCCCAGCTCGTCCTTGGTGCGAGCACTACAAATTTCAACAGCGTGGCTCGTTCTTCGTGGGAAAAAAATCAAATGAAAAAAGTGTCTGCAAACTTTTCAATAACTGTTGATTAAGAAGTATTTGTTAATAATCTGCACATGTATCAAATGTATAGTTTGAACTTGTCTACAGCCCCGTAAAATAAAATTGCAGATACAGTTTGTGTACCATTGTTGCTGTGCTACTTGCTGTGCTTTAAATTAATTGATTATACATTGCTTGAACTGATTGCATAGTTAATTTGCTGTTTGACAGGTCGAGGTTGACCTGGTCACTATGATGGAGCACACGCTGCCCGAGTTCAACCTGAACAACGAGCTGGATAAGCTGGTCCTTCCTGGGGATGAAAGGGTGGATAGCACCAAGTCACCCCTGTGAGTAACACTTGAAGCTTTCCTAAAACCTCTGGTAGTTATGGTGTAAAGTGAGTAGAAAGCTCTGGGACTATAATTTAGACCAAAAAAAAAGATGAATAATATATTTTGAAAGCATGTTTCTTGGGTGCACTTGTTGGCGGTGTTAACTGATACATGGGAAAACATTGACAGATTGTGAGTTCTAAGTTGCTGCCACTGCCTTAGGTGCTGCAGTTGAAAATTTTTGTGTCAGATTCTCATAGACATATGGCTTGAAATGTTGCTTTCTATGGCACTAGCTCCATAGCCCTTAGTTGCGAACTATTTTGTGTTCCACAAACAGATATTTTAAGACAAGTCTGTGCACATCTAGAATAAATTACCGTTGAACTTCGTTAAACAAAGTAGCATCTGACATAAAAATAACCTAATTATATCAATATTCATTATAAGCATCCACGATGATATTGGTTTAATAAAAAACATTAGAATAAGGGTTATGCAAAAGAAACACAGGTGCACCACTTCTGATGCACCAGCAAAGGCTCTATTATTGCTTTTGATGATTTCGCGTCAACTTCCAATGCCAATATGTGGCACAAGAAATGTCGACTTGAAAACTAACAACTGCTATACGTTGTCATTAATTCCCAACTGCATGCCTGCCAAGCAGAGCCATAAGCCAAAACACACATGTGCGTGCTGAATGTTCCGTTTCAAGTTGCATTTGCTGACTATTAACATTTTTGCTACCAGGATACATATTTTGAGTTGACGAGCAAAGAAATATTTACTGTGCTGTAACTGATAACATCTCTGATCTTGCATTTTCGGTTTAATTATAGCAATAGAAGGCTCAAACGTGACCAATTAGATGTTAGATTTACTTTCTCATGAATTAGTTATACCCATGTCATATTAAAGGGACTGACAACTGATTTTTAAGGACCCAGTTCTTTATGGTGCAACGCAAAGCTCACCCTCAGTAGTGTTTACATCTGCAGCAGTTACTTCCAAAAGTGCGTGGATATTTAGTCAATGTCCCTGGTGCAAGGGATGGCAGTCTCTTCCCCACATTATGTGGGAATGTATATACAGTCCATCACGGATATATCGAACCCAGATATATCGAATTATTGCCTATATTAAACAGTTGGAGAATCCCCTTGGGAATCCCATGCAAAAGTATAGTGCTATTCTTCGCGTATATAGAACTCCTGTGCACCGGCATATCGATGTATCGAACTCCGTGCTCGGCTGTGCCCCGGCAAGTGCGCTTCTCCCATCATACCCCACCCCTGCAAGTGCGCTTCTCTTATTGCATCCCACCCCAAAAAGTGCGCTTCTCCTCACGAAGCTCTCGTGATGTTCCCGCGATCTCACGCGCGCCGCCCCACACTCTGAGAAAGGGGCGTGTGGGTAAAAGGCACGTGACGAGGAGCACTTGGAGTGTGATTGGGTGTGAAAGGGAAGCGGGAGGGAGAAACCACGCTGACCGAAGGCACCCGTTTCCTGTGTTTTGGTTGGCTGACACCGCTGGTGCAGCGAGACGAACGAGGTCAGTGCAGCTTGGGCTTGTGGTAGTAGTGCGGAGACGCAGAGTGGTGCGTCTTTCGGTTCGCTTTGTTCCTTTTATTCACGAGGCCAACGTGAAGGCTTGAGACTCGTGTGTTGCGGTGCATTTTTCTTTCCTCTTTTGGCACGTGTTCCGGAGCCATGGCCGCGAAAAAAAACTAAAAAATTTGGATTTTTCAAGAAAGGCGGACATCATTTGACGGGTGGAGGCTGGCGAGGAAAAGTTGTTGGTCGCCACGGCGTTCAGAATTCCTCGCAACACATCGTGCTGTGTTTTTGTCTTTTTACGCGCCTTAGAGGCACAGATCAATAAGATCCCGTTAGTCACGACATCGGGAAACTGCCTTGAGATGTGTGGAGTTGTTAGAGAAGCTTTTGACATGCATATTTTATATTTCGAATTATCGAAATATCGAACTATTTTGCGATCCCCTTCGAGTTCGATATATCCGGGATCGACTGTATAGGCCACCGAACATGAACTCGCCCATGATACTGACCTCACTCAGGGAGCCTTGGGAGGCTGTCCTCGCTCGAGCCAATTTGGAGACCCAGAAGGGTCTCTTAGACCAAGCTGACTGTACAGCAACGGCCACTGGAGTCCTGGACTAGGGACCCACCCTTCCCACTTCCTTGTCTTTCCTATCTATTAAATAAAGTTTTTCAATCAAAAGAATCGGTAGCCCGCCTCGCAAATTGTGAAAGCCACCCATCGTTCTACCTTCACAGGAGTGAGTGTCACTGTGGTTAACCACCTACAATTTGACCTTTTCAACCACTTTTGAAAATAAAAAGCTGGTGCAATAAGTTCGCGTTGTTCTACAGCCATTTCTTATATTTGTACCGCATTTTCCCTCAAGTAAGCACCTACCCTAAAAACCGAACTATAGGTCGGACTGGAATATAGGTCGATCCCCCAACTAACGAATTCTAATAATGAAAAAAATCTTTTTCAATGGCAAAAGTACCAAAAGACACCCTTACCTTGAAACAAATGCGACTCATGCACAATAGTGACAGTATTTATTTGAATGCTGCTCGCATGTGCACCCGGCCAGTTTTTAACAGTATCGCGCGACCATCGACCCGCGTGCTTGTCAGCACCTTATTAACGGTGCTGAGCGGCGAAACAAACTAGATACACGCATGTGTACACGTGCGCTTACTTTCGCTATTTCGCCGCTCTGTGCCGTGGTGACAAGGTGCTGACAAACACGCGGGTCGATGGTCGTGCGATACTGTTAAAAATTGGCTGGGTGTACAGTACACAGAAGGGCACAAAGTGCGCAAGCGCTACTCCGAATCAGAGCAACGCTTTTGATAGGAGTCGTCCGAACTAGAGTTGGATGACGAGTGCTTCTCGTTACCCAGTCCAGAGGCACGCGCGATCTCTACCGCTTTCAAACGGATGCACTTGGCTGTCACAGGTAGCGATCTTACACGCAGCTCCCGGATGAACTCCACAACGTTGTCTTCCAGTTCTGCAGTTCACCCACGAAATGACGTTTTCTGTTGGTTTGCTGCTTCTGCCTCCACCAGTACCGAATGCTCTTTTCGGATACTCTAAATTCGCGCTGTGCCACGAGGTTGCCGTGGGCTTCCACGCACTCAATGCTCATTTTGAAACAAAATATGAAAAATCAGCCTTTAACCAATATACCGTATTTACTCGCGTAATGAACCCACCTTTTTTCCAGATAAGTTGACATAAATTTGGGGGGAGGGTTCATTACGCGGGGAAAAAAAATTTAGATATTTTTTAGGTCGAAATTTCATGTCACAATGAAGATAGGAAAATCGCAATCCCAACCTTACCTTTATAGTAAAAACACGTACGCGATGAATGTGAATTAAAAATTCATTTTTATTTTCATGCTGCTGGCTGCTTATGGTCTGTCTCACTCGGGCTCGCTATCTGAATCCACGCTTCCACTCATATCGCTTGCGACTTCGTCGGCGTCGTCGTCTTCCCACAGCGCGTCGTCTTCACTGCCGTCGAGGCTGTTGGAGATGCCAGTCTTTTTGAAGCTGCGGACGACCATCTCGCTGGGAATCACACTCCATGCTTCTAGAATCCATCGACAGAGCATGTCGATGGTGGGCCTTCTAATCTTACCTGCGGGAGTCAGGTCGTGGTTTCCCGCGGCCATCCACTCTGTATAGAGCCGGCGCACGTTGTCCTTAAAGGGCTTATTAATGGAAACATCAAGGGGCTGCAGCACTGATGTCAAGCCACCTGGGATGATAGCGAGGTCCGTGCGTAACTCGCTCATTCGGCAGCGGACATTTTTTTCCAGATGGCCGCGGAAGCTGTCCATAACAAGCAGCGATGGCAGGAGAAGAGCCCCGGGCCGCCGTCCCCAGACTGTTTTCAGCCAGTCGGACACCAGTTCGGCCGACATCCACCCTTTCTCCTGGGCGCGAATGTGGATACCGGCAGGAAGAGTTCCCTTTGGCAGAGTCTTTCTTTTGAAGACGACGAACGGCGGCAGCTTCCTGCCATCCGCTGTTACAGCTAACATCACGGTGCACCGCTGCTTCTCGGCGCCCGTCGTCTTAACCTGCACACTTTTCGCACCTTTCATATCGACAGTGCTGTTTCTTGGCATGTCAAAGTTTATAGGCGTCTGGTCCGCGTTCCCGATTTGCGACAGCAGGAACTTTTTGTCCTCACGGATCCGAATGACAAAGCGGTGGAAATCACGCACTTTGTCCCCACAGTCTGCCGGCAGCCGCTGGCATAACGTAGTACGCCTTCTGAGGCACAACACGTTCCGGCGCATGAAACGAGTCGTCCAACCACTGCTCGCCTTAAATTCACTCGCGGCAATGCCGTGACTTCTTGCAGTGGCCCGCGCGTGATTCTGTATCAGCTCGTGGGATACGGCACATCCTTCGTTGCGGAGCCTCTTCACATAGCTCAGAACTTCTTCCTCGACGCGAGGAAACTTGCCCTGCTTCGGCCCGCGAAAGGCCCGGCGATCTTTCTTCGTCGCTCTGAGTTCCTCTTGTTGATTCCTCCAGTAGCGCACACGCACGGGGTCTACACTAAAATGCCGTCCAGCCGCGCGATTGCCATGCTCCAAAGCATGCTCCACGACTTTGAGCTTAAAACCGGCCGTGTAGCTAGCGTAACGCCCCATCGCACAACGCGCAGAAAATGCACAGCACGCACGAAATAATGCAAAGGTCGTAGCGAAGCACTTAAACAGCAACAAAATAGGACTGCGCATGCATGGCGCTATAAGCAGAGGTTTGCTTTGCATTTAATAGATGGCACTCGGCAACCTGCATCATCATCATCATCATTGTAAAAAAAAAGAATCTAGAGAAGTTTGACAAATTGGTTCGAGAAATACAAAGAAAATAGCCGAGCGTGGTGGAAACTGCCGTCACCCCATTTCAAAGAGGACGCCCCAGTAAAGCCCTTTGCGCATCCACCAACGAATCATGCAAGGTCAATGAACGATCAACGAAAGCGTGCAGTCGATGCCCGCGTCACCCGCGTTCGCGTCGCCGGTGTTCAGCATCGTTGGCTTCAAATGATGTTTATTTTATCACTGCGCGATCAGACAATTTTATGATCGTCGACAGTCGACAGCGCCGGCCAATTGAGCCGAGATAACGCGAACATGCTGAACACCGACCCTGCGGGCGGGTGCGCGTTATTTACGCGACGTAAAAAAAAAAAAATTCAATTTTCGACGACAAAAGTGGGGGGTGGGTTCATTACGCGAGTAAATACGGTAACTTTGTCACAATGTAATCGCAAATTGGCGGTGCCACAATGTCGCCACGCCGCGCTGCTGCTGATGGTGATGGCGAAGGCGGCTCTTTACTTCATCCGCTCATTGTTGCAAGACTTCCGTAGTTTTTCCGCCAATGTCCGGTATATAAGACAAGGGTCGACTTTTCGCAATGGTTTTTTGAAAAAAAGTTCGACTTATATTCCGGTTTTTACGATACGTCTTGGCTGGCTGGCCCCTGTCGTCGTTTTTTTGTCGATAGACCAGCCAAGCCAGCTCATCGAAAACAAAGGCGAAGGCAGCGCCACTTTTCTCCTCACTACAAATGAAGGCTTATCTGCACATTGTAAGTCAGGAAAAACGTATAATAATAAAAAGTATGCAGCATTTTAATACTGATTAAAAGACCAGGAACCATGTACACTATAGAAGGTCATGTGGTGGTGGACCTCTTATGCCGCTTCATGTTATTGCTGCGTGGGGTGCCAAAGGTCATTTTTTGCAACATTTAATGATGAATTAAAAATATCAATCATGTTTAATGAGAAAACCATGGCTCGTTTTAGCCACTATGATAGGGAATCGTTCCATCAGCAGGGTTATCTCGATTCATGTTCTGAGCGGTTGTCTGTTCCTTTAAAATTCAACTGTATGAGCGCAACCATGCAATAGCAAGAAAATGGAAAAAGTTATATGGGTACAGCTGAGGCATCCTGTGTCAACTATTTTTTAGTATTCTTTTCTGGTAGTCTATTTGTAGTAATATACTAGTTTGAATACTACTACACATATTTAGGTACTTTTGCTACGACAGCATAGAAAAATGCACATCTATGTTAGTGAACTAGTAAGACATGGGTCATGGTGGTAACAAATCGCAAAAGGGTGGTTGAGGCATTGAGAAGTTTTTGTTGAGTGGTCTAGTGTGTTCTTTATTACATGTAGCCACTGTGTAGCTTTTATCATTTCTTGCTGCATTTCCTAGTTTTCTTTAATAAAACCTATGCTGTAACTGAACAGTGTGATTCGCAACATATAATCCTATTTCATTGACTTCAGAAATGGCAGTCAGAAACCAAAAATACTTTTTTTTACATTGTGGAAACATTTGTCACAATAACAAGATCAATCACTAGTTTTTAGAAAGAAATCATCAATGGCCGAGCTCAATGTTTGACGCATTTGGCATGGCATGACCATTATTTAATAATTTTAAAAGAATGTCATGAATATTTGCTACTTTATTTTTTTTTTTTTGTGATATATAGGAGAAGCAAGCGCAAGTCACATACGCTGATGGGACCAGATGGCACGGAACCCAGTACGAAGAAGCCATTCAGTGGGTGCATTTTCTGTTTGCTACAAAGTGGTTGTTGCCTTGTGTGCCATTTCATGCCTGTTTTCATGACTTTTCCATGTTTTTTGCTGTCACATCATTATCAACAAGATTGTGTTTTATCTAGCCTGTTCCTTCTTTTTTCACATCATATTTCCATGGCTGCAGTTGCACCAATGCGGGGCCGAGGGTTGCCACGGGTTAGCCTTGGCCACCAATCACGGGCAAATGACCCATTTCGTTCACGGCCACCTAACACAAGCCGGCCCCCATCCACGCATGTGGATGACTTTGTCCACCAATTGCATCAACGCCCACCAGGAAAGGCAAGTGCTGGGCAATCACATACATTGTGGTCTTTGTGTTACTCATGTTGATTGGTTGAAGAGGGACCAGAACCTTCAGCATGAAACAGCTGGACATGAGGAAATTTGTAAGACAATACATTATCAGTTCTACACTCTGTTTCAGTACTAGATCCTCTCAACATTGAGGCAGCTACTCAATTAGGAGGGAAAGCACATCTTTAAGGTGTTCTTCCATGCTTCCATGCCTTATTAACTGCTAGTGGTGACTACTACAGCGCAAGCGATGGCAGCATCTACAAGCATTGCAACTGGGCAGCGAGATATTGTGTCAGAACGCATAAAGGCGTGCTATGACGGACAGCGGGAATTTAGGTTCGGCGCTCACTGACAATGTCAAAGTTTCTAATTTTCGCAATTGGGATGCTTACGTGCATTGCAATATTTACATCTCACCTTAAAAACAGGTGAAATTAAGATAAGTCTCGAGGCCAGTAGATAACTAGTCATTTTTGCTGTGCTTACGCTTACGCTCATAAATTTGTTTTGAAAACAACGCTGACACGTATCGAATATACTTAAAGGGGGACGTGGCAACGAAAACTTTTTTTTATTTAAGGGAATAAATTTGGGAAATTCGGCATACAGGTGTGACTTGTTATGCTGATATCATACCTGAAATTACTTTTGTGCTATCTATTACAGTTCTCAAATTAAAACAATTGACAGCCTTTAATGGTCATCCCCAAATTAATTAATTAATTAGACATAAGTTCGCCAAGATATTCACATCGCCATGTTCACAAAGGCCTATTCTGTGCAATAAAGCTATTGGTTTATTTTTTAAATGCCGAAATGAGCATAAAAATATTTTTTTAACTTTCCTGTGCATATTGTCTTACCAACGACTTTCACAAAAAATCCATTATAAATTTTTTTATGAGGTCAGTTAAAAATGGACAGCTTTATTGCTCTCATCAATCTTTCGGGCTGTAAGTGCAAAAGACAGAATGATTTTGTCTTCACTCGTGAAATGGGACTGGGATGACTGAAAGCAACTGCATAAAAAATGAAAGCTGAGAAAATGGAGCTCCAAGTTTCATTTGTTGTAAACGTTTAAATATTAACTTTGAGCGCCTAAAACCCACCTGGGATGTAGTCCTTTGCCTCTGAGGGCAAATTTTCTGTACATTTTGATGTAGCTTTTCGCTTTCTTCCAGCAGTTTCGAGCACCTTAGTTGCCTTTCTGATTTTCGTGCATCCATACGTTGCGCAGAGGTAGATGACAGTGCATTCAAAACCAGGGTGTGTACCAACCGGGAAAACTGGGAATTCTCAGGGATTTTGAGTAGTCTGGAAAAGCTCCAGGAAAATTAAGGGAATTTGTGCTTCTATCAGGGAAAATTATCTGTAATATTATTGAAGGGGAACAAAAGTCGCGATAATTCTGGCTCGAATAACAGACAGGAATCGTAACAAATTGTCTTTAACATTCTGTCTTTGGCTGGAGGAGTTGCCAGTGTACAGTCAACGACCGACTTTCCGGATGCCTGATAATTCGGACAGCTTCGCGGCACCATCATGTACCCCATAGAGTTAATGTATCAGAATGTCAGAAATTTTGGATGCAAGAACCCTTCGCTGTCCAATCTTCCGGACTTCTTATCGTGACCGTAGGTCCAAAATGGCATTAATCAAAGCCACCACCGCTACCGTTTTGATTACCTCGCCGCTTCGAACCGGCACGCTCGCACGCAGATCCGCTGGCATCCGTAGCTACTACTGCGGCAACGCTAGGCCTAGCTGCTTCGACTTTCGCTCTCAAGCTTCTTGCCGTCGGGTGCCGTGTTTTTCATTGAAATAATTCACCGCTGTCAGCAATGGCACTAATTCCACCTTTGTGGTCTTCGCGATTGGCGTCGAAGCTCAGAAAGCATGTTGCGTTGCATAATGCCGCTTCCCAAAAGTCAGCTTCGCCTCTATACAGAAATGTTACTTGGTGAAGCATACCAAAAGTATTGCAGTGAAGCATAACAAGCGTGGGAAGGGGCTATTGCCATGGGACACAGTACGTATTCCTTAATTATACACGCGTGCACCCGGTATCTCCTGTCACAGTATGAGCACCGATATGCCTAATACCTGTACTGCCAGGCCTTCAGCCCTTTTTCGAATGTGCCTGTGGCGGTTTCAGTCCTTGAGCGCAGTAAAAGACATGCATTCATTTTTTCCAACTGGCCGATTTTTCGGATGTTTTCGTGTCCCCTAGGCCGTTCGAAAAATCAGTTGTTGACTGTACGACTCACCAAGAAGATGCTTCAAATGGTTCGTAGGGCGAACAAGCTGCGGAAGGAGGACGAGAACAAAAAGGACCTACGCATTGAGGAATGAATGGGAAAGGAAGCATGCTACCGCCGTCTTGAAGGAACTTGAGCTCAAAAAACAAAGTGTTGGCTGATGCCAAGATGGAGGTGTCCCTCATCCAAACCAAAATAAACTCTTTAAAGCAGTGAAACAACATTGAGGCATCGTGTACAGGCTGAGAGTATGTCAGGACAGCTGAGGTTGACTTACGAGCTGTTAAGAGAGAATCTCAATTGTGACAAAGTTCGGGCCTCATACCGCTGAGCTTGCTATCAGTTGATAGAAATAGGTCATACTCGAAAATATTTTCTTCTGTATGCATCTCCTTTTTATTCGTATTTGAGAATGGCTGACTCGATTTGCAATTTTTTTCCAAGACATTTTATTTCCTGTGCATTTTACTAACCCCACCCTTCTATTCTCTTTTGAATAAAATAAGCACTACTCCTTAGTATTCAAATTGGATTAAGTAATCTTTTTTAAAAAATTTATTTCATATGCTTACTAGAGAGTGACAGCATCGAGCGACATGTTTTCAGCCCGTCTTGACATAAAGTGTAATTCTGCATCACCTATGGAATTTTGCAAAGCACTCAGGGAAAACCTGGAAAACTCAGGGAAATTTTAAATGTAAACTTGATAAACACCTTGAATATGTCCGCTCTTGTCTGTCGTCACAGAACCTATTTATTAGTGAGAGTTAGAGCTGAAATCCACAGTTGAATATTTGATGCAAAAACTTCTGCTCTCACCTAGGTCGCGTTGCCATCACGACCACATACAGGTGCACCATTACCATCGCTCGCAGACGCACCGTTACCATCACTCATGGGCACGTTTTCACTGCTGCGCAAATGCGCGTGAGAGAGGTTCGTCAGCAATTCAAATCTACAACAGCCAATAGGAGTGTGCCTTGTGCCCCACGCGACTACTGCACCCAATTGCAATGCTGGATTTGCCTTTTTTTCGATTGCATTTGCTGGTTTATTGTTTGGTGGAGAAATACGTTGCTCCTGCTTTCTTCAGCTCTGATCTCTACTCTTTATGATGGTACCAAGATGGCAGTACCGCGTCAACGGATAGCCGAGTGATCAGCGGTGTGACGGGACCGTCCGAAGCCAGATTTTTTCACAATTTTTGATGACAGCACTCTAGGAAAGTGCTGTTTTCTCGATTCCTACTGCGTATTTCGTTATAATATTTCACCGCGAGGTTAATAAAGGTCCGTGGATTGTGAAAAAAAATTTATGGAAAATTTTGACCATTTGACCACTTCAATTGCTACATCCCCCGTTAAGGTCTTAGAAAATATCGTCCTTCAAGAATGCTGACACAACTTTTTACCATAAAAGTACTATAGCTGCGTTATGGCATCAAAAGCTATAGGGCAAAAGGAGGTAAATAAATACGATAGTGTTATCAATAACTGATGGTACTGTAATTATCGAGATACAAATCGTGCATCTGAAAAGCAAGATTGATAATGTGCGCATTGCGGAAAACAGTCTTACATTAGCAGAGGCTGAGCTGCAACTAGAGAATACTCCCCAAGAAAATTTTGCTAACATTTGGATGCTCAGTGCATGCGATTGTTGCAAGTTACCTATTGGGTTTGTAGGCTTCTCATCGCCTCATCACGTGACTTATACAGCAAATGTCTATAGTTCAGAAAATTTCCTGAAGACCATTTGATATGAAGACACAAATTTAAGCATGATGGCTTAGATCAACGAGGTTCTTGCATATTTTTTTCCTGCGTTCTGGGTTGCAGAAAAACCCAAGACATAAGTGTTGTTTGCTGTGCGCAGCAAACGGGCATGACTGATTATTTTCATCGTTAAAACTGTCATGCACCTTTCATCTCGCATCGCAAGCCCGAAAAGTCAATTTAGCGAACACGCACACAGCACCATGGAAATTACAAACATGAAACAACATAACCGCGCTGCACTGACTAATCCACACACATGCACAGATACTTCAACAGCTCCGACATAGTATGGTGGAGGTGCGGCACAGGCCTGGTGAAAGGGTGTCACCACCCTGAATGACAGGAGGTGGCGCTGAGAGTGAGGCACCTTACATCGCATGAGATAGTAGCGCCATCTCTCTATCCCTCTTGTAACATCCACTTGTGCAGGATGCGCTCACTGACATTCATGCATGCAGTCGTTCTCTTAATTACAGAGTTTGTGCTTGCACCTTTACTGCACTCCTTCCACACTGTTCCAAGCTTGTCCACGCCAGCTGTTTCATTCCTGTTGCTTAAAAGAGCAGCTTGGAACGATACTGCGCAGGCGAGTCTGTGGATGCCAATTCTTGTGAAGGACAAAGCACTACCCAGGAGGGAGCCCTCCATGATGCTGGGGCTGTGCTGAATATACTGATGAATTTAGGCAGTGTCAAATCAATTAATTGTTTGCACTTTTTAAATGCAAATCAATGTTTATAGAGCAGCATTGCAGTGATGTTTTTTTTTTGTTCTTTGCACATTTTCACTCAAACAAGTTGAGAACTCTTATTTTCAGTATCATTGAGCCTCAATAAATATTTATTAAGCAATGAAGCCATATTGCACAAAAAACCAGCTGTGACCTGCAGAGAAGCTCCCAAGTAAACATCTGCCGACGAGACCACTTGTCAAGGCCATTTAGTCATGCAATGGGTTCTGAACTAAGGCACTACGTCTTGCTGTGCAAAAATCTGCACTCGCAAGCCTTGTAGCTTTGGCTCTGCTATGAGGAACTACTGAAATAGCGCATATGTACTATAGTAGCGCAGAACATTGGCATGCGTCTAGAGAAGCAAACCCTGAAGTACTGTAAAGTGCTGCACAGCTGCTCTTATTTGCATTAGGACCCATCCTCGCATACAAGTTATAAATGAATCTGCATATCCGAAATGAGTGCAGTTCTCAGAACAATGCCAAAGAACACTATTTTGTGTTGTCATATCAGCCTGTTCTGCCTCCAGCCTGCAGAGTGTCAGTGCTGTGCAGGAATTGTTGCAGTGCTCGGGCTTTTTTTTTTTTCCAGAACATGTGTGGTTGTCTTTCGATGGCCAGAATCAGTCGCTTTTATGGCTCTTTCAAGGGACTGTAACATGGGGGCAAACAACCATGTGCCCAACCGAAATAGAAAAGACAATAATGGCACTCCATGAATAGCAGGAAGACCAAGGGGAACCGAGGGGCCCGATTTCTTGTTAAACTCCTACATGAAGTCTGCAGACAATGAACCCAGGGAAAGAATAGCAAAAATAAACTGTTCTTTTAAATTGAAATGTAGAAAGAATAAGGGAAATAAAAGTGTCCAAAAAGACAACTTGTGGCACACGGGGGAACTGAAGCCACTGTAGTAAAATGATCAATGGGATGTTAACACCATCTGTTAGCATTATGGTGAAAGCCACCTGTCATCATCATTGTTTTGTTGCAGCAATGTCAACATTTTAGTAAGTGGTGTCACAGCACATGATGCACTCTTTGGATTTATTGTGGACTAAATAAAGCAAGCTATGAACACAAGTGTAGTGTCAAGTGAGCCCACCATGAAATTTCTGTGGGAAATTTCTGTGCGAACGAGCCAGTGCTTTAGCAGAAAGGGTCATGCATACATGGCAATTCTACTTAGGCATAACTCAGTATCAGGGCCTTTGAGGTCAAATTATTAGTGATTTTAATAAAAAGGCTATGCTGGCTGTGAAAGTGCTGCTTGCGCAGGCGGTCTATGCTCTTAGGCAGACACAATTTGCACAAACAAGTACATAAGTAAACAAGATTTTTGCTTAACTTTTCAAATTTTATGATTATGGTGTGTTTATATCAGAAACTTGAACACATTTGTATTCGAAGACAACTCTATTTTTGTTTTGTACTTTCAGACTGCTTCTGTGTTGAAATCTATTCATCGTTAGATTGGACACTGAGTGTGCTAATTTCACATTCTTTGGCAGGAGTCATTGGCAGGAGTCAACCCTCCACGTGACATTGATTGCTGATTGCTCATAGTATGGCAGTCTCCAGAAGCCAGGCGGAGCTGCTAACACCTGTGCTCCTGTTTTTAGCTGGCATGAACAAGACTGCCTTCAGCTTTGCCTTGCAAGCAGCTGTGCCACATAGGGCGAGGGGGGGGGGGGGGGGGGGGGGCTTTATTTTTGTATCGAGACTCCCACCTTTGCAAATTTACCACACCCAGTGTCAAATTTGACTATGAATGCAGTCAATCCCGATTATTTGGACACCGATAATTTGGGCGTGCTCGATTATTCAGACATCCCCGTGGCACCACCACTAGCCACATAGACCTAATGTATAAGGACGATTGAAATTTCTGACACCTCACAGGATGTTGGGCAATAATTTGGGCTCTGACTGCATGACTGTGCTAATTTGGCCATCAAATCAAGCAGAAGTACAGTGAAACCTCGTTAAACCGTAGTTGGCCGGAGCTCGGAAAAAGTACGTACTGAACGGTCGTACTGTTTAACCGAATTAGCCTGAAATCACCCACTTACCTGTCGAAAACGCAACTCTGAGAGAGTGCGATGAAAGGGGAAAAAAACATGCAGTATTTATTCACTTCGCGCGACAAAATTGTTATTTTCGTTTGATGCCGCGGCGCCTAGCACGACGACAGCGGCCTCAAACTTACTGAAGCTGCGTGCCAGCTTTTCAGCCAGCCCCCTCTTCTCGGCAAACACTCGCGTGGCAGATTCTTCATTGGCGTTACGTATTCTCCGTGCAAGCGCGCAGTAGTGCTGCAGAAGTCCCGGGGCGCCTTTTTCATTGCCGGGTGCTGGAGTACAGAATACTTTTCATTTGGAATAGTTGCGTTATCGCGCCCTGTTCTCGTCGTGACGATTGCATTCATGAGGCTGACGTAACGAGCAGCTTCTGCCACTGTCGGGCCTGAATCGCCCGTGCTGTCGCTTTCCGTGTCGTCCTCATCACTGTCGCTAGTTGACACTTCGGCAACAACAGAGGCAACAATGGGGAAAAGTCGAACCACGTAGCCAACATCTCTTCGCCGTCGCAGCAACGCTGCGAAGCAACTCCTTCGCATTCCAAATGCCACACACCGTAGTCAACAGCAGATCCCTGTCTCGTGCCAGCGCCAACTTCGTGTCACGTTCGATAGCACGCACAATGTCTAATTTTTCTTCTATGCTGAGCACCCGGCGTCTTTTTTATCCTAAAGCCCCGCCATACACGTTTCCGCCGACCAGGTTAAGTACCGCCAAGCTGGCCTCCTCCTCCACGCTCCTCTCCCACTCACCCCCTTAGATTCCGGCGTCAAGCGGAACTTACGTAGCTGGAGCTTCCTGTTCCGAGTGGAAGTGACACTTTGTTTTTTAGCGTTGTTTACTTTCACGCCGCTGGAGAGGCTTTAATTGCACGAGCTGCGGTTGAAACTGTGAAAGCGATTCTATCCAAGAACCACCGCCTACTGTAACCAGCGATCTGCTCGTGTTCGCTGCTTCGCGTCAACCTGCGATGGGTTGTGGCACCAGCGACAACGTACAGTGGAATGTAGTGCCTAGGCGCTTGGAGACCACTGCCGTTTTTCGTGCATTTGGAAAACAGCGACCGCGAACTACTACTTCAGCGGAATACAACAGCTTGTCCCCTTTGTATTCTTCTTATGGTGACTGCCACAGCTCTGCTAAGCACGCGCGGCCGTCTCACCATTGTCCAACGGCAGTCAACGTGGAAATTCCCGCAGCGCAACTCCAGGAAGCGGAAACGCCGGAACCGGAAATTTTTAAACCGGAAATGCCGGAACCGGAAATACCGGAACCGGATTTGGTGTGAGGGAAAAAGGCGGCATACAACAAAGGTTGTCGCTACTTAAGAAAGCGGCGGTGGCGCGTAGATGCAGGGGCTTTATTTTATCCGAGCTTCGGCATGACGCAAGTCCTCGCTTGCGCGACGCCACAACGCTCTCTGGCACGGCGTCGAAATGATGTTGATGTTGATGTGGCTTCGCACGCAAACGCACAGGACGCTTGGAGGCCGTTGTTCTGATCTCTGAGGCTTGTTGTTCTGCCGGGCCGCCCGATGGAGACAAAGCACCGCCGTGCTTGCGCGACGAAAAGTGGAAACGCTACGTTTTAACCGATGCGTACGCAATAAGCTGGTACGGTTTATGCGGATACAGAACACATTATGTTCAATGGCCGCTGAGTCGGGGATTTGACTTTACTACTTTTAAAACAAAACTACTGTTTAAGTGGGTACGGTTTAACGAGGTTTTACTGTAATTATATTTTCACTTAATTTTCACTTTGAGACGTCGCTGGCATGGTCGTCGGCTGTGTTGCTGGTGCTCCATGAAACTGAAAATAGCAAAGCTTAGTCGATCTAGTAGTCGCCAACGATGATGTGTAGTGTTTAGTTGTGTGTAGTCGCCAATTAGGATTTGATGCATGCATCGACTGACTTTCGTATCCTTGTAGTTAGAATATGACAATGGTCAAGATACAGGCCGCGGTTTTGTAGCGACGCCTTTCAACCGATTCTATGTTGCTCTTATCATTAACTGCTCTTAGCCGGCTAATCCTGTCAATGCATGCAGAGCATCGCTCTGACCACTGATGGAGCCCAAAAAGTGTGAAAAGGAATAGCATATAAGGCATTGCTAGAAAATTGCAGCCGCAGGATATCTAGGCCAATGGCAAGTGTATCCACTAACCTTGCAAGAATACCATTTCAACACAAACTGTTTCAAATACTCTTTCTTTCTGCAGGAACTTAGAGAATAGCATAGATTACCTGAATGTGTAACTACTTGTAACATGTCACGATCGACAACACGCCACACGTCCCGAACTTGCGCTTTGTTTCCCGAACGCCATAGAGTTTCTAAATGAATACCCTAGAGGGAAATATGGCGCTAATGTCTACGGTGCTCTCATGAGTGTTGCCTCAACCTACATGGGAATGATGGGAAGTACAGGCTTCGGATTGACTTCGTTCTTTAGACTAGTGCCGTTTGCTTGCAGCGCAGTTAACGGAGCTATACTCAAATATTATCGCGTAAAATCTAATTATATTTCTGCAGTATGTTATATAATGTACAACACGCTACATAAACATTGTATGACTTTTGGATGGAAGCACAGTTTACTATGGTTTGTCACCAGAACATACCAGGGTATGCATTCTTGTGCGATTTCTGTTCCCGATTTAACGTCAGAGAATAATCCTAAAACACGCATTTCAATGAGCACATAAACAAGCAATGCATAATAAAGCCCTCAATAAAATTCGATTATCAAGCCACTAGTAATACAACTGTCTGTCTTATATATCTGTATTGCCTTCTTTTTCCTATTCTGAAGTTTCATAAAGCACATAAAGCTACAGCGCCAACCTAACACACTTAACAAACCAAGGTCCAAACAGTCAAAACATATTCTTTCATCGTTTACGATGCCGTCGCTTTCTCATCAGGGTTTCGACACCACAACGTGACACAAACATCGTCCCAGCCGCTGGCTCAGCGCGCTATCGCCACTTGAGCAACATAACAAAGGCAGAGAGCTTGGCATTGCACTGTCCCACTGCAGGTTATCGCAATTGCGCTTGAAGCTAAACCAAAACTGCCCTAAAATACTTGTAGACTAGTTCGCCAGTCAACAGAATGCCAATCCAAAGCCTGTACTTCCCATCATTCCCATGATGGTTGAACGATCGCAGCGCCAGATTTCCCTCTAGTTATACTAATATGAAACTCTATGCCGAACGCCAGCCTTGCCTACTACACAACCACACTCCGAGTTCTCCCGTTCGCCACTCCCTCCCCACACACTCGCACGCTCGCACCGCTGTCTTCCCCGCACTCACACACACACCACTTCACTGCTCAGTCAACTACTGTTGATCCTGCGCCTGGCCTCCGAGAACCGTGGCTCCTCATCGCGGGTCTTGGGCTCGCTTGCCCCTGCCCTTGCGCGTCATAACCCCCCCCCCCCCCCCCCCCCCCCCCCCTCGAATCGTGAAGCCGTGCTGGTAGGAAGAAGCCATGGCTCATGGTAGAGCATCAACTGATCAGCGTGGGCGGTAGTTCAATGACGTCCTGTAGTAGGATTGCTTAAAACAAAGTCATTGTCACGTAATCGTTTGACTACACAATAAGGTCCACTTCGCCGCGGTGCCAATTTTGCCGAAATGCCCCTGGCTGCATCACTCAAGGTATGAGAATCCAGGAGCACAAGGTCACCCTCTTTGATGGTTGTTGGCTGCCGATGACGGTCGTAACAAGATTTCTGCACCTTCCAAGCAGCTGTCTGATGTGACCGAGCATACTGTAGGGCCTCTCCAAGGCACCGCTGGAGTTCTGCAGCAAGTGCATGGTGTGCTGCTTTTGGAAGCTCCGTGTCCTTGTCGCTTGCAGGTTCCCGTGGGGTGCGCAACTCGTGGCCGTAACACAACAATGCTGGAGTATATCCGGTGAGAACGCTCTCGGCAGTACGCATGCCAAGGCCTATCTCGGGTATATGCCAGTCCCAGTGTTTGTGGTTGGAGCAGTATGCCCGTAGACACTGCTTAATTGTGCCATTGTGACGCTCCACCATTTGGCCAGCTGGCCGGTAAGGCACTGTGTGACGATCTTTGACGCCCCAGTGTTTCAAGAGGTTGTGCCATAGTGTGCTAACAAAGGGCTTGCCATTGTCGCTGGTGATGGCCACAGGTGTGCCATGGCGGCAGAAGACTTGCACCATGCACTCTAGTATTTTTGCACTTGTTGCTGCTCGTAGAGGGAAAAGCTCTGGGAACTTCGTAAATTTGTCAATAACTACCAGCAAGTATTTGTGGCCCCGAGGTGTAGATGGCAAGGGCCCGATAATGTCAACACTGAGTTCTTCCATGAGTGATGTTGCCCACTGACTGCTCATGAAGCCTTCTGGTATCTTGCGCTGACAGACAGTACAGCATTGCACATACTTTGATATGTCCGCTTGCATGCCCAGCCAGACGAATCGTGCAGCAACACGCCTCAGAGTTTTGAAAAATCTAGTATGGCCTGCAGTGGGATGGTCGTGGGCCACTTTCAGGGCCAGCTGCCGCAAGTGATTAGGTAGCCACGCTACCTTCTTGTTGCCTCTTTGCTGAACCAGCAGTCCGCTTGGCTGCAGTTCCGTTGTTTCAGCCAGATCGCGAAAGAGGTGATGATCAGGGTCCGAGCTTGGGAGCCGAGTCCCTTGGACCACTGCCTTCAGCTTTAAGAGGCGATCATCACGAGCTTGTTCTTGTACAAGCTGTGTTGTGTTACTCAGTAGCGAAGAGTCAACCTCCGAGGCAACAGCTACTTCATCAAATGTGATTTTGCCTTCAGGTTCTGGAGCAGCATTGGGGAAAAGCGTCTTATGTAGGTTGTCACTTGGCTTGTCTTCACACTGGAGAGGGGCTCTACTCAAGGCATCAGCGGGTATGTTTGCCAGCCCTCGTCTGTGCTTGATTCGGCAGTTGAAGCCCTGCAGCCGAAGAACCCAACGCTTGACCCTGGGTGAAGCTTGGTCGGTATTAAACATCCATGCCAGGGAGGAGTGGTCACAGTGTATCTCACACTCCGTAAATTCAAGATATGCCCTGAACTTGTCCACTGCCCAGACTACTGCCAGGCATTCCCACTCCTGGGCAGTATAATGTCTCTCAGCTGCTGTAAGGACTCTGCTAATGAAGCAAACAGGCTGCAGACCATCAGGGCCAGCCTGCAGTAGCACAGCTGCAATTCCAATGTCACTTGCATCTGTCTCCACCACAAAGGGTCAATTTAGATCTGGGAGGCTTATAACAGCATCCTGAGCTAAGGCCTGCCTGAGTACAATGAAAGCCGCTCTTGGCACTCCTCCCACTGCCATGGCTCGTTCTTCAAAAGGTTGGTCAGTGAATGTGCCGTCAGTGAAAAGTGAGGGATGAAGCTTCTATAGTAGCTGACAAGTCCCAGGAAGACTTGCAACTGCTTAACTGTGCTAGGTCTTGGGTAATCCAGCACCGCACGCACCTTCTCCTCATCTGGTCTGCACTGCCCAGGGGAGATGACGTGACCTAAAAACTTGAGGGACTGACGGCAGACCTGTATTTTATCTGGATTAATCGTAAGGCCAGCACCCTTAATGCGTTGTAGCACTTCCCTTACATGCTCAACACGGTTCTCCAGTGTCTCTTGAGTATACAAGAACATCATCTAAAAATGCCATAGCAAAGTGGTGATTGATTCCCTGCAGCACCCGGTCCATTAGGGTTTGAAAAGTTGCTGGACCACTTGCCACCCTGAAGGGCATCCTCATAAACTCAGATGTACCTTGATGGCAAATGAAGGCCGTTTTAGCTATGTCAGCCTCGCAAACAGGAATTTGGAAAAACCCTTGGGAGAGATCAAAGCTGAAAAACCACATTGCTCGGACCAATTGCGCTAGCAGCCAGTCTGTTCAAGGTATTGGGTAGGCACGTACTCGGGTGCGTGCATTTAACGGTCGGTAGTCCACAACAAGCCGGTAGCCTCCAGACTTCTTTGCAATGAGCACTGGGGCGCTAGTCCACGGGCTGGTGCTTCGTCTTATAAGGCCCTGTTCTAGGAGGCCATCCACACAGCTCTCGATGATCTTTTGCTTCTTCGCATTCACTGGAGTAGCTTGCATCTCACGGGTGCACTGTCCCCTGTGTCAGTGTGGTGCTGAGCCAGGGTGGTACATCCCGCAACTGTAGTAAACAGATGGCTAAAGTCATCGAGAACTTTACTCATGCTTGGATTTAGTTCCCTGGTGCCAGCCTGATGCATGTTCTCTATGCCCGGAACTACACGCACTTCTTCAAAGAGGCTGTGCAAGTGGTACGACTCTCCATCTTCTATTGCAAGTGCTGTCACTGGGTCTTTTTCACGCTTAGCAAATGGCACCATGCACTGTGGATCCGTTCCAATAGTCCATCCACCCAGCGATACATGTAAAGAGATGCCTGTTGCTGTTAAAAAATCTCTGCCCAGCACAATGTCCCTACACAAGTCTGGCACACACAGGAAGCGTTGATTGCGGCTGCTTGTTGCCCACTTTATTTTGCACTTGAGGGAAGTCGTTGACTAAGACCAACCTGTTGCCAAGCGGAGTGCTTATTCCTGTGTCTTAGGTTTGGCGCCCGCCTCGACCGCTACCCTTGCCGCCGACGCTCCAAGCACGCTCATGCTTGAGCCTGTGTCCAGTAGGGCCTGGAACGTCGTCCTCCCGATCTGCACTTCCTTGTTGCCGGCGAAGGCCACTACTTGCAGCGCAGTCTCGTAGGTGCTTGCCGGTGTAGCGCCTACCATCCCCCGTTTCCCGTACACTGAGAGCGGATATGTCCGATCCCGTTGCATTGGTAGAAGTGGGGTGGACCACGCCGACCTGTAGGGCACTCGCGAGCCATGTGACCGAGGCCTCCGCAGCGATAATCCTCTGTGGTCAAGCGGCTGGTACCTTTGCGGCTGTGACGGCGTTGAGAGATGTGGCGTCCTTGTGGCGAATGCGGCCAATCCGTGCAATTGGTCACGGTGGTAGGAGGGCTGTATTGTCGCGGGGTGCAACAGCCAGCGGGATGCCGCCGGCGGATACTGGAACGGCGCGGCAGCCGCTGTGATCAACCCTCCGGGTAGTGTTCCCGGCATGCCGGCCACGTTTATAGCTGACTGGAAGGCCAAGTCTCTTGCAACTTGGTCAGTCGGAGGCGGTGGTGGCTTATACTGCATGCGCCTACAGAAACGCTCCATGAGGCCGTCAGCGGCCTTCGCCAACTCCGCGAGACTGGTGAACTGCCTTCCCTCCTCCAAATCCTGGAGTTGCGGGTGCATCTGCCGCAGCACGCGGTCAACCTTTTCCGACTCTGGCACTTCGCCACCAATCCGGTCGTAGTAGGCCGCGATTGTATATATGAATTCCTTTAAATTTTCTTGGGGATGTTGCATTCGGAGCTCCAGCTCTTGTTTCAAGCGGCGCTTCGCGTCAATGGAGGAGAACTCCGCAATAAACTCCGCAGTGAACTCCTCCCACGACGCAAACTAGTTCACAAATCACTACCACAACTTCGCGCTACCTTCCAGCGCAGCGGGCACAATGTGCGTAAACCTCTTGTCAGCTGCGACACCGCTGACCAAACAAAACGTTTCAAGCCGGTCCAAAAATTCTTCGGGGGACTGATGGTCGTTGAACCCCTTATACTTTGGAGGCTGACCTGGCTGACCTCCTGTGGAGCGTGGAGTGCAGACGCTCGCCGGTTGAACCGCCGCCGCCGTTGTCGTAGAACCCATAGGCACTGCCTCAATCGCCATCAGTCTTTGTCTGACAGCTGCCGCGATTCGCTCGCGTTCTATGGTGGATCCGTTCGTCTGCCCCAGCAGATGCTGCACGAATTGTTCGGGAACGTCCACTGTCTCCATGTCCACGTAGATCCCGGACGAGCCCCCACTTGTCACGATCGACGACACGCCACACGTCCCAAACTTGCACTTTATTTCCCGAACGCCCACCTTGCACACTACACAACCACACTCCGAGTTCTTCCGTTCGCCACTCCCTCCCCGCACACTTGCACGCTCGCGCTGCTGTCTTCCCCGCACTCACGCCACCTCTTTACCGCTCAGTCAACTACTGTTGATCCCGCGCCTGGCCTCTGAAAACTGTGGCTCCTCATCGCGGGTCTTGGGCTCGCTTGCCCCGGCCCTTGCGTGTCACAAAAAATTTGAGAAATTCTTTATCAATACTCAGAAATCACATACGTACCACCTACTGTTAAATTCTTGTGTACTTGTGCACTTGTATAATTCTTGTGTAGCAAATGTGATCATTATGTGCGGTATGTCTGTTCATAATATTTGAACCATGTGACGTTTGCTCCCATCAACTCCAAATAATATCTGTAACTGTGTATTGACTCTCTTTTTGTCTGTAATTATTTTCCCCATATTGTTTTTCCCCTTCCTGTAACAGTCCCCATTGGGATTGGCAGTATGTAATAATAAATAAATAAAAATGTGTGCACAGCAACACGCATTGACAAACCTTGGCCGTATTTTTAACGATCACCTTCGGAAGATATTTTCATATCTCGTGTCACCACCACGGGCGGCGGCAGCATTTCCGCACAGTGATAAGATAGCGTGCTTGGCACTGTGCCAAAAATGACGTCGCTCTCAGACGCCAATGCTTCTTGGGCTATAGTTGCGCAACATTGAAGGTATCTCCATAAGTGATGATTCAAGAATATGGCATGCATTTTTGGGCACTTGTGGAATAAGGTGACTTATGTTTGGGCAAATTTGGTATTTTGGACTTCCAATTAGGTGAACGTTTTTGCGGCTTCCGTTGAGTATAAATTATCTGTTGGTGACTGTACATCGGTGTAGAAGCTGTCTGGAAATATCAAACAAAATTAAGTTGTCTTCGAATATGATTGTCTTCAAGTTTTGTATACAAACATACATACCATAACTGCCATATCAGAAGTGTTTACAATTTTTTTTTATTTGGTATTTGTTGACATTACTAGTTTCCAAAAATTGTGTCTGCCAAAGTGCATAAGCCACCTGTGCAAACAGCATATACTGCATAGCCAGTTGTGATGTGTTGTGGTGTGGCTTCCTCTGCTTTTTCCTTTTCTTTATCTCCTTCCTTTTCTCGTCCCCTTGAAGAGGGTAGGTGCGGTATCCCTTTCAGGAGGCAATTGCTAGCTTGCTTCTCTTTATATCTTTGTGGTGCTTATGTACGTTTATGTAATTAATAATAATGATAATAATAATAATAATTTGAAGGCACATCTTGCTTACCAAGTGTAATTATGTGTACAGTTAAACCCCTCAATAACGAAAGCCCTCAAGAACGAAATTCTTGCTGCAACAAATATATCTGGCAGCCCCAGTGAATGTCCATAGAGTTCGATGCATTTGCTCCCTCTCAACAGCGAAGAGTTTTTAAAAAGCAATCCTGCATTAATGAAAGCTTGAGGTAGTGATCTCCAACATTTTTTCGGCACATGAGCCTGTGGGGAACCCATAAGTACGAAAATTGCAGCAGCGCACTCATCCGACAAGTCAGGTGCATATGTTTCCTTCAGCAAGCACCGGTGCGACCATTCCTGTTTACATTTGGTGAGATATTGAGGATGATAGCAATGAGATCCCCCGTCCCCACCGCTGAAAATGGCGCTTTGCTAGCCATCTGTTGGCAACTACATAGGCTCATGACTTTCCTGTGATGACACTGGCGACCGCTGTCACTGCCCCATAGACATGCATAGACTGCCTGACTGCCTGCTGCCATGAAATCTCGCTGTCCACCACATGCATGCCGAGATTGCTCGTGCCTTGCTTACGTCCTGTTTTATTTGGCCTATCGGAAAGATAGCACCTCCTGTTAAAAAGCACAACTTTTTGATGCTTCTGGAGAAGTCTACGATCATCACCGAACTGTGAAAAACAGAAAGAAGTCGGATATTGCAGAGGAGTTCAGTATCCTGTGTAGCTCACTTTCTATGATTCTGAAATCCAAAAACAGAGCATCATGGCAGCAATTCAGAATGGTTTCTTGTGCACAGCACAGGACAGTGGTAACGCCGGTCTACGAAGACGTTGACAAAGCTGTATTCCAGCGGTTCCTCGACAAGAGAGCAAACAAGCTGTCTTGCAGCAGAAGGCTATTGACCTTGCATGCATTCTGGGGCAAGGTTAAGCAGAACAAAAGCTACTTTTTTCAATAAATTTTGGTTATAGAAAGTAATGGGTGTGCTTATTTGTCCATTTTCGCGACAGTAAAATTCTCATGACAACAAAAAAAATTTCTTCCTCGGCGGTTTCGTCGACTTACCATGTTGTGCAACGAAAAAATCAAATGTTCATACAGGAGCACTTGCCCCTAGTGCATCAGATTACAACTTCCTATCTACTTTTAAAAGTACAATCACATGAAATTTTTTGTTCAGGGATGTTTAAACAAAAGTATTACATGGTCTTTTCTCAAATTTAGTTTTTTATCAGGACAATTTCTTACCTTCAAGCTTTTAACCTCTTCAAAGAATAGATATACACTATTATTTACAGTGCCTACTTTTTTTTTCTCTAGTCTTTTGTACATTAAGTAGCTGCATGTTTTTGAATGAATAGAACACAGACATGTAGAAATTGCATTGTGCTACTTTCTTTTTGGTTTAGTCAACATGACAAAATGTTTCTTTAGTTATGCATTTCGTTTTTTTTCCAGCAGGACATTGTTGGTGTACATGGCTGTAGCCGTGACACGGCTGGAGGAGCAATGTTCGATGTTTCCCGAGCAGGGCCCAGTCGAAGCAGCTCTGCACGATTATTCAGTCCACCCAGTCTCTACAGCCGCAGGGAATATTCCCGCATGGATAACCGAGACTTTGGTACACGTGAGGAACTTTTTTCATTGATGTACCACATTTAACTCATTCATTGACAATTTAAAACTGAATTTCCTGCTGATATGCACATTTGGTAGGTTAAACTTGGTAAGGTATGAAAAAGTTCCTACAATGTTTTTTCAAAGTTTACTGAGACTTCAGTTTCAAGAACGGAAATGAAAAGCATTACACGTATAAAACAAAGTCATTTTTTTAAAGTATTCTTTGTGCATGCTTTGACAATATCACCATCTTTTTAACACCTCTAGAACTCCTGCAGCTTAGAGTGAACCTTGTGACTGTCGTGGCCAGTACAAGTTTTCGCAGCCAGGATAATGCAGCCATGCCATTCATTTGTGTCTGCCTCTTACAATTCAGCGCATACAGTTGAACCCACTTATAACGACACCAGTTTCAACAATATATTGAATATAACAATGAGCAACTGATGCACTGTCAAGTTTTGTATGTGCTCTATGGCAAAATGAACCGTTTACTACAATGCTCCCATGCCGCATTGTCGGTTCTAACAATTTAATCCTAGAAAAAAAATTCGAAAAGTGCCAGCCACTTTGTCACACTTACCTTTGAGCCGTGCACCCCACAAGGCATGCATCACATGGCATCACATGCATCACATGGAAACTTGCGACCTTACATTGCCGATGCCGGAAGGATGGAAGGGAGACTGGAGAGGAGCAACAAGGGCGTGTGATGCAGGGTGTGCGGCACAAAGGCGCAGACACCACGTAGCCAGATTTAATTCTTATAGCCAATAATTCAGCATGGGAACACTGTATTACGCAGTTTATTTAACCACAGAACATGCACAATAGTTGAAGGAGCAGCAGCTGCTCATTGTTACATCCGATAATGCTAAAAGTAGGTTTGACCCGTACCGTATTTACTCGTGTAATTTACACCCCCCTAAATTATCACCCCGGGTTTTTAAAAAGCTTTTACTCACATATTTTGCACTTCCTGTCCTGCCCTGCAACAGCTCGTCAGCGTGCGTGTGCAAGCAACGAGCAGTGTCGGCATGATACAACAACCCGCGCGAAACCAGAAACCTAATGGCAGACACGCGAGGAAGTCTTGTGTGCTCGTGCATAAACAAAGCTTGGAACTGCGTGTGGGAACACGCATATTAGATACGATCTGCATGCCTCCTGGTGGGTAACCAGTTTGACCTTCGCACATGCTCTCATGTGCGAAGGTATTCTCGAGTGATTACCTTTGGAGATAGTTCTGCTTTTGCGAGACTGGTCACTGGACATGCTGGATGCATTGAAGCCTGTGGCCAACAGCGCTCTTGGCACTCTACGAAGTTAGCGAGCTTGGCACAGTGCCCAAGACCAAGTGCATGAGGCCAAGTACATGAACACATTCAGTGATGGGGACAGGTGCTGCTCAGAGAAAACGGTGAAAGAGAGAAAGCACAATTAGATGGCAACGGTGCAATTAGAAGGGTGAAGGCAGGAAGAGGCTGAGTGACATAAACAGGGTGAAGGAAAACGAACGATGACAGGCAAGTGAATGCGAGGGAAAGAAAAAGGAGACAAGGGAGGAACCCGGAAATCAGTCTGAGCTTTCCACATGCGAAGGGATGCTTTTTTGACTGAGGTGCCGGCGCCTTGAAGGAGTTGCTGGAATATGGCGGCACTTCTCATGCATCCGGGTTCACAGTTTCACGTGGGTGGGGAGTTCACCAGGACTGCACTAATCCATCATAAAACTCTGGACGTCACAATATTAGGGGACATATAAGTAGGGTTCTACTGTATACATTATTTAGGACATTTTTGCAAAATTTTCATGTAACTTGCGCACCACCCTTTTGAAGCCCGAAAATAAGAAAATAAAAGTGTATTGATTACTTCAGTAAATACGGTACTTTCTTAAGTTAAAATGCTTGAATGCTTGTCTCCTCGGCTTTTTTTCGTGCATCTCGGTTATAACATATATCAGTTATAACAATGGGATTTTCTTGGCACTTGAATACTGTGCTAAGTGGGTTCGGCTGTATTTTTGAATGCTTGCCAGAGGTTGCTGTAAGGACTGATTGAGTTTCATACGTGAAAGCTGCATTTGAAAACCTCAGATGAATGTTTTCTACCCTTGAGCATGTTTATTTAAGCATGCACTGCTCACACTCTGCGTTGCATCTCACAGCAGATTCGCAATGTGCACTCTGCGGTAAACATGCTTTTGTCTGGCATGAAAATGGTTTTGTCAAAGTCTGTGGAGCAGCATTTGTATTTTATCTCAGTTAAGAACTTTCCCTCAGCCTCCTGAACTTGTGGTCACAAGATGAAACATGCTTATGGGCAAAGCTAGGTACAGTTGGCTACAAAAGTTTTTTGAACACGAAATTCGCAGGACAGCTGAATTCCTGTGCAGCTGGAGCACATGACCATGAATTGAAAGTTTCAATCTGTACTAGTAGTTTCTGTGATCTATGCAACGATTCTTTATATTAGAAGTACCATGCCTTAACAGGGATTAAATTCACATTTGTTGTGAGACCAGTGTCCCATAAATTTTGTGACCAACTGTACTTCAAGGAAAACTTTGATAAAGTGGCATACTTCGTGAAGGAATTGAAGCTGGCTACTCTGGCAAAAGTGGAGCAGGAAGGTCATTCTTGCCAGGGAGCTGTTAGGTATGGAGAAGTACGAGTTCACTCTAAGTACGATTGCAAAGTTTTAAACAGCAGGCAGTGCTTGATGTACCATAAAAATCCGCGTGTAATCCGAGGTTTTTTTCCTATTATTAACATCCCAAATTTTCGCCCCGTACTATATGTGGATCTGAATGAAAATTTAAGTCAGAAATTTGGGCTAGAAGTTTCGGTTTCATTATTGCTGCATGGCTATGGCTTGACTTCATTATTGCTGCATGGCTACGGCTTGGCTTCCTTATTGCTGCATGGCTACGGCTTGGTTTCATTATTGCTGCGTGACTACAGCATTGTTTCTTTATTGTTGAGTGCACACTTGGCAGCACACATGCAAACCATGCTTCGTGAAGTACATCTTTTTTATTCCACATTGAAGGACCAAGATGTCCGGACCATGAAAACAGTACTCAGCTGCTTTCAAGAGAAAGGTTATTTTAACCGCACAGGACATCGGCAACAGTGCAGCCGGGAGGCAGTTTGGCGTCAACAAAGGAAGCATTCGCGGATGGTGTCGACAGAAGGAAGCCCTTTTCGCGTGCAATGGAACACGAAGAAGCTTTCGCTGCCCAAAGAGTGGGGCATTCCCAGAAGTCAAACTTGCCCTGACGGAGTTTGTACACCAATAGCGAGCCGCGCATCTAGCTGTGAGCGTGGAGCTTATTCAGACAAAAGCTAAGTAGCTTGCAAGAGAAAAAGGGCTACCGAGCTCCACCTTCAAAGCAAGCAAGCACTGGATTTATTGCTACATGTGCCGTGCTGGTTTTTCCTTACGCCACTGAACATTGATTTTGCAAAAGCTGCCAGAATCGTTCGAAGAGCTGCTTGTGGCTTTCCAGCGCCTCATTATTTTGCTGCGTAAGTCCAGGAACTTCCAGCTAGGGCAAATCGGCAATGCTGACCAAACGCCGGTTTATCTGGACATGCCATCGCCCCTCACCATGCACGAAAAGGGCTCTAAACAAGTTTATGTCCGGTCCACTGGCAACGAGAAAACACGAGTTGCCGCCATGTTGTCGTGCATGGCAGACGGACGCAAACTCCCGCCCTATGTCATCTTCAAGTGCAAGACAGTGCCTAAAGGTGAGGAGCTGCCAAAAAATGTGGTCGTGAGATCCCATGAGAAAGGCTGGATGAACAAGAATCTTGTGCTCGACTGGATAAAGTCCGTCTGGTGTAGGCAGCCCGGCGCACTGTTGTCGTTCCCATCCATCCTCGTGCTGGATGCATTTTGTTGCCATTTGGCTGACTCGGTGAAGAGGCTGTTGCATGAATCCGGCACTGAACTTGTCGTTATCCCGGGTGGGATGGCGTCTCAGCTGCAGCCTTTAGATGTTTGCATGAACAAGCCGTTCAAGGACGCAGTCAAGCGGTGTTATGCAGATTGGATGCGCTCAGGTGAGCCTGCAGTGACGCCGACCGGGCGGCTGAAGTGGGCTTCGCCAGCTATGCTATGCAAGTGGATTGTGGACGCATGGGCCAGCATACTGGAGGACCTTGTGCATCGCACATTCAAGAAGTGCGGCATCTCGAACGCGCTCTATGGCACAGAGGATGAGTACCTCTGGGAAGATATGTTAGACAAGGAACTATCCAAAGAGAGCTCGGCTGAAGACAGTGATTGAAGTGTGGAGTACAATTTAAATAAATGTTTTCCTCGAGTTTTCCTTACTCATATTATACGAGGGTAAACATTTTTTTTTTTTTTCCATTTCGCATCCCAAATATTTCACCTCGTATTATAAGCGGGTTCGTATCATATGCACATTTTTACGGTATAGCCACAGCTTGAAAGCTTGGATTCTGTCACAGAAGTTGAAGTCTCCTGCTAAAGACAACTTTCACAACTAACTTCAGAGAAACCCTGACATTAAATGGTTGCACTTGCCCAAAACAGCTAGTGGCTCTTACCACTTTACTGTATAATGAGTAATGTGTTATTGCCTAACAAGTATTCATGTTGTTCAGTGCACTAGTACACTTGCTCTCCCTTTGCTGCAATCTGTTAACACTTAAATGGCTCAAGCCTAGCAAGCAGACACTTGAGATGTTGTTGACCATTTCCTTCAGTTCAAGCGAATAAAGCATTTGTTTTTGTTGTAAGAGCGTGCCAGACTATTCAATGCCAATAAAGGAGCGTTTAACATATCCAGAGCTTTGCACATTATCCTGGAAGGTGTTTTAATTGTTTTACATTTTCTGTCTTACTTTTTTGCCAATTTCACCTATTTTCTGCCCCTGAAATCTCAACTCTATTAATTGCTCATAGTTCTGTGATCAAAGAAAAAAACACTTATTTGTGGCAATGCTTTGTCCACATCGAAGCGAAAAGTGATTCTGCGTGATGGAAATATGGCTGCTGATGTCAAGTCCTGTTGAAGTCTGTTAAAGTGCCAATGTTGATTCAACATTGACCCTACTTCCTGTTTTGGATTTAATGTGAATCTAAGTAAAGAGCATGGCTGCACTCAACTAGATCACTGCAAATGCTAGATCACTGCTTGACATTCGCTCTACACTTTGACAGACGTTGCTCATCAATGAAATGCCTCTAAGGCAATGCCTTAGAGGCACTTGAACTCTCTTAAGGTCTGTGAGTATTCAAACAGACCATAGCTTGAGATGCACTCCATTTTAGAAAACACACCCAGGAATTTTGAACATTGCCCCTGGGTCCATCAGTCAAATTTCACCATAAGACACCAGCGTAACTCAATGGGCAGCATTTTTAAAACAATATCTCAAAAGGCCACTTGAATTTCAACAAGTTAAATTTAGTTAGCAACATTGGGGGGGTATACCCTTTTAATGACGTGCATATTTACGGCACTTATTTCCTACTTTTCCGCAGCATTAAACCAGTGTTAAGCCTGATAAAAACACTGCTACGTATAGTGCAGTAAAGAGTTTACAACTAAGTGCCGTAAATATGCATGTTTGTAAAAGCGCGTACCCACTCGACGTTGCTAACTGAAAGTTGTTGAAATTCGGGCAGCCTTCTGATATATAATTTTTTGAGAATGCTAGCCCATTGAGTTATGCTGGTGCACTGCGGTGATGTTTGACAGATAGCAGAAGGGGAAATGTCCAAAATTCCTGGACAGTAAAGAGCTGGGCAGCACAAAACACTTTCTCATTGACAAAATAGCAAAAGCGGTGTAGCAATAAATCATGCATTATCAGTTTTATTGAATTGCTGTTAAATTTGTTAAAATTTTTTCAGCCTCCTTTGGGATGGGAACTGCCCGTAGTGGTTCCATGGTGCCACGGGCAATACCAACGTGGAGTGAAAGTCGGGTCGCAAGTGCAGTTCCAAAAGTTATGCTAATGTCATCAAATGTGGTTCCACTGACAGCAGGACCTTCTGAATCACAATCTTTTGGAAGGTTAGTTGTGTGCTTCTGCTTCCTTTTGTCATTTATGGTGATGGACCATTTCTGTTCCTTTCAGTGTGGGTTTAAATATATATTGCAACAATGTTAACAACGTTGCATGGCTACAGCTTAAATACTTTTGAACACAGTTTCTGGTCACAGTGAACAATCGTTGAACTCTGATGGCTGAAAATGTTCGCTTCGGACACACATTTGTGACCCACCGCAGTTGCATGCCTGCCTTACAGCACCGCCTTTCCCTATGTGCCTCTGCACATCACATGCGTCCCCTCTGAACCCCACTGCACACTACCTCATCGCATATGCATGCTGCTCCCTCATTCAAGAGATGACAGGAGCACTCTCCACTCATTGGGCCTAGTGGGTAGAATTAGGCCAAAGAGATTTACTTCAACTCCCTATACTATGGATTTTGCATCATTGTACATTAGCTAAGCTTTAAAAGTAAAATAAACAAAGGAAGAAAAAGAAGAAGAAAATGGTGTAATATATGGTTATGAAGCCTATACGGTGTACAGTCATCTGTCCTCTCCCACCACCAACATAATTTTTTTGTGCTAATTACTTGAGCAATTAGAAAAAAATAATTAAACAACACCTTGGCTAGTGTTGGCTGGGACTCCTTATACAGTGAGTGTGTACGGTATAGTGGCATGCATGCAATGAGTTTATCTTTGCAAACCTAGCATTTGTGACATGTTTAAAATAGCATTGATTTCATAGATCGGTATCTTTCTGCTTTTTGTGTTAAGCATTATAACTGTGGATCTCTAAATACAGTTAAACCTCAATATAACAAAGTAGGTAAAATCGGCAATTTGCTTCGTTATATTGAAATGTTGTTGTATTGAAATTCGTCCTTTTATGCTAATAAGTAGAGTTGAAACTCGATTTAATGAAGTGATGACCACACTCAAATTATTTCGTTAAATCGGGAAGGTCGTAAAATCGAGAAAGGAATTTTTCGGCCCTTCGAAGTCAGAAATTGTAACTTAGCGACACGCAAAGGCTATTGTGGCATTGTATTTGCCGCTAATTCAGCCATCTGTCGCATAAACCATGAAATAATGAAAGCAAACACCACTGCCCCTACCGAGGCGGTGTTGAGTCGCCTGTTCCATGCATTGACGTGGCATGTAGCCTTGTCAAAATAAAGCTAGGGTTGTGACCATGGCGCCTAGATGTTTTAATGCGATAGCTTTAGAGCGTTCACTCGAAGAAAAACCTGTGTCAAAATGAGAAAGAAATCAACGGTTTTTTTACTCACTCATTTCACAAGAAACTTAGTTAAATCGAGTTTGGCCAAGTTTGTTTTGTTAAATCGGGTTGTTGATAACACTGAACCCTATGGGTACCTGCTGGGAAATGTAAATTTATTCTTTAAATCGTGAACTTCATAAAATTGGGATTTGTTAGATCGAGCTTTAACTGTACGGTTGCCGATCGATTTTTCTTGCACAGAAAGGGGGCTGCAGAATTTTCCAAATTATCGGGCAATCGAAAAAAGCAAATTTCAATGAGAAAACAATTCATTTTGATGACTTTGGGAATTGGCAACAAATTATAATGTTTCATGCCACATCTACAATATCTTTTTGGCAGTACGAATTAGGCAAAGCCTGCCATGCTTTCGCGTGCACTCTGTCCCCGCGGCTGATAGCGTTACTCGCACTGAGATGACGCTATCATGAAAGCGCCGCGCGGCAGCGAGGAGCGAATGCTTAGTTTACCTCTCGCTCCAATGGGTAGCTGAAACTCGAGATTAAGCTACCTCCAATACTAAACGCGTGGTAAGACAGCTTACACGATGACACACCGTCTCGATGACATGCCCATTCTTTGCACATGCGGCAAATTACGTTTAAAGCAGGGTGTGCGGATGCGGATGCGCTCCGCCGCGCTTACAGCCATGTGCAGCCACAGCCGAGATGCATGCCAGAAATCGCGAGGCGCACCAACTTATTGCCCCCCCCCCCCCCTTGCCCATCGCGTGCGCTTGATCGCGCTACAGCGAGCTCGCTTGCTCCACTTCCCCTCTTTCCCTTTGCTCATGCGGAAAGCGGCACTCGAGAAGCCACCATCTTTCTTGTTTGTAATTCAACCATTTGACATTCTGCATCCAGATTTCTTGTCTCGGCTTTCCTTTGCAGCGGAAGCATTTCCTTATATTGAAATCGCATACAAACACACTTCGTTAAATTAAAGTTCTAAATATATTTTGTTGTATGGAGAAGAAGTTATAAAAAGTTAAATACGTCGGTATATCAAGAATTTCGTTATATTGAGGTTTAACTGTATTTCCAAAATATTCATTTATACTTCATCTGCTTTTTGGCTCCATGATTACTGGTAGCTTTACTGAATTGAATGCCTTTTCTTAATCTATGAGGGCCACATATAGATGTTGGTTATATTTTGCAGACTTCTCAATCACCTGATAAATGACGTACTTGTGATCCATTGTTGAATATCTCTTTCGAAAGCCTGTCTGATCTCTGGGTTGATTGAAATCAAGTGTTGCCCTGATAATATTGAAAATTACTTTACTGGACGTTTTGTAAAATGTCGAAAGCAAGTTCATGGGTCAGTAAATATTCATTTCTTCAACATCTCCATTCTTAAGGATTAATTGTATGTGGGAAATTCTCCCCAGTCTCTGGAACATTTGAGGCATTGCAAATAAAAGGTCGCAAGCATTTCGAGTACATTATCCCCGCCATCTTTGATCAGATCAACTTCAATGTTTGATTATTTCCTGCCACTGTTTACCTGGACATATCTTGCAGAGCCTTTCTAACCTCATTCCTAGTTACACATGGAACTTTAATTCCTTCTTTGCAGCCACATCTAAGTGGGATTACTTGGGTCTGGGTACTTTGCTGTGCTGTACAATTCAGAATAGAGTTCTTCTGCTATCTGTATTATATAATTGTAATTGTTAAAGGGACACTAAAGGTTAATATTAAGTCAACGTGGACTGTTCAAATACCCTCCCAGAAACCTTGAAACGCTTGTTTCGTGCGAAGAAGAGACTTATTTTAAGAGAAAATGCGTTCTGAAGCGTCCGCGTACCTCTAGCGCCGTTTAAATCACCCGCCCTCCGATCGAGGAGTATTGACGTCATGGTCTCATAGTGACGTTGCGCCGTCGGTGAGTAAAACGGCTCCCACAGACGGCACTACGGCTTTTCCGCACAAAACGCAAACGTGCTGCCAGAAAGAGCCAAGACAGAGCCGACAGCAGCGCGAAAGCAGAACTATGGTGGCGAGCGGAAGGGAAAGCGCACGACGATAAGCTGGTTCTTTATTTTATGACGCCAACTTCGACGCTCGTTGCAATGGATGACCCTGACAACGACACATTAGCTCGGGATGCTGGGCTCGAGTTCAGCGATTTAAGCACTGATGAACGTGACCTGCTGTTGAGGGCTCGCGCTGCCGGCGTCGTTGTGTACTACTACGACGACAGCCTGCTTTGAAAAGCACTTCACGCGACTTCAGTAAGTCGGCGTTGAACTCGTAATCCTCTGGACGAAAGTGCAGCGAGCACACTACGTGATTTTTCTGCTCTTTGCCAGCGCTGTGGCAGAGGTACGGCACTTAACCCTTTGAAGGTTTTCGCCGTACATGTACGGCGGCGGTTTTCTATCCCGCAAGGTCTTCGCCGTACGGGTACGGTTCCGACCCTCCGTTTGAAATTTCGCGCCATAATGACGATACGTGCTCACCGTGAGGTGCTGCCACCTCTTAGCACTTACAAGATGCGTTTGAAATTGGCGCTACCTTCTTGGGGGAGATAAACAGAGCTAGCTGATTGCTAGCTTCAGCGCGTCGCTCAGACTGCGGCAACGCCCCTTTGGCGGTTTCGGTTTCGCCGCGTGATCGTAACGGAGGCGCGCGAAACGTCATTTTTTTTCTTTGTCGACACTCTCTTGCTGGGTGGTGGAAGTTGATTTCTATCTTGATTGGCGCTGCTCTTAGCTTGCTTATCAGCGCTGTTCGCGAGGTATTCTCGCTCTCAGTGGCAGCTCGCTTTCGCGGTTTCGGTTCCGCCGCGTGATCGCAACGGAGGCGCGCGAAACGTGATTTTTCTTTTTGTCAGCACGCTCTCGCAGGGGCGGCGGAAGTTGATTTCTATCTTGATTGGCATTGCTCTTAGCTTGTTTATCTCCACCTGCTTATCAGCGCCGTTCGCGAGGTATTCTCGCTCTCCGCGGCAACGCGCTTACGCGAGAGGGTGCCTCAGACCTCTGCCCAAGGCAGCCGCACGCAGAGATGTCATGTGTGCACCAACACAACTCCTCGCTTCAAGAGAACAGACACGCATTTTAGGTGTGCAGACTGCGATAAGGCGCTGTGCGTAGACCCGTGTTTCAAGGAGTACCACGCTCGGAAATACTATTGAACATTTTGCAGTTCTGAGTGGTGCCGACACCAAAATACTGTTCCTAATTATTTTTTACTATTTATTCCCGACTTAATACATTTTGTACATTCAAGATCCGCAATAAAGTAATTTGACCGCCTGGGAAAGTTTTTTTCAAAATAATTCGACCCTCAAAGGGTTAACTGCTTCGAACGGTGAGGTTCACTTGTTGGCACACAGTGATAAGTAACGTTGGATTCGCCGCTGCAACTGCCCTTGACCAAGTTCCGCGGACCGTTCGCACATCCAACGACATCACATGGACGTGGGCGTTCTCGCTGCTTGTTCCAAATGCAAGTTTCGCGAGCCAGCAGGACAACCGCAGCACGACGCGGCGCAAAGTCGAGCGAAAACGAAATTTTTGATCACCCATACTACTCAAGGGTAACGTCAAAATGTTATTTTTTCTTAGAATCGAATAGAAGTAGACAAGTAGCATTTTCTTCCGTCTTATAATCTAATGAAATGATCTTTTTAATACGAGTAGTTGAGTATTAGTGACATAAATTATGATGAGGAGTGCTTTCGTCATCGGGCTAGTACCGGAATGTCGCTGGGGGGTCTCAAATCGTGTCATGCATTTACCTCAATTTCTCGGTTACTAAAGCTCTGTTCGCGATTATATTGACGCCTTAGACGTTCTAGAGCATTGCTTTATCACTTTAACTTGACTTTCTGGTAACCTTTAGTGTCCCTTTAATGATTTGTTGTTAAGTGTTAATTAATTGTTAAGGATCTGTTGAATTGGTAATTGTTATCGTTGATTTACACGTGCTGCTGTAATTTTGACACCACAAATTGAGGCAGTACACGGAACAAAGTGTGATCCTATGATGAGCCACTATGGTTTAAGCGGTCACCCAATACATTACACTTTAAAGAGACCGGATCGGGGATTTGTTGCAACTACATTTTAACCTTCGTATGTTAGATCAAGTGGCTTGTGTTAGCAAAAATTTCGTTGATCTGGAAGAGTTAAAAAAGTCATTCGCTGTGGAGGGATTTTTGACACATTGGAGTCTATCGGAATCTGGACAGGGAACCGAAATACCTTGTTGTAGCTGGTTTTGGCTGTACTCAAGATTCTATTTGAGAGCTGCTATTACGTGCTTGCGTACACCTGATTCTTGGACCCAGATAATATGTGAGAAAGAAAGAGGCAGGAACATTAAGAAGAGAAGGAAATAGGCAACTTTTGTGGAGTTTTCGGTGCCCCTGTCTTTTGCACAGTAGAGTGCTGCCCTCTTCAGATTGCCAGCTTTTGATGGCTCTGGATGTACGAGTAGTAATTTTTTCTTGTAGACAACATGAGAACAAGGCACATTTTTAGGTTTTTTAATGTCTTAATTGCCAATTTTTGACTATGAATTCTCTTGATTCACTGGTTAAGTGTAGCTGCCTCCTATTAGGTTTGAGTGCTTTTGCAGTGGGGGGGCATCTTTGATAAATAATGCTTCTGCAATATACAGCCGATTCATTTTTGCCACACACAAGTTCACAACAACAGTTATCTGTAGTGTTCTCTTTTTTGTGTGTTTGCTTTTGCTCTTGCTTTTGGGCTGTTTGAGCCTTTATCTCTTTTCTTACCTTTGAAATTGTCCTAATTCTCACTACATTTAAATTTTATTGTTATAGTTTAAGAAATATTAGTTGGAACAAATACTTTGATATATTAAATTGTAGTAGCAAAATTGTTGGTATTTCTTATGTGAGCAAAGTTGGAGTAATTGCTCATAAAATTTTCATAATTTTATGAGCAGAAGCATTCCGAAAATGTGGATCATAAAGAATAATTTGTAATTTGACTAACAGTATGAAGGAACAAAATTCAGCTCCACCATTGATGCCTTCAGGTAGCATGTGTGGTTTTATTGACTGGTTGCCTTCACCCAAAAAGATCACATTCTCGTGACGCCTGCGGCAGAAAGGATGTTACACGTCCGCCGTCAAGGTCTGTGAGTGGTGGCGCTGGCTGACACTCCTAGGGTTCTGCAAGAAAACATAAATACCCAAGAAAGTGGACGGGCAAACGGCGCCGCGGTAGCTCAATTGGTAGAGCTTCGCACGCAAAATGTAAAGGTTGTGGGATCGTTACCCACCTGCAGCAACTTGTTTTTTCATCCACTTTCATTTCCATTAATTTCCATTAAAGTAATTTCCCCTAAGTTGTCCTTGGTGTCAGTGTTTGTTGGCTTCTTATGATATCGATATCTACAAGTTATTTTTACTAAATCTTTAGAACTTCGCACCCCGCCTGATGACTGGAAAATAGCAAATGTTGTTCCTGTACACAAATCAGGACCCACACAGTACTGTGTAAAATTTTTGAACTCATCCTATTTACTAGTATTATGAACCACCTCGACACCTACGCATTGCTAAGCCTTAATCAACATGGTTTTAGACGTGGCTATTCATCCATCACCTAACTCACTGAATTAACACGATTTAGCAAGTGCATTAAACATGGGTTGCTCCATTGATTCTATTTTCCTGGATTTCGAGAAAGCTTTTGATGTTGTACCTCATCACTTATTGCTTGACAAACTTTCATGGTATAATGTTAATCATTTAGTAATTTCCTGGATCAAAGAATACCTAAGTACTGGACGTCATTGCGTAGTTCTTAAAAACAAAAGATCTCATGAGGTTTATGTCACATCAGGAGTACCACAGGGGTCCATTTTGGGTCCATTGCTATTTATAATTTATATGAATGATATAAATGCTGACCTACCTTCCCATGTGCGCCTGTTCGCAGACGATTGTGCAATTTATTGCATTATTACTAATCAACAGAATTGTGCTGTTTTGCAACATGAATTGAGCAGCAGAGGTAAATGGTGCAGCACTTGGGACGTGCATATCAATTTGCAAAAAACAGTGCACATGTCGTTTACAAAAAAACAATCCACCCATGGCTACAACTACTTCCTAAACACTACTGAGCTAATTCCCGTGTGTGAGTGCAGATACCTTGGCATCATCTTTAGCCCCGACTTATCATGGCACCGCCTTAGAGCCAAAGCATGCCGGACATTAGGCTTCCTGCGTCTAAATACCAAGCGGTTTCCTTCAGAAATTAAATAGCTATTGTTCACATCATATATTAGGTCCACACTTGAATACACCTGTACTGTGTGGGATCACTGGCTCAAAAATGACATTCAGCGAATAGAAAGAGTGCAAAATTTAGTAGTTCTATATGTTTTCGGAAATTACAGAAGATACTTCAGTGTAACGCATGCTAAGGAGAACCTTGGCTGGATTTCATTAGGTAAACGTATGAAAATGCCAAGACATTTTTCATTCTTAAACAGGTATGTGGTGTGAAACGTACTTAGTCCCTCATGATTATGTTTCTTTACGACGAGGCCATGTCAGTAAAATTAAAGAGATAAGGTGCAAAACTGTAAAATTTAATATGCCATTTTCTCCCGGGACAATTTTGGATTGGAACCAACTACCACGAGAAGTTACCACCACCGAAAATGATAACTTTTTCTTGTTGCAGCAGTAATGCATTTACGTGGGCAATGTAATAAATGCAAAAGTTAATTCTATCGAATACAAAGAATGTATTCTGGGCCCTGTAATTACTGCATAATTACTAGGCCATGTGATGTGTGTTTATGCTAAAATTATTGCTTTCTATTCCTATGGTTTATTCTTGCAGTGTTTGTTTTCATGTGTGTGTGTTATCGCAATGTTTTATGCACATGACAGTTCACCTGTATGTTTTTTTCCTTTATTGTACTATATCCCGCCACTCTAATGCCATTTGTGGCACTGTGGGTAAAGTGATAAATAAATAAAAAAATGTACAATATCTACATGAAAAGTGTAGAACGTTACATCTCATCAGTGTAACGTGACCGAAGTGAAGCACATCAAGGAGCCGCAAATGGCTGCTTAAACCCCCATGTCCTCCCTAGATCCCTAGGCCAGGGAAACTGCCATCCAAAATTCGTCCAATTGGAGCGTCCAAAGTTGTCGAAGGACCCGCATTGAGGGCAAGGGTTCACATACTCACTCCCGCACCTTTGTTAACTGAACACACAGAAAGGAGGGGGGCTTTGTAGACAGGGGTTGTCATGCTTGACTCAAGCTAGGGCATCTTGGTTCCTGAGATGACCCTGCTGTTAGCTGGGGCGTTTGTCAAACGACCATGGTGGTTACCAGGGTCCGTGAGGAAAATGCCTTAGAACACCCTTTTCTAGGAGTTTTCTTGCTCCCATTGGTCGGTGAAAGTGACAGTGAACGATCTAAGAGTACTCAGTCCGCCAAACGTGTCTCGCCTTCCTGGCGCCGGTAGTCTATCCGTGGGGAACGCATTGTCAGCTTCACAAGCAATTCATCGCAGTGGAGTAGACGAGGCTAGAAGGTCACTACCCTCGCTGACCGATCATTACATCAGGCACTCAGATGCCTTATTTTAAATAACTTTCTATTCATTGTCTAAGTTGGCTTTTCGTTTCTGTGACGAAGCCAACAAAACTTGCTACAGCTGCCAGCAGCGCTGTTTTTATACTCCCATTCCCAGCGCAATTCTTACTTTCTGCGCCATAATAAACACTCCTGCTTGCACTACCCTGCATAATGTATGCTGCCGTCTACCAGAATTAGAGCAGAACACTCGTACAAAATTAACTCGTCTATGGCAGTGTAAGAAAATCAAGAGCATCGTCGCGCTAAGCTCATTCTTGGCTGTTTTTACGAGAAATGTGCAGATGAATGCAACTCATCCAGGGCACAGAAGCAGCTAAAAAGCAGCTCTGCAGCTGATTGCCAGTTGAACTTGTATGCATGACCTTAGGCCATGATACCCTTCAGTTTCATTTTCTTTTTTTCTTTCATTTTATTTCCTTCAGTAGTAGGGGCACTACATAAGGGGTGGGGATACAACATATACAAACAAGTGTTATAATGCATTCAATTATGTAAATAAAGAAGTTGTTACATCTTGGAACAAATTGTGAAGAGCAGGTGATGGCAGCGATTTGATGAGGAAGGCCATTCCAGTCTTTAGATACTCGGTAGAAAAATGAGGCTGAAAACGTTTTTGTGCGTGAATGTGGTTGTGCTACCTGCTGGGGATGGCCAATGCGTCGTGACCGGCGCGTTGGGGAAACAATGCATGGTGGTCGATTAAGCGTCAAATAGTAGAACCTGTGGAAGAGGGATAGGGTGGCAATGCGGTGACGAAAGGGTAGAAGCGATAAGGAAGATTCTTTTTTTAAAGATGATATGCTGATGCTGTAAGAGTATGTAGAATGAATATACCTGGTGGCGCGATTTTGAACTGCCTTGAGGGCATTGGCCAGATAGGCTTAGTGCGAATCCCTGATGGCAGATGCGTATTCGAGTTTCGTTCTTACCAATGATCTATAGGCTAACAGTTTTACATTATTAGAGTTGTCGGACGATCTCGCCGCTGCCACCATTTGTAAGGGTTGAAGGTCATAGAGAGGAACTTGAGAGGAACTAGGTGAACAGGGTTTATTTACATAGTAACATTTTGAACAAGAGATACATTTACACACTCTATGCGTGACTCCCAAATGGAGCCCGCAAGACGAACATACAGCACACAGCTTACGAGCACACAGCTCACGAGTACATTTCGAGCACAGAGCACGACGACAAGCACACTCTAGCAGCCGACAACCGCTGCTTATAAACACTCCGTTTGACATCATCGTTCGACGTCATCGTAGAAAGTCCTCGTGGCCGCCTTTGAGGGAAGGGGGTAGGGGTTTTACACGCACACATGCCGCACAGGTTTCAGTGCTCTCTCCGAGGGCCGACAACCTTTGCAGCGCAGTCATCGTGGTATCCATTGTCTTGCGTCCCCGTAGTCAGGTCGTAATGCCTGAACCCAGCCGGCGCCCCTAAATTCCAGAGCTGCCGTAGTCTGCAGTTCTTCAAAGGAAGTTCACGGTTGGTTAGCGCTGGCCTTGCTGGTTCTCTGAAGAGCGCCACCATCCCGGATCGATCGATGCACCTGCAGCGGGCTGAAATAGCTGCAGGCCGATCCTAACAGCTCCTCCATGGCCCGGAAAATCTCGCCTGGCCAGTGCTGGCAACTGCTGGGCAGGAAGAGAATGGCTGGCGAGCAAGTCGATGGCTTTGCTCTCTGCAACCCCTGCGCACTTGGAATGCCTTCAACCATCTCACAACAACTGGCACAGAAGAGTCGATCCCGGCAACACAATACCACTCAGCGTGCAAATGCCCGGAATCAGCTGTTAATCCACCAGGCCTCCTATCAAAATTTTCATGCAACGCTCAACTGGGAATCCCAAATTTTGCCCCAAAATTTTGTGCCGCCAAAGCGAGCGTTCACGTTCCCCCTGAGTTTAACCAGACCTGACTGTCGTGCTGCACAAGAGCAAAGGTTTACACAGAACTAAACCGAAGGCTCTCAAACACCAATACCCAAACATAACTTAAGCAGCCTAAGTTCACGAACAGCCTGTTCTTACCCTATCGCAGTGGCGTACTTATTGCACTTATTGTGCCACTGAACAGTCTGGTCAACTCCACAGGTGCGTAATCACAATCGCGCTAGCTTTGTGGTCACTTTTCTGAACGTGTACTTGCGTCGTACGTAAGCATTTCATCACGCTTACTCACATTTGTTCCTTTAGTTCATACAAGACACGTTCCTTAAACGAGCAACTAAACTTGCGTAACTTACGCACTCCGCAGAACCCTTAAAAAAAATGTGTCTGCTAATAACTCGTTCTACGCACGCGTACTAGAGAAGTCAGAATACGGCTGCCCTAAACACACACGAGCAACCCAGTCTTACACAATCTGCTTCCCCCGTCCACACAGGACACGCGCTAATGGAACTACGAACTCTTAGTGCAAATCACACACTTACTGAAAACCTACGCGCTTAACCTTAGAAAATAAAAAAAACACTTATAAAGAAAAGGAGGTTAACTAAAACACATGCGCGTTACGATAGGCCTCTCAACGATAACGTGGACCTTCAGGTTACTCACACACAAAAAAAGAAAGCCTATCTACTCATTAATGAACACCTCACGAAACTACAGGATTACTTAAAACACGTATTTCAACTCTCGGAGCTTCTCAAACAACATAAACAAAGCTCATACCTTACATACTGAAAGAAATCCTAGTCTCAAATTGCGAAAATTTCTAAGTGCTCAAAATTAAAACAAAAGGCTTCACTTCTATGGAAGCTCTCTTGGCTTCCCGTTTCAAATGTTTCCGGCTGACTCATACTTTTGAACCTTACTCGAGGTGGTCGCGGTTCAAAAGCTACTCTGGCTACCGAGGAACAACAAAAGGGCCGACTCACTATCAGCTCCTCCAAGACGTTACAGTCTCCTGCCAATTTGCTTCCTGGCACCACGTTTTCCTCACGAACTCGACTGTCCGCGTCACGACTCCTTATCACCTCGTCTCGTCCTGCCACCTTGCGCTCCTTCGCACTACACGCTGAACTTCGAAAAGAATGACGGACCGACAAGGAACATAACTGCCCCGTGCCCTTTGTCCGCGTCCGTGCAGAACATGCTTCTCGATCTCTTTTAGACCGGTGGCTCGAACGTGTTTGATGCGCCAACATCGTCAACGACGACCGCACCTTTCTTTTCCTCATGCCCGGCCCTTTTGAGTCTCTCGCCGTCTTTGGCGGCGCTACATTAGTCACCGTCTTTCGGTCTTTACCGCGCTTCTTTTTACGGCGCTTTCTCTTTGCACTCGCTTTCATGTCGCCTTCTCGTGCCTCGTGCTGGCCGGTACACATTTCGTCGGCCCGGATCGGTCTCTTACCCGCACAGTCTTGAGTGATACTTAACTAGATCACCCCTCTTTTGGCTACCTAGACTGGCGGAGAGCTGCACCGATCCCTGAACAATGCAGTGGTCTTCCCTTGAGCTACGGAGCTCGCAATCCTGTGAACTACCCTCAACTGCATCTTCCAGCTCGCACTTCACTTCGGCATGCAGATCTGACTCGACATGGGTGCTCGCGTCTGTCGGGTCAACAGTACTCTCTACCTCGTTATTAACCTCGCTAACATTATAAGCGACGCACACGCGCGGTAACTATGCCAATTTGTTCGCAGCTGGCGTAGCTGTCTCCACAGTCCTCTGTTGGCACAGCACCTCGTCACTCTCACTCTGGCCTTCAACGGCCTCTGCTGCCACTAAGGCATTGTTAGCTGCTAGCACTTCGAGTTCACTTATGAACGTGCTGCTAATCTCGCGGGTGCTGCTACTTCTCTCACCTTTCGACCAAAATCTGCTGTCGACTTCCTCCCCCTTTCGCTGCGTCCAGCCTACAGATTTTTCAAGCCGCTGTTGACTTTGCTCGATTAACTGCTCAAAACCTTCAACCTCTTTGTTCAATGTATCAATGTAATGCCTCGTTACTTCTGTTAGGCCTTCTTCCTGAGAAATTCTTTTCAGTTCCTGCCTAGCTTTTTCCTGTTCTTGCTTAAATTCTTCCTGTTCTTGCCTAATTGCTTCCTGTTCCTGTTCCCGTTTTTTTTGCTTAGAATTCGGTTACCCATTTGTTCGGTGAATTTCAAATCATTGTTACTTTCTAGAATGGTTTTACGAATCTGATTCCTTCAAGTCCTCCTGTACGTCTACCTCGATCTCTTCACAGAACCACAACAGGTCAGCTCTCGTCAAACACATTAGGACTATGGTCGCTACTTTAAGCTTTGGCTCTGCTGTCACACAATACTTGCTGCGATACCCACGCAAATCAGAATGCAAGTAAAATATCTCAGCGAATCAAATCAACAAACACAGAGAAATTGAAGCCTGGTAAATCTTACAGCCAAAACCAAATGCTTACCCACTGAAGCAACACCATATCACCAGTCCTTCTCCGCTGTATCCAGTCAGTTGCAAGAGGTGGTCAGTCCCAAGTCGCCTCCAACTTGATCAGGATACAGGTCGGTCACCATGTGCCAATGTCCGTCAGCTGCCGTTGCTGTCACCGAATCGTAGGCCGATCTACGAGCCGTAGGCCGATCTCACCGCTGTCATTCAGTTATTAGAGTTGTCGGACGATCTCGCCACTGCCACCATTTGTAAGGGTTGAAGGTCGTAGAGAGGAACTTGGGAGGAACTAGGTGAACAGGGTTTATTTACATATTAACATTTTGAACAAGAGATACATTTACACACACTATGCGTGACTCCCAAATGGAGCCCGCAAGACGAACATACAGCACACAGCTTACGAGCACACAGCTCACGAGTACATTTCGAGCACAGAGCACGACGACGAGCACACTTTAGCAGCCGGCAACCGCTGCTTATAAACACTCCGTTCGACGTCATCGTAGAAAGTCCTCGTGGCCGCCTTTGAGAGAAGGGGGTAGGGGTTTTACACACACACATGCTGCACAGGTTTCAGTGCTCTCTCCGAGGGCTGACAACCTTTGCAGCGCAGTCGTCGTGGTATTCATTGTCTTGCGTCCCCGTAGTCAGGTGGTCACGCCCGAACCCAGCCAGCGCCCCTAAATTCCAGAGCTGCCGTAGTCCGCAGTTCTTCAAAGGAAGCTTACGGTTGGTTAGCGCTGTCCTCGCTGGTTCTCTGAAGGGCGCCACCACCCCGGATCGATCGACGCACCTGCATCGGGCTGAAATAGCTGCAGGCCGATCCTAACAACATGCAATGGAGTGAGGCGAAGGTGACATCTTAGAAATCCCGAGGGTTTTGTTAGCCGATGAAATAACATTAGTAACATGCGCATTCCAGGTTAGATCATTAGCCAAGGGGATACCTAAGTATTTGTAGGATTCTACTAATACCATGGTGACGTCACCAATACAATAAGGAAAGTGAAATGGGTGATGACGATGTGTATATGAGACAAGTTTGCATTTATTAGAGTTGAGTGTCATCAGCCAAAGATCACACGACTCTTGTACCCGGTTAAGGTCAGATTGAAGAGTTGTTTGGTCAGTGATGGTATTGACTGCACGGTAGATAACGCAGTCATCAGCAAACATAACGGATATGGCAGGGCACATGCAAGGGTAAGTTGTTAATGTAAATTAAGAAAAGAAGGGGGCCAAAGAAGGACCCCTGTGGTACGCCTGATGTGACGAGTGCAATGTTTGAAGAGTGGTTATTAAATTAGACATACTGTGAGCGGTTAGTTAAAAATTGCTCAAGCCATTTTAGGATATCAGGATGCAAATGCAAATGAGAAAGTTTTAGTAATAGGCATTGATGAGATATTTTGTCAAATGCTTTCACGTAATCCAAAAATATGGCATCTGTTTGTATGTTACTGTCAAGATTAGCATGAACGTCATGAAGAAATAGTGCAAGCTGGGTCTCACAAGAACGGCCCCTACGGAACCCATGCTGCAAAGGATGAAAGAAGTTGTTAGCCTCTAGAAAGTTCGTAATATGAGAGTAGATGACATGCTCCATGATCTTGCAGGGAACACTTGTCAGTGATATGGGGCAGTAATTTAGGGGAGAAGTTTTGTTGCCCGATTTGTAGACTGGAGTAACCTTGCCCATCTTCCACTCGTCTGGCATGGTGCCTGTGGAAAGCGACTGTGAAAACAATAAATAGAGAAACTCTGCAGAAATGTGTTTCGTGTTTTTTAGTAGTTTAGAATTAATGTCATCGATGCCAGATGATGAAGACAACTTAATATTTTCTATCACAGATAGAAGCCCATATACTGTGAATGTGATGGCTGACATGTTGCATTGTATATTTGTGGTTGGCGGAGGAGGAAGCATCTCCATTTCACAACTGAAGACTGAAGAAAATGCGTTCTGGAACATATTAGCGCAGGTTAAATCTGTCACCGATTCACCCAGCTCGTTAGTACGAGTATTGATACGCGCGTCTTTGGGGTTTATCACCTGGCAGAATTTTCTTGGATTAGTAAGCAAAAATGTTTGGCAGGTCATAGTGAAAAAAGGTTCGCTTGGCATCGCGAATTCCAATTAAGTATGCAGTTTAAGCAGCGTAATATTTCTCTCACGCAACTGAGCTTGCCTTAACTTTAGCATGGCGATAGAGGCGGTTTTTTTTATTTTGTAGTCGTTTTAAGGATCTCATAAACCATGGTTTTTGTCGATTAGATTGAATGGTTATCCTGTGAATAAATTGGTTCTTTAGGTCACATAGTTTGTGTTTAAACTACAGCCAGTTATCATAAATGGAATGGTTATGAAATTCATCTGCAAAGGTAGAAAAGAATGCGGTTAATTCAGTATTTATAGCCTCATAGTTACCTTTGTCATATAAACAAATTGTCTTCTCGTGCATGTCACGTGGTGGGGGAGCGAAAGTGAAAGCACCATGAATAACTTTGTGATCACTAATCTCACGGAGATATTTAAGGGATGTTAAGCTTTCAGGATGATTGGTTAGTATAAGATGTAAAATATTGGCAGAGGTCACCGACCAATGGGTTGGCTCCAGTACTAGCTGTGTTAAATTGTAATTTAAACACACTTCTATAAAGTCGCTCGCCTCAGTTTGATTTGTTAGTAAAGCAGTGCCATTGTACCAGTTAATGCCGGGAAAATCAAAGTCCCCAAAAAGGAGAATAATAGCATTGAGGTGCTTTGAAGTAATTTCATTTAATATGTTGTTTAAGAGATTAGGAAAGTCCAGTTGATGGTGAAGGAGTCTGTAACAAACACCCAACTGTACTGTTTGTGGGGAACATTGACATTTTAACCACAGTGTTTCCAAGTGGCTGTCAATGTTAACTCATGTGCACGGCAATTGTTGGTTCACGGCAGTCAGAACACCTCCGCCATGTATGTCTCTCCGATAGCATCGATGAACGTCGAGTTGGGAAGATCGGCCAGGACTTCTGCGTCACTGATTTCTTTTGTAAGCCACGTTTCTGTTAGTACAGTATCAGTAAGTTACTGGCGGATGACGACATAAGGTTTGATACGTGTTCACGCTTTGTTAGAAAGCTGCATATATTCGCGAAAATTACTGAAAAAGGCATTATTACATGGGATGGCAGGGCAAGCTCTTGCTGTTTCTTTTACAGTCTTTGATGTCTCTTCAAATATGTAGCATTTAGTACCTGTGTGCAATGTTTTGTAACGCAATGAAAAGCGAGCAGATTTTGCTTTCGCAAAAGCAACAAGGTGCCTGCAGGCGTTCTGCACAGCCTTAGAAAAAAGTCCCCAGTATGCAGCATTTTGGCTGCTGCACATTGGTGTTAGTCATTACTGCACTGATCGTCATTGTGAGAATAACAAATTCCGTCAAATTCCTTTTAGTAAAGCTTTTTAGTACCGTTTAGTACCTCAAATTCCCCTCATGCAGGGTATTACATGAAGGATGGGTATCTTACATAAGTTACATGAGGTCTTCGATGAAAGACTTTCAATAGCTAGAATTTGAGTAATGTGTGCATCAGTGGGCAGATTATTTCGTTCGTTTGCTGTTCGAACGAAAAGAGATTTAGCATGCACAGTAGTGCGTAGAGGTGGTGAGCATACAGCTTTAGAATTATTGTTACGGAGTGAAAGGCAATGAGCAGGTATGATATTCAAGCATGCAAGAGATGAGTGATAAAACTTGTAGTAGAGGCACAGGCGCACTTTTTTTCTGCATGACTAGGGGGATTATCTTTGTTTTAGTTGTGCTAGAATAGTAAAAATAATATAAGAAAATTAATCCACTAGCGCGGCTTTGAACAGATTCGTGTGCTTCCACTAGGTTAGCCTGATGCTGGTCCTAAACTGGCATCAACAGCATGAAAGTTTTCCTGGCAACATGCTTGCAGGATACATATTGCAGAAATAGTGATTTAGGCGTCGATGTAGGCTGACATATTAAAAGGTGGAGAGAGTAAATCAATACAAATGGCATGCCAAACTGCCGGGCTGGCAGCGAGTTAGATGAGTGATGCCACAACTGAGTGATATGGAGCACTTTGGCAGTAGCAAAGGGACCAAGATTGCCTCCTTAGCACAACTGCCACCTGGAATGTGATAGTGTTGCAGGCAGTCGCTGCTACGAATTCACATGCTTAGTGGCACAAAACAGCATTCAGAGCACCCAAGCTTTTGAGAATTTGTAATTACACAGTGCTCTTCAGCTTGGGAATTGGTAAGAAATTTGCAGGATACTGAAGCTTGTACCAACTGTAATCGTATCATCAAAATTGTCGTGTGTCTTAAAGAAAGCACTAAAGGCTGTGGGGGATCCAGATGCCTTCCCACACATCATTCCAAGCTTGTATATGTTGATAACTATTTGCCAAGCTCATTCTCGAGCAAGAGCCACACTGTAGGGAATATTATGAATATGGCTAGCACATGGAAGCTCTTCTACCGTAAACCATGCTTTTTTATCCTGCAAACTACTCTTACCTCCCCCCGCCCTTCGGGTTGTGTCATGTGCGAGCACACATAGCTGGACACACCCTGATAGCCTGTAACCACCCTCCAGGCACCCTTTCATCTTATAGGCTCTGAAATGCTAAGTGCTTCCTTGCTGTGGCTGCAGTACTGGTTGAGCATGGAACCTTTGCTCCCGTTACATCTTGAGCTTCGCTATCTTGATGCAATAGCTATGCAACTCGACCACTCCTCTGCCTGTGCGCTGTCACTGTCATGCTGTGGTGTATTCTGTGGTAATAAAGCTGCATTTGCTGGCAGTCTGACTCAGCAACTTTCTCTGCACTATGTCAGAGATTCCACGAAACCTGCTGCTGTGTTCCTTGTGCACTGCAGAGTAGAGGAGCGCAATGTCTGTTCTTTGCCGTTGCTTACTGGTTGAGTCTCGTGTGAGCTCATCACCACAAAGCAATTAAGTTAGTAAAGGCTACTAGTTATGGTCCTGAAAATATCAGCATTTGGTCTTAAGCAGGAGGCAACTTAATCTTTGAGAGCTGCAAATAAGCACAGATTATCTCCTGTAGATACCAGATATTCTTACAAAAGGGGTGGTATGTGTCATGCACATCTTGCCTCAGCTCTGGAATACTACAGTGCACTGGTGATATGAGCTTGTGCTCAGGCAGGCATTGCATACCTTGCTTGAGTCAGAAGGCCAAACACTGAGGGAATCACCTTCCTGTATAAAAAGTAATGACAGACTGGTTTGTAATGTGATTTCGTGTGGAAAAGTCTGATAAAATTAGCCAGCCTGCATTGTTGCTCTTGTTCAAATGCAATGTAATCTTGTTTATTAATGGTTGACTACTATTTGCTAACAATATGGAGAGCCATGTGAGTTGTATTGGATTCATACTAACAGTACAACAAAATGTATTGTCCATGTATGTTGTGTCACATTTCATTGCACAAATAATGCTATTTACCAGCCACAAACAAAACATGAGATGCCGCACAGTGGTGGCACCAGTCCTGTCCTACCTATGCTTACTTCATTTTGTCACAGATGCTTTGCTCTTGGTAAAAGTGGCACTTTGGACATTTTCGAGGCTAACCTATCACTTCAGTTTGACTATGTTTACCTTCAGTTCTCCTTTAACATCATTCATTTATGCAACTCTATGCACTTTTCTTTTTCTATTGGAAACAAATAGGGCTACTGTTCTATATATTATTGTTTTGACATTGCAAAAACTTGTACGGTTTTGTTTCCAGGTGTACATATCTTTGGTTTAGAACACCGTGGCGGGCTTTGTTGAATCTCTGTAGAAATGACGACGTTCATGATAATTTTTTTGTGCAGCAACCTGCCTGTCTGTAGTCTCAGGAGCCCTGGATTATGTGGGGCAGGGCTGGTGTTTCTGTTAAGTTCTTACGTTGCACTATCGGGGGGAATCTTCTTAAATATTGGGGGACAGTACTTGACTGCTTATTTCACAAAATAAATTTAGTAAATCTCTTTCACATTTGCAGTGTCAGCAGCTGTATGCTGGGACATGACATGTGAAAAGCAATCCAGCAAAGTTCAAACTGTTCATATGTTTCCTTTTTTTTCTTTCCTTTGTTCTTTTAGAGCCTCCTGGGATTCTCTCAAGTGACATTTTAAATTCATCATACTTCGTCTATCATATCTCACGTTTGCTTGTCTTGATGGTAAGTGTAATACACTGTGATAGTTTGTGGACAGTTCTCAATCTCAGTAGCTTTATGCAATGGTAGATTAGTAATGAAGTTCAGTAACGTGGAAAGTTGGGCTAGTTGGTGAGTGATCATAGTACCTTGCTGGTGAAGCAGCGCACAAACACGGACACAGTGGAGACAAGTAGGAGCAGCGAGTGTCGTCTATTTCTACTTGTCTCCACTGTGTCCGTGTTTGTGCGCTGCTTCACCAGCAAGGTACTATGGTAGATTAGTAGTGCTCTGGAAATGGGCACTAGATCTAGATTTTGAGGACAAAGACACGGTAAAATTATTTTACCTTAAAGGGTCCCTGAAACGGTTAGGACAAATTTTGCAGGCGCGTAGGTGTCACGCACTTTGTGAACAATGACTTATCATCTTCTGAAAATAACCCCACGAAAACACAGACAATTGATAAGAGGCCTTTTGGTGCACCAGCGAACGCCGGTTGTGGTCCAAAGACAGAGTCAGAGCCGATAGTCGTCAAAACTCAACAAAATATATTCTTTAAATAAGGCAGTTACACTCACACATGCTCACTTTGGCTAGGCACATGACAATGCAATTCAGATGGGTATTATTAAAACTCTGGAAAATAATTAAAGACAAGCACTAAGAGTTCAACACAAACAGTACAGAATAAATAGAAGCACCAGGTGTCCATTCGTATTCACCTGCGTTGACCTTGAGCCAGACGTCCTCGGAGTAGCTCGAGGCAATTCTCGAAGAAGGAACTTCTTCCGGAAATGCAGACGCTCGAGAAACTCGTCAGCCAGCTTGCTAGGTATCCACTCTTCTTCTGCAGACGGTCGGTGTACGCATCACATCTCTTCACTGGCGCGGTCTGCTTCCCCCTGATTCCAGCACTGTGCTTTTATTGCCTCCGCAGGCGTTTCTCGAATTGTCTGATAGAGTCGTGCTCCCATAGCATGAACAAAGCCTGGGCATTTTCTGGGCATTTTCTGGACATTTCTCGCGTTTTTGGCCGCAGCCACAGAAATCTTCAAGGAAAGTGGTGACTCATCCGTTGGCGCATGCTCAGGCTGTCCCTCTCCCCTATTGCTATGCTTGCCGTGTGTCGAGTTCTGAGAGGGTGTTTCAGCATGCAACCTCTCTCTCTCTCCTCTCTCTTTGAGTATCTTGTCGAAGCTTCTAGTTAGTCCCCATTGATTTTGTCGGTTGTCTGTGGCGTATGCACTCCTTCCTTTCTCGAAGCTTTCGCGGGGCCAACGTCTTCTTTGCTGGCTTGGGTGATATGCTGTGTGTGCTTTGATTACGCGCACTTTTGTGACAGTAGCGTACAGCTACAGCATATCATTTGTACCACAATTTGTGTGAAACGTCTTATATTAAGAGAGCTACGGGCAATTACAAGTTGCCCTCCTCCATAGCTGTGTTTTTTCTCCTCAACTCGTTCGCCGAGTGCTCGGGACTAAGTTCCGCCTTCACTGGCTCTGCATCGTGATGGGACTTCCAGTTGTCTGGAAGCCAGTGCAAGAAGCCTCTCCAACCTCTCCGCCAGCCGCCTGGCAGTCAATCACAAGTGCGAGCTATCAAAGCAGCATGCGTTGCAGCATTCTGTCGCATTGCCGAGTATGTCCGGTATTCCGGTAACTGCAGGCGAGCTTGTGTGTTGCGACGGATGGTTGGAGGGGCACAAACTAAAGGCCCTCCATACTACTATTGCTGTGATGTAGGAGCTTTAGCGTAGACGTATGTGAGCGGCCTAATCGGTCTACACGCTCCGGCCATCTGGTGACACAGAGCTGAACCAGCCAAACAAAGAGCTAATATTGCTCTAGCCAAGTGTAAAGCATTTTAAACATTTAGAAGGCAATGTCGTCATGATTATGCCCCTGCCAAAAGTTTACACCAGGAGCAAAGTGAAATACACATCGTTACTAATCTGTTAGTTCTGTGTTTGGTTGAGCTCTGTGCCACCAGGTGGCTGCACCGTGAAAAAACTCAAGCCCAGTCTGCTTGTGCTTGCGTTTACTCAAATACCGGACAAGGGAAACACTATTATGGTAGTAACGGGACAGCCAGAAACGCGCAAATCTTGGTACCAATGGGATACTGACAGTCCGATGCGCTGCAGCGTCTGCTCGTCTGCTGCCTTGCAGAGGGACACAATGTCGCAGCTTGACATATTGCCAGTCGCTGCATTTGCAGCCCACAATGTAACAAGGGCAAACCATGGTGCTCACGAAAAGAAACATTGAGACCAACAATGACCGAGGAACTCTCGTCAACGCGGAGCACATTGTAACTCAAGCAGACAATATTTGCTGTGTACCGAAAGTCTTGAGTGCAGTGATAAATTGTGCTTGTGCATTCTCTTTCAGTAAGTTCTTTTTTATAGAAACAAAGGAACTAACATTCCACTATTATGAACAACATTTGTTTACCATAAAGTTGGAAAAATTTTTGATGACGCACCCTGGACAGCCAATCGGATAGCTCGCCCTATTGGCATCATATGGTCACCTCGCGTCACCTGGTCAAGGGCAGCTGAAAACTTAGCCAAGTGGCATGCTGCGATTGGTAGCAATGTACATTTTTAAAACCTTAAATTACATGCTTTACGCGGAGCAATTAGATGTGTCAGTTAATGATCAGAAAGACTTACCTTAACGACTCTGTATATTTGTACAAAATTGTCAGAATTGCTTCTTCATCATCATCATCAGCCTGGTTATGCCCACTGCAGGGCAAAGGCCTCTCCTATACTTCTCCAACTACCCCGGTCATGTACTAATTGTGGCCATGTTGTCCTGCAAACTTCTTAATCTCATCCGCCCACCTAACTTTCTGCCGCCCTCTGCTACGCTTCCCTTCCCTTGGAATCCATTCCGTAACTCTTAATAACCATCGGTTATCTTCCCTCCTCATTACATGTCCTGCCCACGCCCATTTCTTTTTCTTGATTTCAACTAAGATATCATTAACTCGCGTTTGTTCCCTCACCCAATCTGCCCTTTTCTTATCCCTTAACGTTACACCTATCATTCTTCTTTCCATAGCTCGTTGCGTCGTCCTCAATTTAAGTAGAACCCTTTTCGTAAGCCTCCAGGTTTCTGCCCCGTACGTGAGTACTGGTAAGACACAGCTGTTATAAACTTTTCTCTTGAGGGATAATGGCAATCTGCTGTTCATGATCTGAGAATGCCTGCCAAACGTACCCCAGCCCATTCTTAGTCTTCTGATTATTTCAGTCTCATGATCCGGATCCGCATTCACTACCTGTCCTAAGTAGATGTATTCCCTTACCACTTACAGTGCCTCACTACCTATCGTAAACTGCTGTTCTCTTCCGAGACTGTTAAACATTACTTTAGTTTTCTGCAGATTAATTTTTAGACCCACCCTTCGGCTTTGCCTCTCCAGGTCAGTGAGCATGCATTGCAGTTGGTCCCCTGAGTTACTAAGCAAGGCAATATCATCAGCGAATCGCAAGTTACTAAGGTATTCTCCATTTACTCTTATCTCCAATTCTTCCCAATCCAGGTCTCTGAATACCTCCTGTAAACACGCTGTGAATAGCATTGGAGAGATCGTATCTCCCTGCCTGACGCCTTTCTTTATTGGGATTTTGTTGCTTTCTTTATGGAGGACTACGGTGGCTGTGGAGCCGCTATAGATATCTTTCAGTATTTTTACATACGGCTCGTCTACACCCTGATTGCGCAATGCCTTCATGATTGCTGAGGTTTCGACTGAATTAAACGCTTTCTCGTAATCAATGAAAGCTATATATATAAAGGTTGGTTATATTCCGCACATTTTTCTATCACCTGATTGATAGTGTGAATATGGTCTATTGTTGAGTAGCCTTTACGGAATCCTGCCTGGTCCTTTTGCTTCAGGGTTTATTTATTTATTTATTTATTTATTTATTTATTTATTTATTTATTTATTTGTGATACCCTCAAGGTACGTAGTTGTACATTGCAGAAGGGAGGGGCGAGAATACATTCCAAGAGTAAAAAATACAGGATTAGTTCTAGGAATTAAGAGTGGAGGGAACAAAAGAGTTATGAAAAATCTAGTAATGTATTCATAACAACCAAAAACAAACTTACATAATATGAACATACAGAAAGAGTACACTTTACCCAGCAGACAATGTTCACAAATAAGTACGTAATTATGCCATTTGCCACCATATATTATTTTATGTTGATTAGTGCATTCTTAAAAAGAGTGGAGTCACTGATGCTTACTAATGATGTAGGTAGATTATTCCAGTTGATTGAAGTCCTAGGAAGGATTGATTGTGAGCATGCGACGGTGTCATGATGGGTAGGTACGTTAACTCTATGTACGTGATCATGACGAGCCAAATAATAAGGCACAGGGTGGATCCAAAGAGGCCGAAGAGGTGCAAAGAGGTAGTAGATTTTATGAAAAAGGGAAATGCATGATTCCTTTCTCCGAAGAGATAATAATGGGATTTGAAGGGTACTCTTCATCAATGTAACACTAGCAGTGTGATGGTAGTTAGCTAAGATGGAACGAACAGAGCGATCTTGCACTGATTCGATTTCATTAATTAATGTTATCTGATGAGGACCCCAAACGGATGAGGTATATTCTAATTGGGGGGCGACCGTATGTTGTATACAACAGCCATTTTAATAAAACAGGCATAAGCGAAAAATTTCTCAAGTATCCTAAGGAGCGGTTAGCTTTAGATATTAGATATTGTACATACTGCTTCCAAGATTGCTAGTTAAGTGAATGCGAAGATAACGGTAGCATGTAACAGATTGAAGGGGGCAGTCAAGTTGTGCTAGAATGAGAAATCCGCATAGATTTGCATTTATTAATGTTAAGTTCCATGCACCAAATTAGGCACCAATTAGATATGTTATTTAAATCAGATTGACGAGTAGTTATACCAGAGGCATTAGTTATTTTTCTATATATATAACACAGTCGTCAGCGAATAAACAAATTTGTGAGGAAATGTTATCAGGTATATTGTTAATATATATTACAATTAAAAGAGGACCAAGGACAGACCCTTGTGGAATACTGGATTCAACTGGAGCCGCGTTAGATGTGGAGTCATCAAATTGGGAACGAGACGAAAGGAACGATTGGATCCAGCTAAGTACTCCTGGGTCAATGTTGAGTGCGCTTAGTTTGTGTAGTAGCAATACATGTTTGACCTTGTCAAAAGCTTTCGAAAAATAGAAAATAGGCAGTCAAAAAATTGCTATCAAGATATACATGTAAGTCATTAGTGACAGTTACTAGCTGAGTGTCACAAGAAAATAATTTGCAAAAGCAAATTTGTCACAAGAAAAGAATTTGCAAGGAAGTTGACAAGGTTGGAAAATATAATGTGCTCCATTATTTTGCACGGTACTGAGATAATCGATATGGGCCTGTAGTTAAAAGGATCCTGAGTTTAACTAAATTTCTGGATCGGAATAATCTTTGCTGTTTTCCAGTCATGAGGCAAGGACGAAGACATGTACGACTGTGAAAAACATGCTCTCTAAGATGACAGAGGAATACTCACTAGTATTTTTTAGAAATTTAGTCGTGATGTCATCTATTCCGCAAGAAGACGTAAGCTTAAGAGTGTCTGTTATTATTTTTTATGCCAGTAGAGCTAAAAATTATGGGATCCATTGGTAAAAAAATTGCAGCATGATAGTTTGGAAGTTCGTTATCATGTGCTGAAGGAGTGAAAGCTTTTATAAACACATTATTTAGAATCGTAGTGCAGTGCTGCTGAGGTATAGGCTTACCGGAAGACGTACTAAGTGATATCATTTTTGATTCAATAGGCCTTACTACATTCCAAAAGCTTCCTGGAATATTTATAAGCATGTTCGGAAGGGTACTATTGAAAAAAGAAAATTTAGTATTCTTTATCGCAGATTAGTAGGCCGAGGCAGCTTCCTTGTAAGCAGACCATTTAGCCTGGCTTTGCGTCCGCTTAGGTGTGCTAAAAAGATGTTTTTTTCTGTTAGATAGGCGTTTTAAAGATTTAGTATACCACGAAGCATTGTTAAGCGAAAAATGCGGCTCTTCGGGATAAACTTGTTGACAAGATCGTTAACTTTTTCTTTGGGTATATTCCAGTTAGAATCCAGTGAGCACTCAGCAACATTAGGCAGGAAATTATCAAGAAAAAGAGGAAGTTCTGAAGTTGCCGTTTTTATAATCACGAATGGTTTTAATACTGTTTTGGGATGGTAGAATTGCCAGGCTAATGAAAAAATGCAAGACGTCGTGATCGCTCAAGCTGGGTGAGTGTGTAACCTTAGATATGATATCTGTTGATGACGTTAAAACAAGATCTAAAAGAGATGACGTGGCATTTACGTGGTGTTTGTTACTCATGCAAGGGAAGTAACAACTTGAACCAAGTTGAAATCAGCACATATCTCTACAAAATGCTTCGATTCTGCGGAAGTTGCATTTAATAAAGGACATGTGCCTGACCAGGAAATGTTGGGGAAGTTAAAATTTCCCATAAATAATATTGGCGCTCCGGGGAAGTGAACACTTATCTGGCACAAACAATCGTACATGCTATCGCAAAAAGTCGGAGCTGATGATGGTGGTTGGTAATAAACACCGATCACAACCTTTTTGAAGTTTACAGGAATGCAGCACCATACACATTCAATGTTACATGATATGGCTACAGGGAAACAGTCAAAGCATTCACTAACAGCAATTAAAACACCACCGCCTAGTGTGTTAATGTGATCGGTACGGTGAACATTATACTTTCTATTGCAGTGGAATAACTAAGAGTTTGCTACTTTACTCGTCAACCACGTTTCGGTTAGTGCAATTATGTCTGCATCACAATCATTTATTAGGCTGCAGAAATCATCATTTTTAATTAAGAAGTTACAAATATTAGTAAAAAGAACCGGTAGTCTCAATATTATTTTAGTCTATTATTAGTCTCCTTTAACTAATCAGACTATGTCTTGTCATGTGAATGCACCTCTTCCAAATTATTTTAAAAACAGCCTTAAAATGCAGCCTGTAGATACTCTGCCGAATTCCCATGCAACTGTTGAGGCATGTGAACAGGCACTAAATATTCAGCCTTTGTCACACGTAATTGCAGTCGTTGCTTTTGATTTATTTAATTTCAATTAGTGTGTTGCATTTGTGTATGTAGTTGCATGGTAAGAAGCATTGTTGGATTGTTTGTACCGTGCAAGGAATGTGTATGCAATAAACTCAGCATGCTGTCTATTTTCTGTTAAACAAGTGCGAAAATCGCCTTCGTATCACTTGCTCTGTACGGCATGGATCCGTTACTTATACATCAGAATATTTGTTTTAGTTATGCTAGAATAGTAAAACCAATATAAAAAAAGTAACATCGATTTCCCTCGGGACACTGTGAAGCATAATGTGAAATAGCTATTTATCTCCTAACTTAATGCATTGATTTGTGCATGCATTTTTTGTAGTTGTTTATACTGTAGTGACAATATCTTTCGGGGCAGAATACCCTTTGAACCATGTAAGGTAAAAGATATTAATGAATTACCGTAACATGATATTGGGAAATGGGAAATGAAATTAACTTAGTGCGTCCTTGATCAACATTTGCTATTAGAGACTTTCTGTTATCAGTAATTAATATGTGGGCATTTATTTTTCTGAATGTTTACAGGATGATTTCAGCAAGAACATCTTTGTCTTCTTCAATATAATGGCATGCTGGGAACACAGCTACGTTTATTCTCGTGATAGAAGACTGGATTGGCTTGAAAAATCATACACCAAGAAACAAAACTGCTCTGTACAGTGTGAACTTTTTTTTTATTATTCCATTCTTGTGCATTCTGAAAAAAAGGGTGTGTGTAGAAATAAATGTTTTGGTCAGTGAATGGTTCAGTTCTTTTGGGTAAATTTTTGTACTGTGGAAGTTGGAGAGGTAAGAAGATTGGAGGGATGTGAATGTGTTTGTGAGTTTTGCTTGGGAATAACTCATGGTCAAGAACAGTTGCTCACTGGCTGGCTTCTACGGACTGTCACATGGTATGCCACAACAAAATAGAGGGGACCTTCAAAGCTACAAGAAAAAGAGAAAGAAAGATAGCGTTCTTTTGCGCGAGATTGTGGGCTCCCTGCTACATGCAGTGTAATAATATGGCTTACTGTTCATGGCAGCATTGTCTACAGATCGCAAACATTTTCTTACTCTGTCAGAAAAGTGTTATAGTGCCGCTTTAATACATCTAGGAATGAAACTATACCAGAAACAGTTGTGGATTTTAGATGCTTGAATTTAAGAAGGGACATAGGTTCTAAAATGTTTTTTTCTTTATTTCTGGTTCAATCTGAACTAAACTTCACTGTTTCGATCAGTTCTTCATGCTTACTTCAATTCTATAATAATAATGTAAGTGTTAAATAATAAGTATTATAATAATAACGGAAGTATTAAAGTCTGAAAATAAACTTAATAGGTACTTCTTATGAGGCTTCTTGGCAGTTTTGCCTTGCTAAACACAGAAAGTAAGTGCATGACCCTAATGCCAAAGACTTTCTCTAGGGGGTGGTGCTATTTTTATTAGTTTGAAAGCATTCTAAAGGTAAGAAAGCAGACCAACATTTACTATGAATATTTTTTCTTATTTTCACTCATTATTACTTCTGTTTGTAATTTGCAAAATGACGCTAGAATGGCAGAAGTAGCAACACCGCGTAGGTCATTTAAATATGAATACACTGATACTAAACTTCACTCTAACAACATCATAGCAAACGCCCTGTAAGACTGTGAGGTGTATAAAAACAAAGAACTGAGAAACACGCATTTGAAATTTAGACAGTTGTAACCTTTTCTAGAATGCAGCTACAGCAATAATAATGACATCATTTTGTAGCTCTACGTGAGAATGACCATACTAAATACAGCAGAACCTCATTGATGCGTTCCCATCACATACATTTTCCCAGCGCCAATATTCGCAATCGAAAACACAAAAAATGACCCAATAGAGTTGCGCTAAGTTTTTGCCAGTTCATACATTCCCGGAAAACACGATTTTTTGGCACCAACGTTCAGCACGTCGCCACACTGCAATCGTATAAGTTTTCCAGCCGCTAGATCCAGTGTAAACAAGAAAATGTGCGAGACGCGCACATTCGAAAACAGTATTAGGGGCAAGCTCCACCACTGGAAAAGCTGGTGCCACCGTCGGTGTGACGTGGCTTGAGAGATCACGTGGACACAGCGGCTGTGTCGGCTGCTTCAGAAGTGCCGAAGCGAGCTGAATACTAAAGTTTAAAGTCCCAGCTGCGCTGCGGTCCTGATTAAGTGGTGAGGCTTTACCACCTTGGGTGTGTGCTTGACAACATTTGAAAGTACTATAATAGGTAGTGGCTGCCTTTGGAGGCGTGCAGCATGGTAGGCTACTGCTCGGTGCTGCAGTGCCGGACGTACGCAACGGAGCCCGGTGTCAGCCTTATTCACACGTAGCCGCAAGGCAAGGAGCTGCGTGAAGCTTGGCTGGCGAAACCTAGAACCGGCAGACAGCCATCGGCTACAACTCGGGGGTGCAGCAAGCACAGACGCGAGGAATATTTCTGCTACAGCACCTGGACTGTGATGTTCGGTGAGTAGCAGAAAACGAGACGCGCGCCCGCTGCCCGGCTAATGTCATGACGGTTTGGTCTATGAACTTGTTGATGCTAGATACTGGCACGTTCACTGGAACGGAAAGTGAGCGGTAAGACGCACATTAAAAAAAAGGCATGGCATATGGTCATGTTTGTGTAATGAATTAATGCAGTGGATTACAAAAAAGAAGCAGAGGGAAATCACATGCTGAGAAGACCAATAGACATACAGTTCGACGCAGCTTGAGAAATAATATTGCAATGTCCAAGAATTTAGAAGACAAAAAAAAGATTTAATCGTCTCGATGGCACATCACAGTCGCCGTAGGCGTCGAAGTCTCGATAACAGAATTATTTTTAAACAGTTCTGATAGCATCCACCCAATAATGGTTGCTAGTGTACTGTCAAATGCTCACATGCCGCGACCTAAAGCTCACGGCACGGTGCGAAAGCGCGCTCACAGCGACAGCAAAAGATTGTACGCGGACATGCATGCAGACGCGCAGTCGGTCGCTGCGAACCTGTGCGATCGCTGCACTGAGGCTTCATTCTGTTATGCTCCATTCAGTTATCCAGACAGCCCACTATAAGAACATATTTCCCGTAGTTTACCCTCAGCATTTGCCTACCTTTCATGCAAGATACCGGTTCAGGAGACTCCATCGCGGTGGCCGCGCTCAGTAGCGTTCGCTGTACGCATTCGGTAAAGAGATAGCGTCTGTAAACGATTCTGTGCTTTCAGTTTGCCCAAGATTATTATATTGACAGTCAAAAACTTCCGTTTTGAGAGTACTTACATGAATGTCCAGGAGAGCTGCCGCGTGGTGTTTTTATTGAGCGCCGTAAGTGAAACCTATGAGGAGCGCGCCGCGTGATCCCTCATACTACGCATGGGAGGCGCTTCCGACAGATGGCGACTCCGTAAGTCCTCGCCCCAATATAGCTGCCTGCCGCAGCAGCTTCACCGCAATACTCGCCCACCCATCTCGCGTGAAAACGCCGGCGCACACTCAGTTTCTCATTTCGGTACTAGTAAACCTTCTCCAGGGTCGTCGCACATGGCATTCACAGCTATCACCACCAATCCTATTGCGATAAGCATCTTCGTCTATCTGGTTCACAGCGCATGGTGCCGTCAGAAACGTAGTGCACGCTTTTAATAGGCGATAACCAAAACCCGATGCCGTTCCCTGCTGCAGACTGCGATTGTACACATTTTCCGGCCGCTGAATCCCATGTGAACAAGAAAAAGTGCTAGGCGCATGCGATCAAGAGCAGTATATAGCCGCCAGTGTCGCATGAAAACGACAGCTTGCACAGTTTCTTATTCTCGTACCAGCAAATCTACGCACGGGTCGTCATTGCACGCCGCCTTCAAAGCCATTGCATCCAAAGCCATCGCCTCCAAACCTATTGTGATTAAAGCCCAGTGGGGCTTTAATTGCGATAAGCGTCTTCACCTATCTATTTTACAGTGCATGGTGCATAGTACCATTAATAGCGGACTGCATACGTTTAGTAGGCGATAATCCAAATGCGCTGCCGTTCCCTGCTGCAGGCCGCGCGATGTGGACATCACGTTTCACTTCGGCGGCATCTGGCGTTGCTCACCAGCTCGATTTCGTTTCGGTTTCCCATCGTCTTGTTAAAACACCACGCAATAGGAAAACAAAATAACACCTCTTGGGCAGCCAGAACGCTACCAGCTCGACAGGCGCCGGCGTCTCGTGCCACACCAATCTGTGCGGCGCTTCGCATTAAGTACTTGTCAACAATAGTGGAGTCTGTCAGATTCTTTTCGCTACTTCGGATTGCATGTTTTCTTGGTTAGTACATTTTCTCTCGCGTTTTTTTCCAAAATGTGTGAACGAAGTTGTACTGTATATGACTGTAACCTCCCAGAAAACTGGGAAAACCTTGTTATAACGCCATGTAGTGCCCCTAAAACAGCATGAGAAACTACATTTACCACTTCCTGTGCCTGTTCCAGTGGTCTGCAAGCTAAATGAATACAAAAATTGTATAATAAGGTAGCGTTTTCATAGACAAGTCAACTTACACAAAGTTCATATCAAAAACACACATGGAATATCTCTTCAATGAGCTAAATTGATTATTTCCGTGCAACACTTCGCTCTACAGCATGCCAGGGCTGTATGCAGGTACCTTTGATCGTTTATGCCGTTTTGAAAGCCTGGCCTTGGTAGCACTACTGTCTAGATGCTCCTTTTACGACTTCCAAAGCTTTTGTGAGTAGCAGCTTGCATGTCTGCTCCATTGCACACTGTGATGCCAGACACTCTTTTAAGATCGCTGCACTTCTCACACACTCAGCCGACTCACCCACTGAATACAGAATAGTATGCTGTATTAATGCGGTCTTGGACACTGCTATACGCGCCGGGTGACTATCCAGTGGGATCAAATGTGCTGCAGTAAGGCCCAGTAGAGTCAACGGCATTGGTAGAATGTGCTGCTTTGGATGCAACAGGTGGTTCCGGCCGTTCCATTCATGCTGGCCGTTCGGGCAGCATGCCGTCATCTGCCATCTTCAGCCTCTCGTTGCACTGATGCTTTCGTTTTTTTCCGTAAGCTTGACACATCTTCTTTAGGCAAGTGTCTCCTCCTGACAAACCACAAGACAAAAAGACAGTGTGTCAGCTGCGTGAAAGTGAGCGAAAGCAGAGAAATATGACCCATGCAAACCGGCAGCAACGGAGGAGACGGTGGCGACCACAAAACAAAAATAAAAACAAAATGGCCGCTTTGATCGCGCCAGCTAATGGGCGGCGCAAGATAGGGGCTCGCCTCGCGCATGTATGCTCCACCCAATCAGAGGCCTGAAATCACTCTTCGGAAATGCGGTGAGAGCAGTCGTTTTGTTTGAGCCGGCACAAAATGCGCGCAGGGAAACCAGCTTCAACGCAAGCCCAAGATGGTGGCAGTTGGCTAGTGGCAGCAGCCGCAGCACGCATGGAAAGTTTCAACGAATTTTGCCTCTCTTGGGGTGTTTTATGGCTCCCGTGGCAATTTGAAAGCCGATTTTTTTCTATTTACCGATCGAAATTGGTGTTAACAATTTGAGGGCAGGGGCTTGAAGGCACAAACCTTCCTAAAATGCTTTATTCTCAAAATTGATATTTTGGCCATATTTTTGACAAGTCTAGAACCTGCGTACCCCCTTAATAACTATGACAGTGTCTAGATATTTCTTGGAATTTTGAAATATACTTGAATTTGTCAATAAGCGAGTGCCTATTGAAGTAGTGTCTCCGCAAATCTAGTGGGAGTCGGTCAGCCTCTTTGCAGCGTTTAGTGGCAGTGGCGATGCTTGTTAAATCTAAACTCTGATCTTAACCTCTCGATTCTATTCCGTTTTTTTGGCTTGATTTAGTATACAGATCCCCCATAATCTTAGTATACTCCATAATGGTATGTACTAAATATTCAGTATATGCAAGGATTTTCATCTCGTTAATTAGTCTGTTTATGCTCCATCTTAGGGCTCAGAGAGCTTTGTTATAGCTCTCTTTGCTAATGCTTGTACTGTTTATATTGCAAGGATATTCTAAATGTTCCCTTTTTATGTATGTCGACATAAAAGACATTTTATGCACATCAGAGTGTAAGTTGGCCTGATTATTCGCACTTCAGAGTCTATTATACACCACATAGTGATAGGCACAACATCTCACAGGAACACTGATGTCATTCATTGAGTCATTTATAGATTTTCCATATAATAGCACTCTTAACAGACTGTTGCAGAACACTGGAGACAACACCAGAAGGGTTTGATTTGTTTTCTGCAAAATCAATGTATTGCTCTCTACAATAAACATAGGAAAAACCAGCACATGATGATTGTGGTGTTCGTAAAGATAATGAGTCAACTTTTTATAATTAACTTTGGATGAGGCACTTTGTCGAATGGTTTCACAATGTCAAGGTAGGCTATATCTGTTTGGGCCTGAAGGGTTTATTGACTCGGAAGAGTTGGTTGATTGTTTTTTTTTTTTAAGCAATGCTGTTGAGGGAAGCTCAAGTTATCTTTGTCCAGGTAAGCAACCAACTTTTTGTAAATGATATGCTCTAAATGCATAGAGCAAATGCATGTTATGGAAATCAGTCTATGATTTGCACTGTCTGCAGTGCTGCCAGTTTTGTGCATAGGTATAACTTTAGCATTTCCATGCTCATGGAAAGCAATCGCTATCAACAGGGGACTGAAATTTTTTAGTTGCATATTTAAAATTTCATTCCACACATCTATGCAAAAACTCCTTTGGAATGCTACCAGGACCATGTCTACGTTAGGTAGGAGGTTTAGGACACCCTGCTGATTGATTTTAATGCCTGCAATAGGCAATCTAGAAAGCGCATTGGCAATTTGAGGCATATAATGACATCTCTAATGAATATTGAAGCAAAAAAAAAAAGTTGAAATAATGAATTCATATTGCAGCAGTACCGGCTGCTTCAGTCAACAGCTGTTTCGCAGATGGGTGGGCATAACATCAAAATTTATCTTGTTCCTCTTTAACTCCAAGCCCTGGTGATCTAGCTTTGTGTACCAACATCACTGAAGACAAGCTACACTCGTTTTGTATTGTGCATTCGAGTTTCGGCTCTAGAACACGTTCCTAGATTCCTTTTGTTTTGTTGCTGCTCAGTGAGAGAGTCTTTTTCACAGCAAGCGTCTTTGAATAAACTGCACGTGTAATACATAAATTGATCGTATCCAGGTGTAACATGCAATTATTTGCTGTAATTAAACAATAAATTTTGCAGACTTACAAAAGAAGTTGTGAGTTAAAGGGCATTGTAAAACCTATCTTTACATTCTTTTATACTTCATTTCAAGTTGTGGCTGATGTGCCGAATGAATATCTTTTTACTGGGGCTTGCACATTTTATGCATTTCAGTCTTTATCTACAATCATATACCTTTTTAAAACCTTGTAGTACTTGAGAAGGACCTTCTGTTGGGCTAGTTGGTCTAACATTGTAAATTCCAAAAATGGCGCAATAAAATACACATACACATAAATAAAACACAAAAGACGTGGACACGCGCTACTACGGTAGTAGCACTTGTCCGCGTCTTCCTTATGTGTATTTTTCGCGCTGTTTTTGGAATTTACATTGCAGTACTTGAGCATGAAATTTTTAATAGATTCCAAGACTTGCATTACCATAAGTCACTTTACTGACATCTACTCAAAGAAGTACGAAAGGCAGGATGTCTAACACGGAAACTTCATTAGAGTAGCAGAGAAATTCAAAACCACTTTACGAGGCCCCCAGAGAAGTTTCAGGTCATAAACTTAACGACATACATGCACTATTTGATGGCCAAGAACCTTACAGCAAAGTTAAATGCAGTATGTTGACAAAACAAAAGGCAAGCTTAAAAAGCAGGTTGCAGCTCGAGACCTTACTGTCCTGATAATATGGTCAGCCAGTCGCTTTTGAGCAAGATCGAATTGCCTAAACGTATAATGTTTATTCCCTTAATGCATGTTTGATTCCATAAATTTTCTTCACAGCCAACAGTGTGGATTTCGTGCAAGTGTCCTCATGTGTCCTTCTGATGCATGTACAGGGATATGAATATTTCGCTTAACATGTTTGAAAAAACATTTTGCATTTATCGCTACACTGTTCTTGCTAAACTTTTGCAGAAGGTCGCATTTTGGAGTCTACGTCGTTCAGTGTGACATGGCACAATTCACTGCCTGATTTTAAGGCAAGTGCAAATTTGCCTTCGTTTATATGGATGCGAGCTGCTGCCACAACAGCGCAAGCATAAACTTGTTTTGCCACCTGCTGGCAGCTGCAAAAAGCAGCCAGTTGGGGAGGGTTGCCGCGTCTTGCCTGCTCATCTGGAAAATGTGGCAGCCATCCCTGAAATGCTGCGGCAAGTGGCGAAACAAGTTCATGCTTGCGCTTCCACGGCAACAAATTGTACGCCCATAAACGAAGGCAACGTTGCTTTTCTTTGAAAACCTTGCCGGGTTTCGTGACCGTAGGTGCTAGCTGCGGCCTGGCTGTTCTCTTGCCAAATAGGCCAACCAATCGCAGAGGAGCATGCGCACCGCTGGGTTTCTTGCACCACCACCAGATGGTGTTCGCCTCCGCAGCAGCAGCAGCCGTGCGGCAGATAGAAAAAACACCAGGAAGCTTGCCTTCGTGCATCCGTGGCGGAATATCGCATTAGCCTCTCTACAATGCCTCAATATAATGCCTTCCGTGTCACTTTGTGCAGACATTCAAAAAACACAAACTCGTGTTTCAACGTCTAATTTATGCACTCGCACAAAGCTTCGCTGTATGATTCCAACTCGTTGGATCAGCTGCATTTTTTCCCTTAAAAACCTGACAATTAACTGTGCCATGTTTCACACTGAATGACGTAGACTCCAAAATGCTATCTTTCTGCAAGATTTGAGCAAGAACAGTGCTGCGGTAAGCGCAAAATCTTTTTTCGAACGCATGTCCTTGTAGATAATGTAGACATGTGCGCACTTCCGCACTTATAGCCCTGACCTGCACTCATACCGTAGTCACTGGCCTTACCATTATCGAGAAATAATACGGTGAACACGGTCATAAGAAAATGCAAATCGATGGAGGTGCGAAGATGTTTTCTTTATGTAAATCACCACGCTCAGGGTCACTTGATAATTCTGCTCTGGCAACCTAATATTAGTTTGTGTCTTATATTTTTTTAGTTTATATGCTGTTTTTTTTTTCTTTGTGGTCATGCTGTTTTGAACACTTTCAACAGACTAAAGTCACTACGGTGGATTACAGCGACCCAATACAAAGGGCAAGCTTAGCAAGGTCACCATCACTATCATCATGGTCTGGAGCATGTCTGGAGCACAGTGAACTAGAAAGCTTTCTAGTGCGAGCGGCTTCCTGGGAGCGGGCCTTTCAGCGTGGAATGATGCAGCGGCACTGCATTATACTCAATGGGGGTGTCTTATGAGAAACTCGCTAGCCAATACTTCGGAAGGAAACAAAAAAACGTCTGTATACACACAATGAACGAAGAAATGTTGGCATGTCCCGTGTATCAGTATGAAGCTAGGAACAAAAACGGGGCGCGTTGGTTTAGAGAGTTCACTGTACTTCAGCTAGTTGTTCAGCTGTTCATAAGGAAAGCACATCCTCACGGATGCGCTCGTTAATGGGAAGTGCCTGAAGTATATTTAAAACAGCTTGGCTGATTACTTCACCGCTATACGCAAATGGAGCTGTTACAGTAACCGGCACCACTATCTGCTTGTGAGCACTCTCGGAGGCGCGTCACGTATGAATGGGTGGTCATTGCCGTGCACCCATCAGACATTCTATCATATTTCCTTACACCCATTCTTTTTCTCACATTTTCTGTTTTCTGTGCAAAATGACTGAATACGTGCACACTGTACCATCCCTTTATTTCAGCAGTTCCGTGCATGCAACTGGCTGGGCTGGCATGTAAAACACTATTCGATAAAAAAAAAATCTTAGCATCGCTTTAAATTTACATGTCCACATGTTAAACACTGCAGCTCACTTCCATGTATACTGAGTGGCAGCGATTACATGATCACTCTTTCTCTGCCAGCTTTTACCCGCTGCTACTTTGCTGTCACCGCTGCCTAGATATGACAACTTGTCGCAGACGCGACAGGAAACAGTAGCTTTGATGCATAATGACATTTGCCAATACACTACTCGAATGTTTTGGGAGCTCACTCTACCTTGGGTTCAAAATACAACACTTTACTGCACACATCTTGTTTCTTATTTCTCCCAGCTTGCGGTCATCAGACGTGGGAACAAAAGCACGTTATTTATTCACAATACTCAAAAAGAGTTTCTTATTTGCACACTAATTCAAAAATTAACACAGTGCATTAGAATAGGCACAAGAATGGCTGCATACATTTATGACACTGCAGCCATTTATAATCGACTTAACTTCAGTTGCTGTCGTGCACTTTGTTTCTGATCACGAGACTTATTCAGACCTTTGATGTAGAAATGTATTCGTGTGACGACGTAAAAACCGATCAACTTCACGGTTAATACCTTGCAATGTTCACCACAACCAACACCACCAATGCTGCTCTTGTTGATGATGGCCAACGCATCCATAATTCTGTCTCGATGTAGCTAACTCTTGCTAAAGCAGTCAGTGAAAATGTCTTCGAGTTCACCGATAAACACGAAAAGCTTCAGTGAAGGGTAGAGAAGACCAGCGAAGTCGCACGATCTCGTAAAAACGGCAGCACTTAAGCACTTTCCATCTGAAGCAGGCAGCAGAAGCTGGCTCATGCATGCACTACACTTTATTTTCAGTACACAGATCCTTGCGACAATGCTTGCCACATAATAAGTCTTGAGTCAGTACGGTGAATAATGTATGGGTGGCCCGATACAGTGAGAGAGCTGCTATCAAGCGAACCTTCGACGCCTTCAAGATCGCCCTTATCAAGCAACAACTCAAGTCCTGCTGCTTGTCCGACCTAGCAGTCTGGTCTTCAACTGTCAAAAGCGAGCTTACAACTTCCTCTTGAACGTTTGATCCAATGACGCTCTTGGCAAGATTGTAATAGCTAAGGCTATTCATGGCAATTAATGCCGCTTTGCGAACCCAGAGTTTTTCGTGTTAAATATGCAGGCAGGTTGGGCTAAATCGTCGGACCTGCATTAGAGGCAAGCGTTGGCGTTCCCCTTGGCATTCTAACTTCAACGCCATTGATGGTATGCACGCAGTCTCTTGCAATAAAATGCTGTTCAAGGTGCAACTCGCGCACAGCGTAATTGGCGTCATGTGGCTTGTCAAGCCGGTGGAGGTTACGCTCTCAAAGAAGTCGTCGTTCTTCGTCTTTCGTGGCTTTAGAAAGCGGTAACTTACAACTATGTTGCTCGCGCGCATATCCAGTTGTGCAACTTGAAGCGTAACAATGGTTTAGACCATGTTTAGACACTGCTTCTTTAGCCGTCCCACGAGCACACAACGCGGAAAAAGTCACGCCAGCCAAGCTATGGTGGCTGCCACCATAGGTAAGCCGCAGAGCAAACTAAATTCATCGCGTGCCTCTATTTGTCGTACACATGCGTGGTCGTACAAAAATCCCTCACGTGACCTGATCCTAGGGATTTTTGAGAAGGCGCGATGCTGGCACCGAGCGACGCCGTGGCGTGTTCGTCCTCGGCGTGATCGTTCTCTGGACCGCGCGTTGTTCAACATTTCTCATGTAATTGCACGTGCGTTGCTTGTGTGTTGGTTGTAGGTTCTGTGTTACTTGGCGGAAAGCCGTGAGTAGTGGCGGTGCGGCAGTGCGGCTTTGGCCTCGGTAAGCTCTGGCAGTGCAGAATCTGCGTTGTGTAACCCGTGCTTTCTTGAGAACCCGGTGGTGGTGACAATTGAAATATCGAAAGGTCTATTCGATTCAGCCAAGTTTCTCTGCACCTTCTGCACCTATTCACGGTGCACTGCACCTAGACCTTCGATTCCCCGAGGTGCAGCAATGCACCCTGCACCCCCGTGCTCGATTGAACGGGGTGCAAGGCAAGGTGCCGCCGTGGTGCACTGCACCCTTGAACCTTGCAGCGAGTGGGTGCAGCCCAGCACCCCCTGCACTTTTTCGTTTGAGGTGCCGTGCACCTTTTTCTGAATCGAACAAACCTGAAGTGACCTAGCGCCTCGGCAGCGAAGTTCTGCGAACCGCGATGTGGCATCGCCGTGTCCGACTTTGCTTAACGGACATCGAGGGATGTGCTGCTCGCTGCAAGCCATGTAAATGCAACTGCGTCGACCGCCCACTGTTCAGCGCCGAATGTGTGTTTGGTGTCCTGTGCTTGAAACGAGTGCTGCAGCCGTGCAGTGGGGGTGGCGGAGGAGCAGAGTGGCTTAGGGGCTCCGTTTGCGCGTTCACAGACATGTGCTCCCGTCTTGGTCTCATTAGCGGCTGTCGCGGGATTGTGGTGTGCTAGCTCCTTGCTTAGTATGAAGTTTACGACGCTAACACACAGCATGTTCACGTTTTTCCGCGCTATATGTCATTTGCATGACGGCCGAGTTGAAAACGAGACATATAGTGTTCTTTGCGTTTGTGTGTTGTAAATTACTTTCTATTGTGGAAGTTCTGGGAGTCTTATTACGCAAGGAGTGCGAACGTAAACATACACATATGTGTCTGAAATTTTGAATTACCCATAATACCCTTTACCACTGATAAGCGGGCAACACGGCCTGTGTGAACTCAGCTACCGTATGTTGCGACGCTCTTCCGTGTGGTATACTGATGCATGGTGCGCGTTTATTTCTGTACTGTTGTAAAAAGCATTTGTTTATTCACTCAATACAAATGTACTGCTTCTTCGCCGCAGCGCATTTTAGTTACGCGGTAAAGGATACTAAAAGTGGGAGGGGGCCGCTATCACCCAGCATAGTATGTCCACTCAGGCGACCTGAGAGGCGGCGGTTGCGCGAGTGTATAATCATAGGGTATAATTAAAGAACTCTTTTTATGTCCAGTGACAGTGGCCCCTTTCCACTTTTAGTATGCTTCAACGCAGTACATTGCTTAGGCTTCACCGCAGAACATAGGTGTATTGCAAAAAAGTTAATCTTAAAAAGCTCAATTATGCAACGTTTCTTTCGTAGCTTGCTACACCGCAATACAGAGGTGGAAATAAGCATTGTGCAGTAAAGCATACTAATAGTGGAAAGGGCACATAGGTTTGCTCATTATTTTCAATTGTGATATAATTTGCAAGTGCATCTGTGCTCTTGGTAAGCTTAATTGACAATTCTTTGTACATTACAAATTCATATTGCAGGGAAGCTTACTAAGGCACATTCGTCATTTTGTAACGCAGTATTCACCTTCAATGCAGGTGCACAATGCGGATTCATACCTATGCTTCTGGCTGGACTGCACATGCTCTTTGAGAATTGATTCATTTTGCATAAGTGCACTGGTACTTTACTCTAAACTGGAGGGCTGAAGTTTATACGGAAGCACAATTTTTATTAAGGGGACAAGATGTTGCCAAGATGGTTGCAGCACAGCTTTTTTTTCTTCCAGGCACCTTTTCTATTAGAAGCTTCCATTGCAGTGTTTCGAGCCTCTTTGAGCCAGCATATAGTGTATATAAAAATCGGACACCGATTGGGAACATCACCTATGCCCTCTGCAATAAGCTGTGCACAGGATAAGTTCATGCCTATATATAGAAAAAAATGTAGCATGACCAGACAAAATAAAAGGGGGTGGGCTGCAGCAATACTAGGTGTTAAGTGGTGCCTTATCCTTTCCCTTCAGTTTTCTGTTTTGTGCTTTCTATTATGGATCCTCCACAGTAACCACACGAGTGCTGAACTTGAGCTTGTTGGTTTCAGATCTGATGGTTGTTACTAACAGAACAGTGTGATACACGAACAAGGGCTTGGAGGCATCCAGTCACCTTGCTTGTCTCATGGTGTCACTTTGTGAGCACCATGAGCCTCCAGACCAACTCGGAAGAAAGGTTTCTTGCAATCGCTTCTGAACTGTATTGCCACCAAACCAACAGTGCTCTCAATGACAACTTTTGGACAGTAGAATGCTTGCACCCAGCAAAGTCTAAGAAGGAAGCATTCAGGATGTGCCAAGTGGGCCTTTTGAAGCTGGCCGCATTGCTGAAGGGGCTTTGCCTATCCGCCCTCTTTATGGATGCACAAGGATGATTTCTTCTTTCGGAAGGATTGTTTCAGAGGTGTCACATGGCAACAGTGTTGGGTGTTTAGTAGCAGATAAGCTTGCCTTTGGCCACTGTCAATAATCTGTTTTTTCTCCAATGCCCCTGTGAAGTGCCTACTTTTTGGACACAACGTGCTCTCCATGCATGCATGCATTTTTAGCTTGTAAAGATGTCTATTACCCCTTGCCTCAAGCCGGTCCTTGCTGATGTCAACCAAGAAGGCAGTGGGGAGTATGGCGATGCATACTTACAAAGCACTGCTAATACCAGTGAAACCAGATTAGTGGAGCTGCCGTTTTTTTTTGTCCACTCCATCTTCATCAGTTACAATGAGCAGTTCTTTGTCCAAACAGAAGGCATATGTAGTTGGTCATGCATAGCCTGCGCACTAAGATTTGTTGGCGTGTTACAAGAGACGTGCCTGAGAACCTTAGCAGTGTCTATACGCAAAAGCCTTCTGATGTGTTGATGACTTCCTTCTCTTTATCACAGTTTGCCTGATGAAGCCAGCAACTTGGTCAATTAAATGTTCAACAGGCTTCCCACTAGTTTTCCCAGCGTCTCCTTTACCAGTGTGCTGCTCATAGATATCTGTTTTCTTGACCTTGCACTGCACTTCAACCATGGCCACACCTGCTGAACCTATAGTATGCGATCAGAAAAGTGCTATACATCACGTTGCTCCAAACTCATGACAAGCTAGAAGGCCTTGAGGAACACCTTCATTAATTTCCGTCCTCATCATACTGTAGGAAGCTTCGCATGACAAGTGCAACAATTAACATCTGCTGGTTTTTCAGTGCTATTCCTGTCCAGCTTGCTGAAAGCTATCCTGAGTGTTTCAAAAGCAAAACTGCTGCCGGACAAGAAGTGCATAAAGCAAGGGTAGCTATAACCATATATGTCACACAAAATGAAGAAGGCCACCGAGTGTACAGGCGGTTGAATTCATATCCAACAAGCTTGGTTCTCTCTTTGCAAGTGAGTAAACCCAACTTGCCCCAAAAACATGGCCTGTGACAAACTATGTGCCAGATGCTGTGTCCCCTGCAAAGCTGAAGATGTGTACAAGATCCTGACACCCGCAGTGGCTTCTACACTGCGCAAACAGTTTACTATAAGAACGACTGCCTCAACTAATATGCTAATAACATGAAAACGGGCAGAAATTTGGCTATTCATTGGGCCCCACTGCAGGTGCAAGCCACTCTTCTGCCAGATGCGTGTTGTTCACAGGAACTGGAGCTATACAAATGCAGATAAAAACAATGATGTTTGAAAGTCGTAGAGTTGAACTATATTCTGCACAAACAGTGCTACTTGCAGTGCTGGTAACTTATAGCTACAATTCATGGCTGCCCCACCATGCAAAGGCACTATTCTTGAATTAACTTCTATTTATGGTGGCCATATATTGCAAGTACATATCATCCACATTGTGTGCAATATGATTAAATGATGTCAACTTTGATAGCCATTCCTAATCTGAGATACAACAAAAGAACTAATATAGGCAACAAATCGTAATTCAAAAAGACAACCAGTGCACAGGATAAGTGACAGACTTCCTTTTATTGAACAAAAGTCACATGTCAACAACAGTGGGTAGCAAGCTTGGGTGACAGAGGCAAAACTTAGCGAAATGCTACACTCATACTCAAATGTAAAACAGCCTATGACACAAAAAACATTATATTTTACTGAATGAAAGGGCAAGACTCCATCCAAGAATGCACTATGGCACCACATAATTGACATGGTGTAAAAGATGTTAACATGCCCTCTCCATAAAAAAAGAAACACTTAAAACATGCCTTAAAAGGCAATGTGCAGAGTCTGAAAGCAAGGAAAAACAACCCAAAAAAGGTTTCGCTAAGTCTTTCAATGATTAAAATTGTCAAACTGTCTTGTCACTTCTTAATGAATCTGCACAGCGGAAAAGGATGAAAAGAAAGCCCAATAGCAGGGCCACAGAAAATGTCACCAAATAAATAAACCTTGCTTACCAAGGATACTGGTTTAGTTGTCTGACTCTGCAAAATAATTGTCTATGAGCTTTTCTTGTTTAGAACGGTTTAGCAGATAGCGGAAAAAATGGACATGAGAGCACTAGGTGCATGCATAGTCGATGCACGAAGAGCCACTGTTTTCTTACGTTTTTTCTCTACTACTATTCACGAATATGTAAGTGCCTTAATAGCACTGCTAAAATACTACTGCAAAACACAAGATTGGGCAAGTTGTGGCATAACGAAAATTGGAGTTCCACTCATACTGTGAAAGTGATGCAATAAATGGTGAAATATGCGCAGGAAGCTTGCTTCATTCGGTGTTTGTTGAAGTGAACACTTGCCAGCGTAAGTCAGTAATCTCCTTTAAAGAAGTAAAATAAGTGGGAGTTGTGCCTCCCAGTGTTGAAGTGGAAAGACAAGTTTTCTTCCTCCTCTTTCACATCCAGACTTGGTCTCTGGTCTCCAGAAAAACAACCCTTTAGCTTCTTACTGCTGAATTAATTTGGTTTTCTCAAAGCTATATTTGAGCTACCCATTGCTAGGTCTCGCGCTCTGCCCCATCAACCAGCCCCATCCAGCAAATCTGAGAAGCCAAGCACTAGAAGATTAATAAAGCAGATGCATCCAATCACTGTCATTACATGTAAGAAGAAAAATTAACATAGTACTGCCTTCACAAGTGGGGCAAGTGATGAGTAAGAATTTGAAGGCGTGGACGCCAGCTCTATATACAGCACGCAGACATTGAACAGGTGTTAGCCAATCATGGCACCTGTTGGCTAGATCGCACTCTCCAGGATCGGTATTCGCCACGACTGTACCTTCAGCAGAGTGGCTGAAATGTAGAATTGTGGACTGCCAATCTTTTGATCATATGTTTGAATGAATCACAATGAGAACTTTATCTGCAATATTCTAGCAATAAATTTGGGAATTAGAGTGACAACACCAGTAGACATCAGAACCAGGGGAGTTGGCCCATAGCAGCTATTGGTGTAAAAAAGAAGACTGGCATAAGAAGAATTGAGATGTGCACGCTACATGCCTTTGTTCTGGTAGTGTTCCACTACTTTGGTGCTACAGTTAATGATCTCGAATGAGTTCAAGGAGCAAGAATTTAGTCCAGAAAAAAATATTACGCATAACAGCTGTATCTAGTTGTATCATTTGCCTATGCCGCTGTATATAACCCTGTCCACACTGCTAGGAAGGGAAGCTTAGCAGAGGGCGGCAGAAAGTTGGGTGGGCGGATGAGGTTAAGAAATTTGCAGGGACAACATGGCCACAATTAGTACATGACCGGGGTAGTTGGAGAAGTATGGGAGAGGCCTTTGCGCTGCAGTGGGTGTAACCAGACTGATGAATGTCCACACTTACCTAAAGCACATGAGTGGCATCCTAAACAAAATTGAGCTTTTGATATTGCTTTGGAGAAAATTAATCTGTTTCAGCCTAACAGTATGTATACATATTGCGCATACCTGCATTCGGTGTACCTTATCACCAACTGTTAAGTCACCTTCTTACCTCATCAGCAAATCACTCCTGCAACCAAGTGTGCTGGTCCGGGTTTTACCTGCATTTCCACCTGTGCAGTTGGTAAAAGTCTTTGGCTGTTTACTATAACTTCATATTCAAACATATGGTTGCATTAGAGGCTTTCACACCACTAATGACTGGGCAGGCTTCACGAAAGGCCACCAGTACCTCCTCATTGCAGACTGTGCTCAACATCCTTCTTGGTTGGACTGTGACTAAGAACCCATACATCTTTCCTCCAAAGCGGCTGGCATTGACGATGGTTTGATGCAGAAAGAGGCTATTGTCTTTCCCAGATGCTGGTTCAGCCTCGCGAGGCACATTCCTTCAGTCAATATGCACACTGTCAATGTGAGTGAGACTGATCAAAGGTTGTCTATGGTGTCAGGTTTCTTGCCTGGTTTCGGTAGTGGCATCATGACCAAGTGTTTTCACTCTGTGGGGAATTCCAATATTCCAGATTTCATTGATTACAAGCAATAGTGCTTGCTTCCTTGTTTCGGCAAGATTCCTCAACATCTGAAAAATGACTCCATCTTTGCCATGTGCACTCTGTGGTGTCTGCTTCGTCAAGGTGGCATCCTCTTGGCCGTATGTCTTTGCATCCCCAGTGCGGGTGATGTGCATTGAGCTCACCTCGACTGAGTATTACGTGCTTGTGAAAGCGAATTTGAAGCTGTCAAAGACAAGTGAAGTCGCCTTGGCTGTGGTGCCTGGTTTTGGGACAGAGGTAGACCAATGCCAAAACGGCTTTTAGCCTGCAGCACACCACCGCAACTTTCTGATGAGACATATGTTTATTCAAGCCGTTTCTTCCTTGCCCTAATTCAATAATAGCCAATTTTAGCAGCTGCAAATCAAGCTGACTTCAGAAGACTGCTGATTTTTTAGCCACTTCTAGTAGATTATTGCATGGTTAATTTTCTAGTTGGGCATGACATGCTTTGTGCTTAAAAAATGAACTGTTTAAAGAATTATTGGAGTAATATTAGGACAGGCAACTCTGATTGAATCATCACTGCTTTTGTCGCAAAATGTGGCAATGAGCTAGGCAGATGCTGTCACAAAACCATAGGTTGTACAAGTACAGAAGAAACAAAATTGGAGTTGCGTAATTCAAAGCCATATTTTTACAGCCTCTCTTTATACTGCTGACATTAGAGAGCGTTAGATTAGTGGACGCAAGCAGCGTGTGTAAACAAGCACCATGTTTGGGTATTTCTGGCACCCATGTGGTTTGCATAACCAAGCAGCACACGAGTCGCTTGCGTCCTCTTATGCAGTACTATTATTTTCATTGTAAAACAACCAATATCAAAGTAAGTCTGATCAGCCTGCATCAATATGCTAGAAATTTTTAAGCACTTAAGGTGTGTTGGTTGAATGTTTAAAGCACTTCACCACACCCTTGGTCACTAGACTTGAACTTTCCAGTATTACTTGCTAATCAACTCTTGAGGTGTTTACGTTGCTTTTCTGTGCTGTAAGATTAGTTTGACAGTCCTAATAGAATTGTTAAAGTGAAGGTATGAGCTGTTGTATTGGCCATGTCATTCTATAACTGTTAGATCTGACACTGTCAAAGCACTTGGCAACATTAATCAGCTTCACCTCACTATATATATGTATTGCGGTAGGACCATTCAGCACGTGAAAATAAAAATACCGGCAAATAGAGAGTTCGAGAGCACCTGAGATTATAGTAGTAAAGCGGGCGGGGCAGTATGTTCAAGGTAACAAATGTGTTGCGGTGAAGTTATCGCAGACGTATATACACATTCATTCGTCCCAACTTTGCACTTAACCCTGCGTCCCGTTGCTAAAACTAAGAGCGCGAAAAACGGGCACAAATGCAGCTGAAGATTACAGGGCACAGTATTAGGCTCCACCTCACTGTGCTTATCGCGCCCTTAGTACGAATAATATTAAACATCTACTCTGCATTTCGTGGAATTTTGGCAGATCATGTGACATCACTAAAGCTCCGTTATGTTCACAGCACTACGCGATAATTGTCGCAAAGCCCACGATAAAAGTAAATCACATGAAGTGACGGATAGTGCACTAGCGCGCTGAACACGATTGAAAACATGCGCTGCCCTATTTCAAGGACGCGTGAACAGTTGTGAGCAAACACCACCTTATGCATTATATTACTTACGTAAGTCGTGGCGAAAAACACGTGCAATACCTCCGCCTACGAGTCCCGTCAAGTAAAAGTGCATGTGCGATGTGATGACGCTGCCGAAAAGGGGCGAACACGACGACGCTGCTGCACAGCGCCGGTTCGCAAATTGCATTGCCGTGGCGCTACGCCACTTGAATATTTCAATCGTCAGCACCAATGAATTCTTCAGAAATACGGATCTCACACCACCAGAGTTCACCGAGACTTAAAGCCGACATGCCACACCACTACTACTGCGCGACTTTTAGCCAACAAGTACTGATCCCACTGCGGAGACACACGACCAGCGGTCGGCGTGGGCCGGAGATTCAACGCACGCCACGGCATCGCGGTTCGCAGAACTTCGCTGCCGAGGCGCTTGGCCACTTCGACATTTCAATTGTCAAGGAAGCACGGGTCACACAACGCAGATTCTGTACTGCCAGAGCTCACCGAGGCGAAAGCACAGATGGCGAAAGCCGCACTGTCGCATCACCACTACTCGCGGCTTTCCCGCTAAGTACGTACAACCAACACACAAGCAACGCAAGCACAATCACATAAGCAACGTTGAACAACGCGCGGTCCGCGCGAGCCGGTGAACGATCACGCCGAGAACGAACACGCCACGGCGTCGCTCGGCGCAACCATCATGCCTTCTCAAAAGTCCCTAAACGATCCTGTCCCTAGGCACCTAGGATCAGGTCACGTGAGGGATTTTTGTACGACAATTAGACGCACGCCACAACTCGGGATAACGGCGGCGTAATAAACGAGAAACCGCTCTAAAAGTCAGTTCAGAGTGTGCCTTAACTCGATATGACTCTGCGCTACATGTATTCTGCTGCGCCTCGATCGTGCTCCCGCCAGTTTGGTTGCTGTGTGGCAAACGTAGCGCCTACATATATACGTAGGCGCTACGTTTGCCACACAGCAACTAAGCTGGCGGGAGCACGATCGAGGCGCAGCAGCCAGAAACCAAGTAAAGCCACAGAACACCTGGTAAAGCGCGTGCAAAACCCCGTTTCCGTTTCCTGTTGTACAGCGCCACCTGTGGTCGCATACTTTAGTTCACGACGCCACCGCTACGCTTATTTCTGTAGCACTGTGGAAGGTACAGTTTCCCTTCTCTAAGTTTGTATAGGTGTTCTGTGGTACAACCAACACAAGCAACGCAATGTTGAACAACGCGCGGTCCAGACAGTGTTGCCACGACACATTAAAAAATAGTAGTAGATTTTTTCGCAAAAAATCAGTACAAATCAGTAGATTTCTTTATTTCAATTTTTGCACTCAGTTTATGAGCCCACAAATTCAGCGCTTACATTAGTACTCTGTTGAAGTATTGTAGCTTCCAGGAAATAGGACAAAAATTGACCCCGAGATTCTTGCCGATACTTTTGAAAAACCCGGGAATCCAGAGAGCCATTGTCAAGCACGAATTTAAAAACAGTGAAGCCCTCCGATGGCCTATTCAAAGACGTCAGATGGTAGTTAGTACCTGAAAGCTTTAGAGTATAGTATCTTCCAGACAGGGGTAATTGGAGATCGCTGGGAGAGGCCTCCATAGAGGCCTCCGTGCTGCAGTGCACATAAAAATAGGTTGGTCATGATGATGATGATAATGGTGGTTTCATAGTTGTGGGGTTCGGTATGCACCCACTTTCCCAAATTTACCGCCTCACCTTTTCCCATAGAGCATAGAAACTCTGTGCCTTTTCCCCACTTTGCTCAAAGACAGATTTAGCGCCACGTTTGAGAGTCTGGAAACGCAAGAATGTATGTTAACCTCGGAGCCAACCACGTTTTTTTTTTCTCTCGCTAGGTGGCATCACATTAATATAACCTCTGTAACCTCTATAACCATCCATCCATCCATCCATCCTCTCTACTGAAAAAGTTGCAGATTCCGCTTTCGTTTCAGTAGAAAAGCAACAAAATCAGCAGATTCAAGCGCTTTATCACTGAATCAGCAGAAAATTTAAAAAATCAGTAGTTCTACTGATAAATCAGCAGCCGTGGCATCACTGGGTCCAGAGAACGATCACGCCGAGGACGAACACGCCACGGCGTCGCTCGGCGCCAGCATCGCACCTTCTCAAAAATCCCTAAACGATGCTGTCCCTAGGCACCTAGGATCAGGTCACGTGAAGGATTTTTGTACGACAAATAGACGTACGCAAATACATCTAACTGGGAAGAGTGGGCGATGACAGCGCCGCCGCTACTTTCGCCACAAGCCAATGGCATTGTATGCACAAGCGCTATGACAAGCCTTGGACAAGCGGGGACAGGGGCAAGCAAGCGGAGCCCGCTTCGGTCGCGCCACCAGCGCCGCTACATTGACTATTGTATGAAACTATAAGTTTGTATAGGTGTTCTGCATAGAGTTTCTCACTATATTATTATAGTGAGAAACTCTATGGTGTTCTGTGACTCTATGGCACGGAGGAAGGAAACTAAGGAGAGGCCCTGACGTCACTCTTTGTGAAGCTAAAGTGAAGCCGGAAGTTGGCGTTGCTCATGGCGTTGCTCCGCCAACGGGCCAGCTCTCCTCTCTTGTTTACATTTCTCACGAAACCACGCCGCGCTGCTCGGACCCGCGCGCTCCGCAGCAATACTAAGCAATCGTTAGCACGTTAGCACAATTCCGCAAAAGAGGGCAACATTTCCCGCGGATATTCCTTCGTCCGTAGCCATTGCCGTGGCGTGGTACATTGCGTACAGCGTTGCATGCGCGTTCATTTCACGAACTTTAGTTCCTCCTGTCCCACCTGGCCACAGCAACATCCGGTAGAGCACGGTCCAGATAACGCAGCGCAAAAAAAGACTAACGCAAACCTGCCCGCACGGCGCCCTTGCCACGGTACGAAACCTACGGAGCAACATGTGTGAGCGCACCAAAGCCGCCATTGTGGCCCGAAAGGCGGGGCCACTACAGCAAAGAAGTAAAAAAAAACAGCAAAACAAAGGAGAACCTTCTACGTCATTTCCTCCACACTTTTCTCCTAGCGCGCGGAGGGGTTAGAGAAGGGAAACTGTACCTTCCACCATAGAGTTTGAGTGAGAAACTCTATGCCTTCCACAGTGCTACGGAAATAAGCGTAGCGGTGGCGTCGTGAACTAAAGTATGTGACCACAGGTGGCGCTGTACAACAGGAAACGGACAAAACATTGATTCACAGTGGAGGAAAAGAACTAGGAAGCTTACCAGCAAGTATGCGGCCTGTGGGGTGGGCAACACAGCAACAAAGAAGGTCAAGCGGCAAGTCAGAGAGGCTGAATTAATCTCATGGGTGGCGGCAATGGAAAAGAAACCTGCCATGAGTAACTACTTAAGGGGAAAAAACGAAATTAGGAAAGAAACCATTTATGATAACTCAAAGGGAAGCTCATTACTTTTCGAAGCGAGATCGGGATGCCTTAGAACACGCACCTATAAAGCGAGATATAAGAAGGAAGAAGAAGCATGTGCTTGCTGCGGTAAAGCTAGGGAAACGACGGAGCATATTTTATTAGAATGTGAAGACGTCTATCCAGCGGTCGATTTAGGCACCACTGGCCTCCTTGAAGCCCTTGGGTTCAGCGGGAGCAGTGGTAAAGCAAACAGGTCCGCAATAGATATCAGTAAGAGGCGATTGGAGGATTGGTGGAAGAAAAGTAGGGAAACGACAAAAGACGGAGACGTACAAAAGCACAGTTCGCAATAGGGTATCAGAAAATTTGGACGTGGTAGTTCATAGCGTTTTTTTTTTTCATTGGTTAACTTAGGTAGGATATTAGGCAGCATAGTAGCAAGAGCTTGGTGGCGCAAGCCACCGCCCCGTTCCAAAGGAGACGCTCATAACATCCATCCATTCATCCATCCAGAAACGGGGTTTTGCACGGTATGGTCGCTTCACCTACTGGGTTCTGGCTGCTGCGCATCGATCGTGCTCCCGTCAGTTAGGTTAGGGTGGCTAGAACCCTAGTTAGGTTGCTGTGTGGCAAACGTAGCACCTACAAACATACGTAGGCGCTACGTTTGCCACATAGAGTTACTCATTACATTACCTAGAGGGAAATCTGGCGCTGCTGCGCTGTGGTATGCATGGGAATGCCGGTATATTGTGACTTCGGATTGGCATCGTTCTCGTAGAGACAGGACACCTTGAACATAGAGTTTCCTACAAGTAATTTTGTAGGAAACCACGGAGGAAGGAAACTAAGGAGAGGCCCTACCCACTCCGCGCGCTAGGAGAAAAGTGTGGCGGAAATGACGTAGTAGGTTCTCATTTTTTTTGCTGCTTTTTTATTTTTTTTGTTGTATGGCCACGCCTTTTGGGCCACAATGGCGGCGTTGTTATGGTTTTGAGCGCTCACACGTGTTGCTCTGGTAGGTTTCGTGCCGTGGCAAAGGCGCTGTGTGGGCGGGTTTGCGTTAGTCATCGTGTCTTGTTGCGCTGTATTACCTGCACCGTGCTCTGCCGGATGTTGCGCGTGCGCGCGCGCTCCGCGCGCGAAACCACGCGCAGCGCGGCGTGGTTTCGCGAAAGATGTAAACAAGAGAGGAGGGTGGCCCAAAAGGCGGAGCATCGCCATGAGCAACGCCAACTTCCGGCTTCACTTTTGCTTCACAAAGAGTGACGTCAGGGCCTCTCCTTATGGCGTTTTTCACTGGTCGATTCGGAGCAGGATTTCTTGCTCCGTGGCAACGAATCCGAATTTCACTGGTCGATCTGGAGCGGGTTCGCGCGTTCCACTGGTCGCTTCGGATCAACTCGCTCCGCGCCGGATCGCTCTGACTTGCTCCGCCGCCGAGGCGCGGATTCGGGCGGAAATAGTTCGCGTCACTTCCGGCTTCAAGCGAAATCGGTACCCGGTTGGTGCGCACAACATTGTGTTGCTTCGCAAGATGGCTGCGTTCGGTGCTGCTGCAGCGCTCGCGTTTAGCGACGAGAGCGCGGACGACAGCGATTACGAAGTGACGCAGGTGCTGTACGAAGACTTCTATGCACGTTGTCCATGCACAGTCCCTGCTGGCGCGACATGGAAATGACGGGCTATGCGACTGCCACGGTCAAATTACACACGGGGGACGGCGAGTTTGGTTGCCGTGGAAACGTACAGAACGGAAGTAGGGCAAGGTTTTCAGAACCGGTTCGTGCGACGTGTACACAGACTTCAGGCACGTTCACACCGAAGGCGGAGCGGACAAGCGGACAAGCGGATCCGGCCAAGCGGCCGCGGATTTTCCGCTTTGCGGAAAATACGCGGCCGCTTGGCCGGATCGCGCCCGGACCGATTTTTTCCGCGCGGATAAGTTGGCCGCTTTGGCCGCAGCCAATCAGAACCCGACACTGCGGAAGCGCTGGTGAATGAATGTAAACGAATGTCTTTCTCTGGGCTTTTCGCTTCTGTTATTCAAAAGCGTCAAAACGGCAAGTTGGGCCAGTTGGTTGGGATTCATAGTAAGGTTTGTTACAGCGCAACACAAGACAAGGACAAGAGAAGGTATAAAACGACGACACGGCGCCGTGTCGTCGCTTTATACCTTCTTTTGTCCTTGTCTTGTGTTGTGCTGTAACAAATCTTGAAAATCGACTAGACAAGTGACGAGTAAAATGCCAACGATCTCGTCTTCTTCGTCTGAGCTTATTTTGCAGAAGTAGATAGCGGACGGGAGCGCGCCGACCCACGAAGAAAAAAATATCGAAAGTGCGCGCACAAACCCAAAGTGCCGCGAGATGGCGCCACATCCTTGAAATTGCTAAAGAAATTGCGAGATGCCCCTCCTTCCCGGCGGCGCGGATAGCCAGACAACGCGGCCGGTCTGAACAGGCGCGGGCGCTCGCCGCCTCGCCGCTTTGAAAATCCGCTTGTCCGCTTAGACGCTCCGCTTTCGGTGTGAATTAATGTTCCTGTGGGATCCGCCGCGGAGCGTTTTTGCGCTCCGCTGGCCGATTCGGATTCCTGAAACCCGAGCGCTCGCTCCAGGATTTCGGCGGCCGCTCCAGATCGACCAGTGAAAAACGCCATTAGTTTCCTTCCTCCGTGTAGGAAACTCTATGACCTTGAAGACGCGCTTGGCAAATATCGTTCCGTCTGTCACAATGATTCACTTTCTACTAAAACAGCACGTGAAAAGCTGTTTTAGCTTTATTATTACGCGAAAACATGTTTTGCTTAACTATGAGAACTTGTTATTGTGTGTACGACTACATGTTACGTAAAAAGTATCAGCGTGCCGCTAAAGTTGGAGGACAGACGACAAGGTTCGCGCTCGCTTTGAAACAGTTGGCCGTCTGTTCTTGCTTTTCTTCGCTTGGTCATGCATTGTGGGTGAGTAAAGATGTAATATGTGTGAATGGAAGCCTTTTATGAAGATTTTACTTTGAGAGCGCGTTATTTGCGTAGCCATAGCCACGTTTTAGACGAAGCCTTTTACAACACCAGCCAACACGAGCCTCGCAGACACATATACCGTCATTTCCATGACGGCACGGTGCCCCCTTAAGAAATTCCCATAGACGGTGGCGCCAGATTACCCTCTAAGTAGAAACTCTATGGTTTGCCACACAGCAACCAAACTGGCGGGAGCACGATCAAGGCGCAGCAGAATATATGTAGCGCTGAGTCATATCGAGTTAAGGCACACTCTGAACTGACTTTTAAGGGCATCCCGAGCGGTTTTTCGTTTATTACGCCGCCGTTACCCCAAGTTGTGCCGCCGCGCTCCAGCTGTTGCATTTCGTGTAGGGCTACTGACAGAGTGCGGTTTCCAGGTGGCACGATGGCATCGACTGGAATAAACGCACACACCAAACATTGAGTAAGCTTGAAAATATTTTATTTGCATTTTACAAGTACAACAAAAAGCACACGTCTACGGATCCACACAAACGCGGTTACATAGTCAAGAACATAGTCAAGAAATGGCTCATTAATAAGGGTAGCACAAGAAAGAAGACCTGAGCTACAAAACGTACAGTCGGCTGCTAAACATAATAATTTCCCTGTCACCGCGTGTCACTTTTATACAGCATCTTTAGAGCACTACCAGGCCGGGTAATTTGGCGGAAAGAACGCAACAGCTTACGGCCGTCAGCTGCCTCTTCCTTACGGGTGTCATAATTATTTACGGGTGTCATAATTTTACTATTAAACAGATTCCACAGAAGGTAAAACTTCTGCTCTATAACTCTTTATTTGTTTGTCACCTAAATTACGGCTGCCTGGTTTGGGGCACAACATCTGCCACTAACATTAATCGTATCTTTCGTCTACAAAAAAGAGCCATTCGTGTTGTGTGCAAAGTGCCATTTGACTTTCCAACTAATTCATTATTTAAAGACTTAAAGATACTTAAAGCTCCCGATCTCTTGAATTTTCGCTTAGCGTTAACATATGGTAAGGAATGCCAGAAAAACATTAACCACGTCAGGTCTATAGCCAACTTGACACGAAATAGAAGCTATTATGCTACAAGATTTCCGGAATATTGGTTTGTGCCATACCCACGTACCAACTATGCGAAACAAAAGCTCTCATATACTTTACCGCATTTATTAAATAAGTTAATGAACGATGGTATCGATGTCTTTTCTTGCAGTAAAAACAAGTTAATAAATTACTTTGGTGCCTATTAGCCTTTAATGTCTGTATAAGTAGGCTTCTTTTTATTGAGTTATGTATTTTTTCTATTGCTATCTGCTGTATGTACACTTGTATGAGAACGTTTACTGTTTTTTTTTGTTTCTTTTTTTTTTTTGCCATGTGTTTGTTTACTGCTGCTGCTGTCACGAGAAGGATTAAGGACTAGTCAAGTTGCTCTTTTGTAACTTTTTTCCTTATATCCTCCATAAACTTGCATATTTATGGAAATAAATTCATTCATTCATTCATCCTAATCTCCGCATCAACGTCGTGCAAGTCCGCATACAGGTATCTGTATCTGAACCATATGTGCCAGCTTAATACATGTGTAGTGAAATTATGATAACCACTGCGTCTTATCAAGCGTATTGGTTTTGCAAATGCGCATTACAGCTGACCGAACGACATACTGTAAGTGAAGCACAAGAGAACAAGGACAAAAGGAGGATGCAACACTTGAAGAAGAAGTGAAGAATTAGTAGGCGTACAGCAAACAAGCGATGACGGAGAACACACAATGATGCATCGGGTGTTCTGTGACATCGGTTTGCGTACTTACGGTGTTATGGAGATCAACGGCATAAAAACGTACCTTCAAGCGTATTCAGTCAACCTCTGCCGCATTCATTATGATAATCAACGCCTAAACAAAATGAGGCACTATTTTTTGCCTAGAGTAGACCTCTTTACAGCAAGTCTGTGTAATGACTCGCAGACGAAACCAGCATGCTTTCGAAAATGTTTTACCGCCGTAGTATTCGAACGCCAACGGCCAGGAAACACATCGATACCAATAGGCTGTCGGCTGTCGGTGGTTAATCAAGTACAAAAACCTTGATGCTATGACTAAAAAGCAGCTTCAACAATAAAATTAAAAAAAATCAACTGCCTATTTGCCTGAGGTAAAAAAACATCCTTAGACACCTCGATTGTTCATGTCAATGGTTTGTGTAAATTAAAAAATTCAGCATGTTTAGCGCCCCTAGCAGAGAAAGCACAAATTAAAGTATTCAACCAAATTACAGTAGCTCCACTTGCGCGCTTACGCTGAAACGCGCCTCGATTGATTTTTCGCCCTCTGTGGCCATTTGTTGAACTTGAGAGTGTGCGGGGCCGGTAGGGCCTCTCAGTTTCCTTCCTCCATGCTCTATGGTCTGGACTGGAGCAGTCTGGAGTAAACAATCATGTCGTGTGGTTCGGGTGGGCTGGTCTTGGTTCTGGGGTTTATTTTACGCTTAGGGCTTATTTATACACCTCTGGCGCGCCCAGTGTCCGACAGAGTCGAAGTGTCAACGCCTATGAACTCTTGGAGGCGTGGTAAGAATAGATTGTACCTCAGCGTGTACACTTTCGCGTTACCGGCGTTTGGTATTGCTCATTTGTGTGTCGCATGTGATGTGCCAGATTTTTGCTGCCGCTGGGAAGGCACCTGCGACTTTTATTTCAACAACGTAGCAATACTATGGTATCGATGTATCTATAGCTTGTCGAATTAATGTTCGTGCACTAGTTATAGAATATGTCTGGAACAAAATTTCGCTGCATATATAGGCAGAAACCTTGTTCAACTAGGCGAACATGTTTAGAAGCAAAAAGTGTAACATGCTTGTGTGACGCCTACACCTAGTTTCACATTTCATTTCTAAGGCAATGCTTGACCAAACTTAAACAAGGTATGACGCGGTACTTCAGCTCGCGATGCAACAGTGCAAGGGGAAGCTTGGTGACGGCCTTCGGAGGTCGGTGTGTGACTCCGTGTGTGAGAAACCTTTCAAAAAAATTTACGGTCTTTCATTTTTCCATTGCAATGTAGTCACTGAAGGACTCTACCTCCATCGCATGCAACTGTCGCCCTATGATGGAGATATTTTCCATGAGGTAAGTTCATTCACGTTGTGAACCTGCAAATACCGACAACCCCCGCTACCCTTTGTGAAACTAATGCGTTGGCCTTACATTTGCAGCCTCCTTTGAGCTTACTGGTGTATGACTACGTCACGAAGGCTATTGATGAGCAATGGATACCGCTTTTGTTTATTGTAAGTTGCGTGTTTTCTTGTTCTCTGTGTTGGCGCGAGTACACAACCACAGTGCAGCAAAAAAGTTTCGGATTCCGCATGAGCTTTTGTAACATTTGTAACAAACGCTTGTAAACAAAAGACCGTGTCACTGTGGTGCTATGCTATTGCGGAATAGTTTTTCCCATTCTTAGTCTTTCATTTTCTCTTGCACTGTCAGTTTTCAAAAGAGTTAAAGGGCCCCTGCAAAAACTTTTAACGATACCAATTTTGCACTACTTCTATTCCCATTACATGGGGAAATCGCAAAAGCAACAATGGAAATCGATACACTCACATACACACAAATTTTGGCAGCTTCCAATCTTGCATTTCACTCTCCCAGTAATGTTTCTCAGTGCAGGAAATCGCAGCATCACTTTCCAGATGGGTAAGGGAAGTTAGTGTGCCATGGTTGCTAAATCTGATCAGCATGCAAAATATCCGGCGCCAACAGCCTGCTTTCAAGCATGAGCAGGTGTCACTGAAAGGCTGTTGTGTTGGAGTGAGACCTTGGGCTTAGCTTTTTCTCCCATGTACATGAGTGTCAGCAGTGACCATGCAATGTTGGTGGTGTAATAATAGTTGGAAACATCATTGTGACAATTTTCGGCAGTCAAACAGTGTACCTGGAGGTGATTGAGTAGAGTGTGCACACTGCAGGAAAAATTGCTCTGCTCTGGAGCTCTTCAGATGTCCCAAGAGAAAGTGCTAACTGGAACTGGTCTAGGTGCAGCACACCTGTTTCTGCTTGCCCAATGAATGACCTAGTAAGAGAAACTTCAGGCTGTTTGCCCAGAGGTAGTCATGATATAAGTAGAAATGATAGCTCACTCTGTGTGACCTTTAGTAAAATTTGTTTTATTGTTTTTTTAGTGCACATCCTAATGAAGGTGGCTGGAAAATATAACCATGTTCTTTTTGTCCAGTATTCATGATACCACACAAGATAAACTGCACAATATATTCTTATCCAACCTTGATAGCCTATATGACAACTCACACTTGCTTCCCATGCACAGAATTGCCACAGTGGGGCAGTTGTACACAAGTAGTTTTCTTAGGCACATTGTTTTAGAGCCCATTTGAATGAGTGTTGCTGTACTTAAGGTGCGCACTTGGGGACTTGATGGTGAGCAGTCCGTGAAGCCCCCTGTTCGCTGTGTTTTCAGCCACCCCTACCCATTCTACAAAGAATTTGCGGGTGATGTCATTCAGATGAGCAATCTGATTGCTCTCCGATGTGACATCATTGGGACTGCCTGAAGCATGTCACTCTGTTAAGCTTATCTAAATAACATATGTACGCATGTTATTTAGGTACCTATAAAAATACAAAAGTGCAATAATTGTAGACGTTTCTTCAAGACATTGGAATACTTCCAGATGAGAATGTATATTGTCTGCTACAGCTTTTGTCTGTGTGCATGTAATTGTGTGCATTTGCGAGAAGAGTGCAATAAAGAGTTTCTTCCAAAGAGCTGGGCTTTGTGGAAGCTTCATGAGGCTGCACGCAGTAAGGCGATTGGTGACAAAGGTTAACCATAGCATCACGTAGTAGTGACTGTGAACAATGCAGTGGCAAATCTGTGAATGACGAAACTAACTTTTATTGGGCAAACTTGGGCCCATAAAAGCAGGTTACACTCAAAGCACAGTGATAGCGGCGAACACGGGCGACGATCATCGAAATCTGATCTGCGGAACAAGCGCATCCGCTTTTATACTTGAGCCATTGAAGGTTCCAGAATAATAGCTGGGGCCCGCGTGTCTTCTAGAAAGTTCTACACAATTCGCGTCGCGCATGCAAGCAATCAGATTACACAAGGTTTAGTGACAAGAGACAATGAATAGACCCTCAATAACATTCAAGGAACTTTCGATATGTGCAGGCGCATCCAGTGCTGAGCGATAACATTTCTTAGACGGTGAAACGCGGTCACCCAATAAAGATAAAGAAGTACACATGTCAATAGTATAGTGGTGATGGCAGCCGATGGGATATGAGGAGTTCTTGCCTGAAAGGGCCCCTCACCAGGTTTGGCCATTTTAAACAGACACGTGCAGTGTATACATCATTTGCTGACCATCATGCCTGCAAATTATGGCTGGACTGTGCGCCATGAAAACAGCTGAAATTTCAAACCCAACGCTGCATTCCCTCCCTCTAGAGGAAGCTGCACCTCCAGCCAGAGATTCAAGGTCACACACACAAATGCGATGACGTAAAACACACTAATCGCTACTTCACTCACCATGACATGTGACTTCAGTTAATCATCCAATATGGAAGGCGCAACACCACCACTGTAGATGCGCTGCGCAGCATAAAAGTAAGAAAAGAAGAAAAAGTTGCAGTTTCACCCGAATGGCGAAGCATTGATGGCGATAACGAAGTATTACCCGAGTCATGAAACGGCCACCTCAGTTTCATATCGAGCTAGTGCCCGCCACAAGAGGCGTAACTGTGCATGAGAGCGCATGTGAACGCCAGGGTTGTGTGTGGGGCAGCCTCTGTATTCTAGCTTTCTAAACTTCTGCAACCGTCGCTTTACTTTCATGTAACTACTTTTAATGTTCCGTATGTATCAATAACTGCCTGAGCATGTCTTCTGCCATGGAATGAGTGCCCAGGGGAAAAAATAGCCGATCAAAACATGCAGCTTGCTGCGGTCTGTCAAAAAAATATATATATTCTTGGATATTACATGCCAAAACCACAATATGACTACGAGGCACTTCATAATGGAGGACTTTGGATAAATTTTGCCCACCTGGGGTTCTTTAACGTGCACCTAAATATAAATAAACGAGTGTTTATGCATGTTGCCCCCATCAAAATGTGGCCGCCGTGGCCGGGTGGTCTTAGTCCCGATTTCTTTCTCAGAGCCGTCTGTCGGAATGCATCGATATGTTCCGCTTTTTAATGTTTGGCTGAAATTAAACACTGCACATTCATAACAAAGTGCCAGTGGTGCCACTTGTAAACAGAGACAAACATCTGGACTTTTGCACCCCCACTCACCCGTAAATAAACGTGAACTCTTGGTTGCGCATAGCGCCTGGTTGTTCGCTGAGCAAAGCTGTTCACTTTCTGTTAAACCGTGAGCAGTATTTTATCAGGAGATCAAAACAATGAAATCATAATTGCAAGGGCTGCTTCCGTCATAATGACTTCATTTAGTGACAAAGAAAACGAAACTGAGCTGCTCCATGTGCTTCATATTTCTCGGCAAAGCAATGCTTTTTCTGAACAAGATTTAAGTAGGATTAAGATGTAAGACAAACCTCACAACTAATTGTCATCGGTGGAAATTTTAATATAGGATTAAGGCAAATGTGAAGTGTTCGGACCTGTACAGTTGAAACTGCAGTGTAATTAGGCAATTGTCTTAGCAAGCAGTCATTTAGAAGAATCGGGAAGCCCTGCACTTATTCACGTTGCTTGTGGTTTTGACGCAAAAACGACGAGACTAGGTATTTTGTTTCTTAATGCACAATTATCTGTAAGAGGTTAAAATAGTCTAATTACTGGTCCTGATCTTTTTGTCATGGTCGAAAAAAAAATACAGTTCTATAATTCACTAAAAAAATAACACATGTTGGCGCAAGAACATAATACAAGCACAATCGTTTATTTATTATGTAAAATAAGTGACATACAGAGAACGAAAAAAGGCGTCCGGATATGAATGTTCCACCAGTCACTGTGCAAGAAGTTTATGAAAAGCATAACACTGATGTCAGAAGTACAGTTAAACCTCGATATAACGAAGTCTGTAAACTTGGCAACTTGCTTTGTTGTATCGGAATTTCGTTCTATTGAAATTCAACCTTTTATGCAAATAAGCACAGTTGCCGATCGATTTTTCTTGCACGGAAAAAGGCTGCAGAATTTTCCGAATTATCGAGCAATGGAAAAAGCAAATTTGAATGAGGAAACAATTCATTTTGATATATTTGGGAGTCGACGACAAACGATATAGTTTCATGCCATGTATGTAGACGATAGCTTATAGGTGGTATAAATGAACTCTTTCCGTACCGCACCCATTGAGCATCGTTAGCCCACTAACGATGCTTTGAAACATGGCTTCCGAGACCCCCCGCACCGTTCATGGACACACTGCAATATCGGTCGTGAAGGAGAACTATATTTTTGTTTTCTAAGCAGTTCGATTTTTTTCCCGCCAGGTGGTAATTTATGAACGCGCTCCAAAGTTTCAGGATCATCAAAGCAGAAAGCAAAAATGGTTGCCTCCTGGAACGGCGCATTTGCGCTTTGAAAGATAGCGGATCTCGTGATTTCACTGCGGCTGCGGCTGATGTTATTGATGGATCGAGCATCAGTGAGTCTGAGCATGCTTATTTTCGTCGGACTTTGACTCTGAGAGCAACAACTATGCAAACAAGCCCGGAACATCGGCAGCGGCAGCCTGGCATGCCCAACTGTAGTGCTTGCAGTTAAATATTTGTAGCGGAATACCTGTTCACTTAAAATCTTTGATTTTTTAGGAGATGGGTGCCTATTAGACGGCAATACATTTTGTATATCTCATAATTTTTGTTGCATATTTTTCTTAGTAGATACAAGCATGTCTTTACAAACTTTGTTCAATTTTATCCCACAATCTTGATTCTAGCAATTTATATCTTTTTTATGACATCAATCTCATTAATAAAACTAATATGCATGAAAAGTGCATTCATTGTGCTTTTGTTTATGTATTACATAAAATATTGAGTGCAGTAGTTTCTTCAGAAGAAATATCGGGCCTAGCCTACAAAAAACCTATTTTCCCTGTGGTAGGGAAAGAGTTAAGCGAAGCCAGCCACACTTCCACGTGCACTTCGCCGCCACGGCTGATAGCGTTGCCCGCACTAGGACGACGCTATTGGGAAGAGTGCCGGTGGTGGTGAGCAAATGCTTCGTCTGCCTCTCTCTCCAACGGGTCACCCAAACTCTGAGATTATGGCAACCTCCAATACTAAATGTGCGGCAAGACAGCTTACATGGTGCCACGCCATCTCGGCGGCACGTCCACTGTTTGCACATGCGGCAGATTACCTCTAAAGCAGGATGTGGGGCTGTGCAAGCGCTCAACCACGCTTACAGCCATGCACAGCCACAGCCGAGAGGGGCGCCAACTTACCCCCCACTCTGCCCCCTTATGCGTACTTGATCGCACTACCGCAAGCTGGCTCCTGTCCCCGTCTTTCCCCTTGGATGTGCGGGACGGGAAGGTGGCACTTGTGAAGCCACCATCTTTCTTGCCTCACCCTCACACACTTTCACTTGCACCTAAAGCACACAGTGCAGGGGAGGGGGGTGGGGCGATAGGATCTTATTGCACTTGGACTTCAAATCAAAATTTTATTTCATCTCTCAAGAGAGAAAGGGGGTGGCAAGGAAAAGCTGCATTACTGCAGCTTGGCTAAACCCAGTCCCCTATGGTACAATTCGACAGTGTGCAGCAGTAGTATGGGTACATAACAACATAAGTTTAGGCACTTTACAGGAAATGTGAAGAAAAAAAGAAATAACATGGACGTACAGGCAGTAATTTTTCTTTTCTTGTGCAGAACAAAAAAAAAAAATGAAGTACATACGAAATAATTTCAGAAAATAAGCTGTGACAATGCAGCTAAAAAGAAAATGAAAACAACATTGAATACATCAGACGCATCAAACTTGACATACATAGACGACATACGCATATGTGCATACATACATATATAGATTCACTAATACTAATGTATACTAATACCAATATACGTACTAATATGTATACAATTATCACATACAAGTATAGGAATCGCACAGCGGGATTTTGCTAGAGGAAATAAGTGAAAAAAGAATGAGGAGAGACAGTATCCGGGTTTAATCCACTTGTAGTTAGGGTGTTTAGTAGATCAGCTATGTGGTAGGATACAGATTGCTGTCCATAATTAGTACGACAAAAGCTTGTTAACCAAATGTCGACATGTCTCGTGTTATAGGGAATTTCGCAACGATTCAGGTTAAACAAATTTACATAATCAACATTTCCTGTTCTCAACATTGTTCTGTACAGGCATGCTAGACGAAATGAATAAATGAATTCAACCGGCATTATTTTGTATTCGTAAATATATTTAGACGTGTGTTCTTTGGAGGAAAGATTAGCTACAGCACGAATTGCGCGTTTTTGACATAATTTTAGTTTAGCGATGTTTTGTTTTGATGTTAGTTGCCCAGACTAGGTGACAATAATTTAGTGTAGAAAGAAAAAGTGAGTTTTATACAGTTTGTTTCACAGTGGTAGGCAAGACATGTCGGTGTTATGTAACAGTCCCGTTATTCTGTTTAGCTTTCCGCAAAAAGATTCCACATGTTTATTCCAAAGCAGATTTTCTGAAAATATAACTCCTGGTGTTTTAACGTCGTTTAAAATTTTAATTTCCTCACTTTTTAAGTACAACCTGTCTTCAAGATCTAGGGCCTTATGCTTTCGGTGAAACATGATCGCTTGTGTTTTTTTAGCATTAATTCTTAAATAGTTTCTATCACACCAGTTTGCGATATCCTGGAGCACAATGTTTGCATAATTGACGAGAGTGTCCGGATTTGTGCCCCTGAAAAAAATGGTGGTATCGTCTGCATAGCCTATCTATTTGATATTTTCAGTGGTCGAAAAAAGATCAGTCACGTAAACAATGAAAAGAAGTGGTCCGAGAATGCTCCCTTGTGGCACACCATGTGGGATAGGTTTTATTTTTGAGTTTGAATGATTATGGCAAACGTACTGAGACCAATGTTGCAGATACGAAGACAAAAGCTTGTTTGCGTGACCACATTCTCCGTGTTGTTCAAGCTTAGCTAAAAGTGTAATATGATAAACAGTATCGAATGAATTCGTGAAATCTCAATATATACCTAAGACCAGTTTTTTTGCATCAAACGCTGTAGCTATAAATTCTTTTTGTGTTAGTAAAGCCAATTCCGTTGATTTGCCTTTGAGAAAACCATACTGTGATGTCGAGATGAGCAAGCGTTTGTCTAAGAAACCGTACAATTGCTTGTGTAGGATTTTTCCTGAGCCCTTCGAAAAGACAGGCAAAATGGAAATTGTCCTAAAATTATTTGGGTCGTTTTTATTTCCACCTTTGTGAATTGCTACCACTTTTGCAATCTGCATCTCCTTTGGAAAGCAGCTCTTTTCTAAGCATAAGTTGTAGGTTTCAACTAAAATGGGCGCAATTATGTCTATAACGAATTTGGTTGGTCTAACTTGCACATCATTTACATCACGTGATTTGGAATTTTTTAGACTGTAAAACTTATTTTTAACTTCATTCTCACTTGTGGGAAAAAACACCGTACTACCAGAAAATTGTGCTGTTTTATGAATCGAGGGTATGCTTGTTCTGTTGCAACTTGTAGGCTCTCCAACAGCTATGAAATGATCATTCAAAACATTTGAAAGATCTGCGCGGACAACGCGGTTGTTCACAAGCATGCTGTTAACTTTAGAAACATCGGTCTGTTTTATGAGACTGTTTAGTCGCTTCCAGAACAGAGCAGAGTCGGTCACCACATCGTTAAAATAGGCTTGGTAATACTCTTTTTTCGCAGCATTTAGTTTAGCGTTGAGCTTATTTCTAAACCCCTTGAAGGCTTTAAGTTTGTCAATGTCTTTAGTTTTCACAAATTCCCAGTACATGCGGTTTTTCAAATTTATCTGCTTGTAAAGGGAAGTGTTTATCCAAGGTTTTCGAGATTTCTCACATTTTCTGATTACGATATCTGGAAAATGTTTTATATATAGCTTTAACATCCACAATGAATGCTTCGTACATGCTATCTGCGTTGGTACACGACCAACTCGGCCAACTTCGCGACGGCTTCAAATGGCTCATAGTCTGCAGGGACGCCCTTAATTTCAATGTTGTTTGTTCGAGAATAGCGTTCGAGGTCTTCGATTCAGTTCAAGAGCTTGGTGGCTAGTCTTCAGTGACTTAATTTCTTTCATCAGTTCTTTGACCTCCCTCTGACATTCAGCCACTGTATCACAGGTATTGCTACAATACTGAACATTTTTCTTAAGCGCTTTGAATTCAGCAAGAACTTTCTTTCTGAAATTTATCAACTCTTGTAGTGAACTGTCGAGGTCATCTGTATCCTCGCGCTTTACCTTCGGGGGCGGCAATTCTTAAAAGGGAAGCTGGTAACACACCTGAAAACTGGTAACACTTTGCAATGCAAAAAAAAATGGGCGTGAAAAACACGTACAGAAAACTTTGCTTACCTGCAAACAGCAGGAAAGTCAATACGCGTGACGGTGTCGCACCGCTGCCAAACTAAGCGTCTCCAGCTGTAGCAAGGTCCTTTTATAATTGATCCAGGTGGGGGTGATGTCGGTGCATGCTCGGTAGCAGGTCCAGGCTGATAGCAGTCGGCGATGACAATTTCTTTCTTGGTAGATTAGGATCCGCCCCTTGACAGTGCAGTCTTGTCCAGTGCTGAAACCAAGCTTGCAGTGCAGCCTCCAGCCACCGTGTAGACAAGCTGCAAAAAAGCAGGAAAGTCAGTACGCGTGACTGTGTCGCACCACTGCCGAACTTCGCAACATGATGCAGCTCCACTTCAGTGGTGAATCTTGTCACACCTCAAGCGATTTGAGAGGTACGTTTGCAAGCAGCTGCCTGTAATTCAATCATTTGACCATCTGTGTCTGCGGAAATTTCGATTTATTGTCTTGGCATTCCTTTGCGGCAGCAGTGAAATTTCGGTATATTGAAATCTCATGCAAACGCACTTAGTTATATTGAAGTTCTAAATGCATGGTGTTCTATGGACAAGAGGTTATGTAAAGTTAAATACTTTGTTATATCGAGAATTTAGTTGTAGTGAAATTCATTATATCGAGGTTTAACTGTTTAAAAAAAGAACATCAAAACATGGGAGATATGCATTGGGGTGGAAGAAACACCAGCAAATGAATGGCAATAAATACAGAATGCACAATTGATTGTTTCTATACACACAAGAAAGCATAAAGCCTAAGAATTTCATAACACATGGCAAATCAATGCTTCAGTCAATCAGTTTATTATTATTAGGCATTGTTACAATTACAAAGAAAATGTAATACAGGAGGAGGTCCCAATGTAAAAACTGTCAGGGGGACTTCCTGTTTTAACATGGATAAAAATGTAGAGTATACGATTAGCAACGAAGGTAAAAACAGCGGGAAAATACAAATCAACATATTAGAAGTAATTAATCAAACAGCTGGTAGTTGAAGATTACACAGAAATGAGCAAGACTAATTCTATATTGAAATACACATGAAAATACAAGCATTACAGTAATTGAATAGGAATACAATGATTATATAACATCAACAGTCTGCAATCCAACAAAGGAACAAAATGAATTTATATATTGCTAATAATCTAGGAGATAAACCAAGAAAAACAAGGAAACATGACTGCACAGTAATGGATGTGTATGTATATATTGTTACACATATAAAACTATTTGCAATACATTTATAATGAGGGAACGTTCGTGGAAACGAAAGAGAGCCCAGCCAGGATGCGTTCACTTTTAATCGTCTTCAGCACTGTTGTTGCTCTCTTCTTCGCCTCATCATAACAGAGCCCCCGGCAGAAAAAGAACCATCCCGGTGCATCAAACGGGTCCGTCTGGAAGAGCATTGTAAGGTTTTAGCCGTGCAACATCAACAGGTGACGTCAGGTGAGGTGAAACCAGATGACATGGTAGAGCTGACGGGGATGATCTCATAGGTGACATCGGTCACTTGACGTAAGACGTGGTAAGGGCCTTTGTAGCAAGGAAGGAATTTTTTTAGCAAGGAAGGACGGGAAGGGGACCAAAAGGAGCACAAGGGAACCTGGTGAAAAGTGTACATCATGGTGCCGCTGATTGTAAATGAGCTTTTGATTTTCTTGTGATACCAACAGACAAGTACCGGCAAGCTGCCTCGCATGGTCGGCACGGACAATGGTGTTGCGGACATACTCGTTCCTTGAGGCATTAGCAGAGGGAAGTGAAGCGTAACAACAGGTAAAACGGTAAATAACCGGCAGTTTTGTGGCGGAAAGAATTGTAAGCGAACGTAACGTAGTGTAGTGCAATGCAGTGGCGTAGCCAGAAATTTCATTCGGGGGGGGGGGGGTCTCACATTCCAAGCTCGGCCTGTTCATCATAGAATTTGTCTAGGAATCAAATACATCAAAGATAACTAACTGCATTTCCATTGCCAAAGATGCTGCAAACGAATCCTTGAGCGCTATGCACTGTCAAGACATGTAAAATATGTATTTTTGCATAAAGGAATATATTAGTATGCCCAAAAAATCGTGCCAGAAATAACTGATATCAATGCTTTCACCTTTTTTGTCTATTTAAAAGAAAATATCACACGAAATGTGGAATATATTAGTTCGAAACCAGCAAAGGAGTGCATGCCGCTCATATAAAAAACGTCAAGCCATGAAATGAGCAAATTGAGGACAAATACTTTAATGAAATTTTGTAATTCAAGAACCTTCTTTACATTTTTCTACATATGCAACGACCAGGGAAAAATCTCAATAGAGCTGTCCTTCGTTCCAATGTATTGTGCAGGAGCAGCTGTCAGCGGTCGTGTATTGTGAGTAATTGCACCAAAATTATAGTCGCAACGGAGAGCATATATAAAAAGCAGGAGCTCTGCAAAATATACATTGGAAATGTGACGATGCATTGAAATATACAAATGCGAAGATACAGTTTGATAAAGGGCAAAAAAGTGTTCCTGAAAACAGTTCATTGCACGTATACACAAAAGCTCGCAGCAAGATATTTATATACACGTATCAGTCTCCAATAAATCTACGTATCTACACAAAAGTCACTGTATATAATGCATCAAACAAGGGAAATAAGCATGTTGCACAATCACAGATCACAGAATCCTGAGCTCCCCCTCCTCATTCCTCCATTCTCCCTGATGCATCGTGTGCGACGAAAGGCGGCGCACTTCTTCCCCACTTTTCTCCCTTGTGCACACAAGACTGATCCACCATCGTCAGCTCACCTATCTCCCCTCCCCCTACGCTTTCACTCCCATGTACAGCTTGCGGCGCGTGGTGATGACGTTATCACCCTTCAGGTTTTATCAATAAGCGCTCAAAGGTGCACCGACCAAGATAACTGAAATTTTAATGACGTTTCGGTTCCCCATATAAGAGCTTTGTCCACAATGAAACCGATAACAGAGATACAACGTATTTAAGCACGTTTCAGTACGTGACGCAAGCAGCGAGTGTACACTGTCAGAAGTGTCCCGTCATGCCTATTCAGCGTGCGCTGTAGTCTGTATGTGCAAGGATTCTCGATGCAGGCATGCGCAGACTTCTTTTCCTTGGCCAGCACGCGTGCACTTGCCCAGTAAACATTGTGGCCTGTAGATTTCATATGTTCAGCAAGGGCACTCGAGGCCACATGCCGTTTCTTGACGTCATACTAGTGCTGTTTGACACGTTTCTTGAAGTAACCTGTCTGGCCAATATACTTGTAATCACAGTTCTCGCACGTTATGGCATAGACAACACCTAGGAAATTTCCTTGTGGCAATTTGTCTTTTATGTTTACTAAAACGTTCCTTTGTTTGCAGGTTGGCACATGCGCAATTTTGACGTCGTACCTATGCATTATACGAGCGATGGTCTGACTTGTGTCAGGGACATATGGAATTGCAGTTCACTTCTTCGGAGACGATGTAGAATGCTGTCTTCCTGGGAGTGACACTCCTTTCTTTGCCGAGGAGAAAAAGGACGGAGGGTAGCCACAGGTTCTTAAATCTACCCAGATGCTCCCAATATCACAGATGCTCCCAATATCACAGTGCAGTCCTCCTGTCTTGTGCAAATGATTTTCGCTCTCTGGAACAGCGTAGCAGGAACAGAACTTCTGTGTGAAAGCGAATGTACCGACTTGAAATGCAGGTACCGGCCTGTACTTGTGGGCTTTCTGTAGACGTTGAAAGGAAGGGCAGAGTCACCGCGCTTGACAATAACATCAACAAATGGTAGACAACCGTATACTTCTTGCTCGACAGTAAACTGAATCGCCTGTTCCACGCTGTTAAGATGAGCAGTGAAGCCAGCGAGAGTATCCTTGTGAATTGCGCAGAAGAAATCATCTACATATCCCAAGAAAACCTTTGGAGAAGGGGTAAAAGATGGAAACTCCTGACGTCCTCCATGACCAGATTCGCAGCAGAAACTGATATTGATGCACCCATGGCCGTAGCATGCGTTTGCAGGTAAAAATTCTGTTGTAAGACGAAGTATATAATCGACAAACAGAACTTAAAGAGACGGGACAGGTCCGAAATGTCAATCGGAGACCTATCGGGCAGCGACCCGTCAACTTCGAGGGCGGCGATACAGACCTTTAGAGCCAGTTCTACTGGAACGCTTGTGAATAGTGACTTAACTTGAAGTGAGACCATGACGTCATCATGAGCAGAAACAACATGCCGTACCTGTTAAATAAAGTCGCCAGAATTGCCTACTTGAACGCCGCTTTTTCCAGCAAATGGCGACATGATCCGGTGTAAGGAACCAGAAAGCTTGTGCAGAGGTGAGTGAGTGTATTTGACAATGGGCTGCATAAGAACACCTTGCTTGTTTTTCTTTGGTAGGCCATGAAGTGCAGGAGCTTATCAGTTGCGACAAAGTAGCTGGTAATAGAGTGACTTATGCTGGGGCGGGGCCAAATGGAAGTCGTCAGCTAGAAGCTTATGAAAGTTTATTTGCAGTTTTCCTGTTGGATCGTGCGTCAGGTGACTACAGGTATTGGCTTCACTAACCAGTGCCAGCATTTTTTTGGTGTAGTCACCACTATCAAGCAAAACAGCTGCGTTTCCTTTGTCAGCCGGAAGAATTACGATGTCAGGATTACTCCGAAGCCAGTCGATAGCCTCATGTTCCTCTAGGGACAACGCGGAGTTTGAAGAAGGGTTTGGAGCCTAGAAGGCACGTTAACAACACGCGTGCGAGCTTCGTCACGTCTATTGGCATCGACTTGACTTAGAGCCTTTATCAAGAGCACAAATCAGCTACTTCGTATCTCGTGTGGGCCCTGTTCTGAAGTTTAGACCAAGGCTCAGAACAGTGTTCCCCTTTGTCAGGTTTATAGGAAGAAAGATTGTGTACAGCCTCTCTTGGTAAACTTCGGGACGTACCGTTTCACGATGGTCGCAGCCTTTCCAGCTTGGCGAGGTGCACGACGTCGTTATTTCGTGTTCTCACGCTTGCTTGAAAGTTAGCGTGTAGCGGAATTGAAGCAAATTCAGCAGGGCACAGGAACTCTAGTCAGCGACGGGCATAGAAGGTATCATTTTCCAGCATATGAATCTTAGCATTGCACTCCTATATTCTTGCTTGTATTAGTAGTCGTCGTTCAGCCCTTGAAATCACGCAGTCTTTTTGCGTTTATGAAACATGTATTTTTCCGGCCACATGAGCATCCGTCAAACTTTCGATTTCAGCTCTTGGAGTTTACACGGAACACTACAGCGGCGACAGGAATGCGCCTGAAGTGTCCATATAATTGCTATCGCAGTAATATAATAAGAGTATCAGAGTCCCGTAGCCCATCACTTTCCGGAAAAGAAGAAGTAACAGAATCGAACTTTCACCCTGCAACAATTCGCTGCGCCGCAACAATGTCTTTCTTTTTGTGGGGCGTGGGCACTGAAGTAAAAAAAACCCTCAAAGGAAAACATGTTGGCCACAATCGAATGCCTACTTTGGGCACCTAATGTGGTTACCGAAGGAATATCGAAGAAAACGAGAGACGCTTGGTCCACAGAGAGCCATACGCATACTGCTCGGTATCCTACACCGACGAGGCAAAAGACGTTCTGGAGAGGTTGCAATAACATCAAAGTGAAGGTGATGGAGCAGCAGCAGAAAGCGATCATCAGATCGGATACACTCGGCATCAGAATAGTAACATACCTGCATGAAGAAAAGCAGCGATTAAACATGGTGCTGGTGCCGCTGCAGCCTAGCCCACTGAAGAGTCGATCCACGCGCTGACCATTTATACACCGTCGGCTGTTGACGTCACAGACCGAGAGTTGTCGATGATTGGCTGATCAAAGGACAGGACATCGGGGTGACTGGCATGCTGTAGCTTGAAGAGGGACGTGCCGAGGCAATCGCATATGGAAGCGATAGAGCAGTTCCTGGGCAAGCACTCGGTGACATCCACATGCTCGACCGCAAAGGGAGCCAAGTCAGCCGAAGCAGTTCCAAGCCATGTGATGCCGCAAAGAGGGGGTACAGCAAGGAAGCCGAAGAACTGCATGAACAAGCAGCATATAAACGTGGTGCCGGTGGCGCTGCAGCCTAGCCCACTCTAGTCGTCACAGGTCGCTGTGCCGCTCGCTGCTCTTGCACGTATTCCGCAAGCAGCTCTTCTATTTCGGCAAAGCGGCCCTGCTTCAGTCTACTGAAACCATTCTTTGTTGCTTTGCTGGCGAAAATATTCTTCTGTTTGTGCCAGTCCGGCGTGCAAGTTTCGGGAACTCCGAACGCCCGTGATGTGGCCCGACTTCCGTCCGTCTCCATGTACATGATAACATTGCTTTTAAATGTGGCATCATGGTGGACTCGACGTGTCTTCGCAGTTGGCGCTTCCATGCTGATTGAATAAACGCAGAAAACGAGAAGATAGCCGGTGGACTAGGTTACACCAGCGCCTGGTTATACGTACAACATCGAGGTATGCACATGGAGGAAGCTACGGCAGCTAGGCTGAAAACGCGTGCGAGGCGACCATTTTTCGAATGCCGATGGCGATATGGTAACGCAGATTTAGGGTCGTACTCGATTCTAACGTGCATGCAATTTTTGGACCCGTTTTATCGGGGAAAAAGTGCACGTTAGATTCGAGTAAATACGGTATGTGCCCCCCTCCCCCTTTTTTGTGATGCTTCGCTGATCGTACATGTCTGTACGTTCCCATTCTCTGTCCGTTTTCAATCTTTTTTTTCTTTCTTTTCTCCCCCCCCCACTTTTCTTTTTGTATTGCTTCGCTGATCTTAATGTCTTAGAAACGAGCCCAATCTTCAGTCTTAATCTATTTCACATTGTTTGTTGCAACGAGAATCGAAGATGCACGTGCAAGGCTGGTTCCGACACCGAGTGTAAACACATCGCTGCGTTGGGGTTCACGGTCGATGCAGAGCACACAGAGTCGTGTACCAGGAACAACCAGAGCTAAGAAGCGTGAGGAAGGCAAATACACTTTAAAGGAAAAAGGCTGAGCAGTTGAGAGAACGGCAAAATGATGACTACAAATCCGCATGTTCACCTTCACTGTCCAAGCTCTGGAGCAGTTACAACTGTGCAGGTGAAGACACAATTTATATGGAACCTCAATCTTTTGCGAGTGAACGGCTGCTTTATTTATGTTATATCACAACTAGACAAAAGCAAAACATGTCGAAAACGTATGTACTATGTCCTGCAGACTGCACATATCGAAGCTTTCCACCATTCTATCCTGTTAGTCACGATGAAAACTGACGGAATTCAATGGTTCCACCAGCTTCTGTCATGTATTTAGTGTTTATGCAAGCAAAAGTGCAGCATATTTGTTCGGATTTGGTTCCACGGGGCATTTCGGCAACATAAAACAGCAGGGTGTATGGAACATAATCAACCAACCTACGAGGTGATCATTTTTAAGTTTTACAGAAGATTTAAAAATTGCCTGTGGCAGGTAGCATAATTGTTCTTGAGCTGGATTGCTTGTAGCAGTGTATATTACTCGCACAACAAATTGAAATGTATAACTGAATAATTAAGAAAGAATATACTAATTATCTTTGTAATTAATGACTTGCAAACTTTTACTTAATTAATTAGCTACACATTGCGATTTACAAATTGTAGCCAGTGAGTTTGCGTGGCATATCCACTTAGAACAAATTTCGAGGGTGACGCAAGTTTTGAGATATGTGCCATCAAACTAGCGGTAAAAATTCACTGTTCCACTTACTTTTTAAGGAAAACGCTCTTTTATGCATAGGAGCACAAAAGTAGCTGGGACACTCATGTATTTCATCACACACTTTGGGAAATATCTTGAAACTGATGTCATCCTGAAAATTCATTACAAGTTGCCTAGCAAACTCACCAGCTACAGCTTTTAAATGGCAATATGTGCCGTAACATAATTAAAAACGGGATTAGTGTCCTTGTAAATTAGTCAATTATGCATTTAGATTTCTCTTCCGAGTAATGTCTTCCGCTTCGAGTAATTCAGTTCAAGGACTACGACTACGCTATCTGCCACAGGCAATTTTTAAAAATTCTGTAAAACTTAAAAATTGGTCATCTCATATAGCTGGTGGCTATGCCTGTTGCGCCTGGCCATCACATGCCATTACATTCGTGGTGCCGCCGCATGAAGGCGCCACTTTCCAAAAACATCCCGTGCATGGATGCTGCCTATACTCGCGTCACAGAACACACAACGTTGTGCTCAAGAATATAGCCATGGCCACATGGAATAAAAGGAGAGGGGGAACATTGTCGCTTGAGTGTAGTGTAGGGTTTAACCATTTGTAGCTCTTTTAGTATAGTGCGCTGACATGAAATTTTTGTCAAAGCTTTCCATGAAAGATGCTCTGTTATATAGGCGATACTCTTAGGTATGCCAAAAATCTTTTCAGGGACCTCTTCAATCGCTGCTGTTTTAAAATTCTTGCAGTAGAGCACCCCTTGGATACTGCTTTTTGACTTCTAGTGCAGAACCAAAATTTGCAGTGGGGCATAGTGAGCGGTCCTTTAAAGAGTAATCAGCATGTCCAAATTTATAATTTTTATCAGTGTCCCTTAAGGAAAGTATAATTTATATTACTGTGGTCAAATCTTCTAGGCATGTGACTTGGTGACAGCCTTACTTCTGGCAGTTGGTGCAAAGAAGTGTGTCTTATATATGGTAAGTGCATTTTTTTTTAAGCAGACAACCTTGTTAATTACTTTTGTGTGTGGTTAATTTTGGTATTATCTTTAAGGGTTGATAAACAGTCAGTTTTAAATACAAACCAAATATTATACACTAACTATTCATATTTATATGCAGAAATTAACTATTTGAAATTTACTAATATCGACATTAACCAAATATTTCGCAACAAGCAACAGTAACAAAGTATTGTTACTGTTCCCTGTCTGCTAAACAAAGCGTTGAAATTTATCAAAAGAGAAGGGATAAATGTTTTCGAAGCAATGCAGAAACAATGGATAATGCAAGTTTTCTTTTGGGTTTCGTGACAGAAGCCTACGCAACTAATTGTGAGTTTTGCTTGTATTTTGTCATTTAGGTCTTTTTGGCAGTGTAGACCTGTAACATTTCTACATTTTAAGCTTCGAACACTAGGAATTACAATGCAAACTAACCCTGAAGCACAGAAAGCCATTGCGACATATGGCAGACAAAGTGGCCTGTTTCGAGTAGTGTAGAGGGGGTCGATCAGCCCATGTGAGAGCGGCGGAACTGAACATGCACCTGAGCCTGCATAAAGCGGAAGATCCCAGACTGAGATGAAGTGTTTCAGCCAACAGTCTGGGTACCCACATTCCCTTCCCTCCTAATCCCCATCAGCGGCCTAGAGCCGTCCCCTTCCTTAAAATAAAGGCTTTATTCATTCATTCAAGCTGCGACCAGAGATGTTTTGCTTGCAATGGGCTCTTTTACATTTGTATGCAGCACACAAGTCATCCAGCAGGTTGTTGGGTTTTTTTTCCCCACTATGTCTCACCTACTTTCGGTGACCATTTATTTATTGTTTTTTGGAAACCTCCAGAGTTTTAGCAGAGTGTTGTTTGTAGCCCCGCTCCGCTCACATTTCACACATACCGGTGGCTTGGGGGCTCCTTGTATAAATACATGGGAAAGGAGAAATCATTTTTCTCCGCAACCACTGCACCAAATTTGATGAGGTTTGTTGCAATTAAAATAAAAAGTTATAATCTAGTGACTGTTGGTAGTGAATCTGCAATTTAGGCCATCAATTTTTTAATATAGTTGAAAACGAGAAATTTTCAGAAAACGAAACTATGAAGTTTACAATTCTGTAACTCAGCAACAGAAAATGATATGACACTTTTGTAAATTGTATCTATTAGTGCATCTAATGTGCACGAGATTGATGTTTTATATATGGCTCTCAAATAAACCATTAATTTGTGAGAGGGCTTTTGCAAAACCCTTGCAAACAGTGTAACAAATTCATGTAAGATGTAAATTGATAAATCATATTTTACTGCTTTGGATGCTCTAACGGATGCAGTTTACAGAACTGCACTATCTGTTCTTAGTGCAGAGCTGCAAATTTGTAAACATTGGGCTTCCATTTTTTTCAAACTTACCAATTTTTGAAAGCTCCTTTTAGAAATTTTGGGCCCTAAATGAAAGTTCTGCTTCCAACAGTCACTAGAATTTAACATTCTCTCTCAAATGCAACTAATTTCACTGAAATGAGCCCAGTGTTTATCTCATTATCTCATGCATTTTACATGTATTTGAATAGGCGGAATCGAAGTTGGGCCCGAGCTAAAGCTTCCTCTGAACAAACGCGTCTCCCAAAGATGCCAGCTATGCACTCTCAGCTTGCCTGTAAAATGACTAGTAAACCAAGTAGATGCACTCTCATCCTCTGCTCAATCCACTTCATAGCTCAATGTGGGCAGCGTTTTACATTCCCCTGCTGATGTGAGTGTTGTGTGCACACACATTAGCATTCCCTCTAGCATTCTGCCAAGCCGTTGTGTGCACATTGTTAGGATACATTGGGCTGAATATAGTGAACTGTAACTGCTCTTATAGAACTGTCTGTTCTTGGAAAGGTTGTGTGCAACAAGGCTTTAAAGATGCCCTCTGTCCCCGATATTTAGCTCTTTCTTGCACTAGTTGGTGCAAGCGTGGTACCTAAATTTAGTGAAATAAATATTCCTTCTGTAAATATATGCATCTGCATTTGACTATTTGATATTCGATACTTACTATTCGTATTTGGTTCGAATCTGAAGAAGTTGATATTCACCCACCGCTAATCATCTTGTTTGCATTATATTCTGTATACGAGTGATGTAAGTTATGACTGTCTTATTGCAGGGGTTATTTTCCAACTGGTACAAAGTAAAGGTTCTGTGTATATGCTCTGAACATTAATTTATTTTTTTCTTCCTATAACATTTAATAGCTGTTCATTAGATGGTTTTGGGATTCCCTTTGTGTATATGCATGACTAGTTTTGAGGTGTGCGTTGTCTTTAGGGGTGCACAGAAGTCGATATCAAATTACAGGTGCACTCTGCCAGCAAAATCATTTGCCATATTTCTAGTGCTTTTCTTTTTTGGATTGGGGGGCGGGGTGGGGGGGGGTGGTGCAGCTCTGTATCATAGCATACATGTTGTAAGCCCTTTACTATTAGTTTCCAGCATATTTGCAGAGGATTGAGTATGTTTTGCATGAGTATGCACAGAATTGTACACAGTTTTGCAGGATTGGTAAGTAAAACAGCTGTATTTATTGTGTGTAGAACAAGTCTAGATTTTTCTACTCTTTCTCAGTTTGCCTTGGCTTTTGATTTTAAAGGTGGAACAGGAGGCCCAGGCCAAGAAAGCAAAGAGTTCTAGGAATATTACACTCACCATGAATTCAGCAGGTGCAGTCCCAAAACTTGTGCTGGCAGTGTAAGTGCACCTTAGCAACACTGAACCTTTGCATTAAGAAACTAGCTGTTTTATGAAGCTAGCTGACGTATGATTTTGTTTGCAGGTATCTGCTATCTCCATACAGCCTACTAAATTGCATTGGCATGGCAACAACACTGTTTTCCAACCTTCTTGTGGCTTTATTTTTTGCCAGTTTTGTTCATGGTGAGTGCTTTAAACGGGCTGTTTTGGAGGTATAGAGTGCTAATTTCCTGGAATCCTCAAATCTGCCGAGCAATTAATGTTATTATTAAAGTATTCATGGGTATCCTCATGGGATATTTAGTTCAACCTTCCTGCTTTAAAGTAGCTGTTGACTGTACCAGGTGGTTTCACATAACATGAACCAAGCATTAAGGGACACTAAAGGCAAATATTTAAGTCAGTGCACATTGTTAAAATACCCTTCCAGAAAAACTTGCGGCATTTGTTTCCCGCCACTAAACAACTTAGGTGCAAAGAAAATCGCAAGTGAAGGGGCCACGCAATCCAAATCGCTTGCGACAAGCGAGGCAGTGTGACGCAGTACACATCATCACCATCATTTGCCATTGTTCTTGAGCAAAGCAGTGGCTGAGAGCTGACGCTGCACTTTTTGCATGAAATGCAAAGGGTTGGCTAGAAACTGAGCCAAGACAGTGTGGTTAGTTGTGTTGACAAGACCAAAACAAAGCATGCACCTATCATGAACTCAACTTACCAATCATTTTTTGAAGATACATGAATCACCGTGATTCTTGTTGATGTGCCTGGTTATGATACTTTGGCTTGTGGTTGTCATAAATTATAGGACAAAAATGAAAGAAAACAATGTAAGACAATGCGGTCTTCAGTCTTTAGAAGCATTTTTGAGTGCTGCTCGAAGATGCACAGAGGCACAATCATATGGGGATGTTTTATATTTCCTGTAGCCCCCCTTCCCCCCAAAGGGAGAGAGAAAAAAAAACCACATTAAAACGGTAACAGCTGAGAACCTGGGAACAACTTATTCATTTAATGTTTCCGAGCACACTCTCCAACTTGAGACAACTGCACTTGTCTCAAGCTTCTGAAGGTTGCATGAACAGCATAGTAATGCTGCTAGTTGATGTAATTAAGGGAGGAAAGACTAAAAAATTTGCACATGTGCACATATGCGCACATTCCACGCACGTGTGCACCCCCACTAGGGTATCTGCATCTTTGTCAGCAGGCGTTTAGTGTGTTGCAACACCATGGAGCTGAGCACATGGGAGTTGGACCCTCCAGTGTGTAGCTGTGCACGGCTTAGCCGTGCCCGGGGAAAAGAGGGGAACCTGAGGGTTGAGCGGATGCCATGTGTTTGGACCTTTATGGCCTCTCGGCAAAGGCAACACACATCTTTGGCCTCTACTTCACGAAGTTGCCATCCCTGGACTGACGCACCCGAAGTAAATCGGTAATTGCCTTTTCCTGTCCCTCCTCTCCAACCCTTTTCTTACTCTCTTAATTTTACATCTTTCCTATCTTCTATTTGCATCTCCTCACTTCCATATTTCCAGGTGGCAAGGGTTAACCTTATGTGTCATTACCACCCTTGGTTGTACATATTGAGTTATTGTAGAGTTGTTGAACTAGCGTGCACAGAACATAGTCCTGTAGCATCCCCTTGTTGGGCTCCTAGGTGGGTGGCTCGCATCTCTGCTGAACACATGCATATATCTATGGCAGAACTATTTCTTCTATTTTCCAGTCGTCCTCAAAAGAAAGGTGCATCGGTGATCAGAGGCGTAGCAAGTGGGGGGGGCTTACGGGGCTTCAGCCCCCCCCCCCCCTGAAATTTTTTCGTGCTGTGAATGCACCGCCGACCAAAGCAACACCCCCCCCTCCCCCCGCCGGAAATCATTCTGGATTTTGTCTAGAATGGGTCTTTTTCACGCCCAAAAAGTCATTTCACCGCGAACATTGCGAACTCAGGCTGGATTTCGCGCCAAGGCCCATGTACCGGGAGTCACATAATTCATGAACATCGCGGTTGTCGGCTCTTGTGTGCGCAATGGATGCCCAAGATTTTAAACCGCCACCAGAAGGCGGAGCAGTTCAGCGCTGCCTTGACTCATCTGATCCGGTAACAAATGAGGGTGACGACTTCTTTTCTGCACTTGTGATTGGGGACGAATCATGGTGCCACTACTACGAGCCTGAAACACGACGGCAAAGCTTACAGTGGAAACATTCGAATTCACCACGCCCAAAGAAAGCAAATGCCGTCGTTTCCGCCGAGAAGGTGTTGTTTACTTTTTTTTTCGAATGTCGGGGACCATTACCGATAGAATTTGCTAAATCTTGAGAGGCTAACAATTGTTTCCGACATTGTACAACGCTGGAACGGCTGCGTCTCGCAATCAAGAACAAACGACGTGGAAAAAATTGACGAAGGGGGTCATCTTGCTCATCGACAATGGCCGTCCCCACGTCTCTGATATGGTTAATACGAAACCGGCAAAGTTCAAGTGGGAAACGCTGCAGCATCCGCCATACAGCTCAGACCTGTCGCCTTGCGACTTCCACATTATGGGGCAACCGAAAAAACAGCTCAAGGGAACCAGATTCGTGTCGCACGATGACGTGAAAGAGTCAGTTGCAGACTTTTTGAAGCAGCAACCCAAGGAGTTTTATAAGACGGGAATCACGCGACTCGTTAGTCAATAGGACAAATGTCTAAATGCTCATGGAGACTACTTTTAAATGAAGTACCCCGCTTGTCATATATTCGCATTGGCTCACTTTCATTTGCCTCGCCCTCGTATATTTTGCAGATCTCCTGCTTTTTATATGTACTCTTTGTTGCAACTATAATTTCGGTGCAATTACTCACGATACCCGACCGGTGACAGCTTCTCCTGCATAATACGTTGTAACGAATGACAATGTCATTGAGATTTTTCACTGGTTGTTGCATATGTACAAGAATGTGAACAAGCGGTTCTTGAACGACAGTTTCATTAACATATTTGTCCTCAACTTGTTCATTTCATGGCCTTTACATTTTTCATATCAGCTGCATGCACTGCTTTGCTGGTTTCGAACTGATATAGTTGTAAAGTTCGTTTGATATTTTCTTTACTTATTAAGTAGACAAAAAAAATGGAAGCATTGATATCAGTTATCTTGGGCACAATTTTTGGCACATACGAGTATATTCTTTTATGAAAAAATACATATTTTACTTTCTTTGACATTGCGTAGTGTTAAAGAATTCGTTTGCAGCATCTTTGGCAATGGCAGTGCAGTTGTTCATGTATTTGATCCCTTGACAAATTGTTTAAGAGGAAGCTTTAGCTCGGGCCCAACTCCGACGCGGCCTATTCAAATACATGAAAAACGCAGAAACGTTTTTCTGAGATAACCCCTGGATCGCTTTTAATTAAATTTGTTGCATTTGAAAAAGTTAAATTCTAGTGTCTCTTGCAAGTGGAATTTCGATTTAGGGCCTGAATCTTAAGATATGTTGAAAAAATCTAAAATTCTAAAAAAAATATAGAAGCACGACGTTTACAAACTAATAGCTCTGCATCAAGAACAGATATCGCGGCTTTGTAAACGGCATATATTATAACAGTCAAAGCAGACAAACTTGGTGTGTAAATTTGTATCTTACATGAAATGGTTACGTTGTGTACAAGTGTTCTGCAAAAGCCGTATTTCCATATTACTTCATTTTTTTGATTCAAGATTAACAAATCAATTTTGTCCGCTCTAGATGTACTATTAGGTGCTGTTCACAGAATTGTGATATTTTTCATTGTTGAGTTAAAGTTTTAAACTTGATAGTTTCGTTTGCTGAAAATGTGCGATTTTGGCCTATCTTCAATAAAAAATTGACAACCTGAATGAAAAATTCGAAACCAGCCATCACTAGAATTCAAGTTTTTCTTTTAAATGCAACAAACCTCATCAAATTTGGTGCAGTGGTTGCAGAAAAAAACTAATTCCCCTTTTACATGTATTTAGATAGGAGCACCTGAGCTAAAGCTTCCTCTTAAGGAGGAGGCCGAGCTGCAACTTGAGCCCACCCCCCCGAATGAAATTTCTGGCTACGCCACTGCCGATGATGTCTTTCAGTTCTTTGGCAATCAAAAAGTAACTTTTCCCAAATTCCATGCAGTGCACACCAAGACAAAAAAGATGGTGAGGATGATTTCACCTTTTTTTGTCGCAAAATTTCTCGCAGTTGCTCTAGGGCCAGGGTATAAAGCCATGAAGATGGCCAGTGATGACCTTGTGTTGGAACTACATGATAAACTGAATGAAAAGCTATCCAACCTAGCTTCACTTACGGATGTCCTGGTGATCCTAACTCAACACCGCACAATGAACACTGTTCAAGGTGTCTTTTCAGACGATGACTTTATTCAACTGACTGAGGCAGGGCTTCTAGAAAGATGGAGAGACGAGAGCGTGATTAATGGCCAACAAATAAAGATGAGAGAAAGGAAATTCCAACCAATTATCTCATAACAACATTCAGATCCAGTGTTCTGCCCGAAACCATTGAGGCAGGATACGTAAAGATACCCATCAGGCCGTACATCCTGAACTCTCAAAAGTGCTTCAAAATATCAATGATATGACCACAGTTCACAAAGCTGCCGAGGCCGCCAAACCTGTGTGAGGTTTGGAGACCATCACACCTTGGACAGCTGCGATGGCACATTACTTTGTGCTAACTGCAACAGCGACCATGCAGCTTACTCCCAATCTTGTCCTGCATGGAAAAGCACCCTGGTGTTCCTTCCCGAGTCTTCACACCGAGCAGCATGTCTTGGGCCCTTTCCTCATCTTTTCCAGCATTTCCGAAACATTTGCACGCAGAGAAAGAAAGTTCTTAGCTGCAGAGCATATGAAAAAATGTGCACGTGCATAGAAAGCGGCAGGAGTAGACGAAGAGAATAGCAACCGAAGCGATAACAGCGAGAGTGCCACCCATTGGTGCAACAAATGAAGCGACTAACTAGAGATATAAGATGCCGAAAAGAAGAATAGCCAAAAGCACATTTTATTTCTACAGACAATTGCATCACTTCACTTTATTGTTACGTAAGCTGAAAATATTGTTACGCGAAGGACGAGTCAGTAAGACTAGCAACTATTTACAGGTTATATTTACAACAGCGGTTGCAACGCTGACCGGTTAGATTCACAGCGCGAACACAGTTCGTTCTTCCTCCTCTTTTCTCGAGTGATGGCGCCCACGCGCCTTGTTCAAACAAATATCACGCGCGTCTAGCAATATAGAGCCACATATACAAAAATGAATGAGTTTTCCTTTGGCTACCAATGTCATGGCAATGCTTTATTGCCAGTACCAAAACTAGCTCTACTGTCCAACCACTGTTTATATACCGTATTTACTCGCATAATGATCGCACTTTCTTGTGAAAAAAATTGACGCAAATTCAGGGGTGCGATCATTATGCGGGTTAAACTTCCAACGAAAAGAAAAATTTTTTTTTTCATCCCGCATTTGCTGTGGGATGACAAGCAGGCGGCTGCCGCTGTCAGTGCGGTACACCAAAACAAAAATGGCGGCCGGTGGAGCAAGCTGAATGCGCCGAACGCGATTATTTTTCTTCTCGTGAGTACATTACGCGCATTGAAACAGTTTCTTCCATATCAGTAATGAAGAATATTGTTAATATCGGCAAGTTTGCGACAATAACGTAGCCATGTGTACTTTGAGGGGACAGAAGTGGAGATGGGCGCCCTTAGCTTCCAGTGACATAGAAACACATGGCGGGCATGCTGCGGAAACTGCGGCATTTGTCTTCAGTGCTATCCTAATACGGCACGTTTCTGCTAAAGCCCCTACATCCACGCACCACCGCCGCTTTCTTAAGTAGCGACAACCTTTGTTGTGCGCCGCCTTTTGCCCTGACACCAAATCCGGTTCCGGTATTTTCGGTTCCGGCATTTCTGGTTTTAAAATTTCCGGTTCCGGCGTTTCCGCTTCCTGGAGTTGCGCTGCAGGAATTTCCGCGTTGACTGCCGTTGGACGATGGTGAGACGCCCGCACATGCTCAGCAGAGCTGTGGCAGTCACCATAAAAAGAATGCAAAGGGGACAAGCTGTGTATTCCGCTGAAGTAGTAGTTCGCGGTCGCTGTTTTCCAAATGCACGAAAAACGGCAGTGGTCTCCAAGCGCCTAGCCACTACATTCCACTGTACGTTGTCGCTCGTGCCACAACCTGTCGCAGGTTGACGCGAAGCTGCGAACACGAGCAGATCGCTGGTTACAGTAGGCAGTGGTTCTTGGGTGGAATCGCATTCACAATTTCAACCGCAGATCGTGCAATTAAAGCCTCTCCAGCGACGCGAAAGTAAACAACGCTAAAATACAAAGCGTCACTTCCACTCGGAACAGAAAGCCGCAGCTACGTAAGTTCCGCTTGCCGCTGGAAGCTAAGGGGGTGAGTGGGAGAGGAGCGTGGAGGAGGAGGGCAGGTTGGCGGTACTTAACCTGGTCAGCGGAAACGTGTATGGAGGGGCTTTAGTTTCCGCTAAGGGTGGGCGAATATCTTAGCTGTGTTACAAGTGTCGGTGTATGAATAGTGCACACTTCTAATGTATCAGTGTAAACATGGCCACTACCGTTGCCGCTCGCGATTTGTTGCATGCCCACGAGTGCAGACGAGAAGAATCGAAAGGTGCCCTTTGTGTTGTTGTTGTTCACCAAAACCATTATGAAGCCTACAAATAATAAAGCTGAGGCAAGTTTAGTTGTAGCTTTTTTTTTTTTTTTTTTTCATGGAAGGGCAGAAAGTGATGAAAGGAATGAAATGGGGCATCTGCTTAAGAATGTTGGGTATGTGCAGACCGCTTGGTATGTCTTCAAGAGTCGTTTGTGTAGTATTTGACAGATTGTAAGCACGATCATGATTAGCTAGACTTGGCACATGACATATCACTGCGACAAGTTCAGGGTGCGATCATTACATGGGAAAGAAAAAAGAAATCGAATTTTGACAACAAAATTCAGGGGTGCGATCATTATGACAGTGCGATCATTATGCGAGTAAATACGGTACTGTAACCCCGCAATCTGTGAGCAACAGGTTCAACTTGGTCTGAACAAAGTGTCAAGATGGGCGCAGGAAGATGGGTTTAAGCGAAATCCCTTGAAAAGCTCCTGCGTCTGTTTTTTAAGATGTAGAGGTGTGGTCACAGACCCCATATTGGGCTTCATGGTCCCCTGCACAGAACCCCGTATTAAGCTGCACTTTCCTGTAAACAGACAACACAAATTTTTAGGCATCATTTTAGACACGAAGTTAACCTTTATTCCACACCTGAAGTACCTTAAAAACAAATGCCTAAAAACAATGCGCTTTCCTAAAATCCTGTCACACACAATGTGGGGTAGTGACAGGAAGTGCCTCGTGAACCTTTACAAAATCCTCGTACAAACATGCTTAGGTTACAGGGCCATAGTGTATCAATTGGCTATTCCTAGTGCGTTGAAGATACTGGATCCTGTCCATCACCTATACTCTATGTGACAATTACACTATTAATCGGGGATATCCTATATAACATAAGAACCACAAGACAAGGACACAACTTAAAATTTTGATGGGTGCCTAGTCGCATCAAAATCAGTAGGAATGAAAAAGCAGATGAATGTGCAGCAAAAGCGAAAAAGAGGTGAGACGTGCAGACAGGGCATAAAAGTAGAGAAGTGGGCAACACAAACGCCGGCGTTCATGTTGTCCACTTCTCTACTCTTGTGTCCTGTCTACACGCCTCACCTCTTTTTTGCATAATGAATCCTTACAAACTAGCTCAGCTTTCTGTAATGCAGCAAAAGCTCGACATCATCAAAGCAAAAATTCCTTACAAAGATTGTATGAAATCAGTGCACCATAAACTGAGAAATGAATGGCAGAATACATGGAAAAATGAAGTAACCAATAAACTACACCTAGTAAAACCTGTCGTAAAAGAATGGAAGTCATGTTCACACCAAGAACACTTCATTGAAGTCATCTTATGTCGCCTTCGCATTGGACACATGCACCTTACACACAACTTCCTTCTGACGAAACAAGACAAGCCTGGCTGTGAAAAATGCAGAAATGAACTTACCATAAACCACATCTTATTATCATGCGTGCAACTTGAAACACTGAAGAAACAATGCTTTACTTGGTTTTATAACGAACATATTCCTTTGCACCCAGCATTGATTTTAGGCGAAAATGCACTTGTCAATATCACACATGTTATTAGCTTTTTAAGAGAAGCAGGTGGTATTGAAAAACTATAAATGATCCTACCCACAGCTTCATATTATGATACACCTCACTCACCTTCTCATATTTGAGAAGAAAACTGAAGTCTTTAGTTTGTTGGGATCCTCGGAGACCTTGCCCAGACAAGGATCGTCACTGAGGTGACCCAACTTTTTAAAAGAAATTTTACCTTGTATTTGGCGAATCATAGCCTGAGTTGCTTATGCGCCATTAAACCCAACATAACACAACACACAAGTGCAGCGCTGCAGCTGACTCCAGCTTCACTCCAGCCCACAAGATGGGGGCTGCAGTTGCTGAAGCACTGCCAAAGGTAGAAGGTACACACGTGCACTATCTTTGCACAGCAGAGTATAGTTCAGGACTTAACTGTCTGATTACTGGCAGGATTATATAGTTTTATTTTTGCTTGCAGATGATACGTTACAGCGATATATAAAATGTTAGACCCTTTGGGCATGCACGTTGTATACCACAAATTACTGTGCCAGTTACCAATGGTAACATTAAGAGCCACCCTAACCGTGTTTACGCAGCAACATGGCAGCACCCCATGCAGCCCAGACCACCCGCATCGATCCCTATTCGCACTTGTTACGGGCTCTCCGCCCTGACAGCACAGATACGTATATGGTAAAATCCATTGTCGCTTGGTTTCATCTCACGCTGCGTACAAAACATTAGGTATGTTTTTTCGTTATTATTGAGATCAGCTGTTTGTGTTTTGATGCTGCTAGGACTACAGAGGCATCACCGAGCAATCAAAGTGGTTTGATTTCTGTTTAGCAGATGGCACAACAGCATTAGCACTGGTTATGCATTGACTATGTGGAATGCTACGAAGGCCTGATTGCTCCCTGTATCATTAAATTACTACTGTGCTCTAGTATGGTACATGATGACAGTGGCGAGCAAATGCGAAATAGATGCCAAGCAGACAGTGCAGCTGGTGTGAACATTTACTAGGGCATTCACTCTTATGAAAACTGGCTAAGGAGGCCACATTGAACTGCTCAGAAAGCTTATCAATGAAGCAAGGCCCCACTGTAGCTTTCATGGAAATGCAGCCTATAGTAGCAACACAAAAACATTTCTTGCATCACTCCACCAACAGTGGAGGATGTATCGAAAGGTTGGCAAACGGACAATGTGACGTGGATGAACACATCTTGAGGTGCATTCAGCCTTCCTGAAATTGGCTAAGGAGCCCTGCAGCTTCCCCACTGTTGCATGGAACTACTGAGATGTAGTGTAAGTATCCACCTGGCGACCGATGCCTTCAGCACACGTCCTGTAGAGAGAGTCTACATAGAAGCTAATGAGTGTTCGCTCAATCTTTGTAGGTCATACTCCAGTTTTATGTATTTTCTAAAAGTGAACGCTAACTGCAAACATCCCTCTTACATAACGATAAATAATGTGGCATCTGCAATGCTGTTTAGTAATTGACCAGCAGCTAGAGAACCATTCTCTCTGCACATAAGAAAACTTTGGGGTGAAATGAGTGTTCCAATCCTTCAGCATAGCCTGATAGCCCCAGCAAAGGCATTGCCGTTGTGGCAGTGGTAGCTCATAGAATGTGATACATTGTTAGAGGGACAACACTAGCACTTCAGTCGAAGTACTTGTGCACAGAATTTTACACTGATGCTTCTAAGTTGCATGCTGGCTTGTCTTGTGTAGCAATCGGTCAATCCTTTTTGGTATCCGATGTCCTGCACTCAAAAACAAGTATCTTTACACCTGAGGCCTATGCACTATTGTCGGCAAGGAAATTAAAACTTCACAAAACAGTTATATTTACAGACCCTCTGAGCGTTTTAAAGGCTTTAATGTCACTGCGTAAACACGGGAACCCTGTACTTAGCAAGCTTTATTCTGTTCTTTGTGCAACGTATATAACATGGTTATTTTAAAGTTTAATGGCATGTTTAAAAATTGTCTGTGGCAGGTAGCATATTTCTTGTTCTTGAGCTGGATTATTCAAATAGGTGGACATTACTGCATGAAAAATCAAAATGCACATTGAACCTATCAACAAAAATTACGAATTAACTTATTAATTAATTACTTTGCAACACATATTGCAATTTACTAATTGTAGCCGGTGAGTTTGCAAGGCATATCCACAGAATGAATTTCCAGAATGACACCATGGTGGAGATATGCCCCACCAAACTTGCCGTAAAAATGCACCGTTGTACTTTTATAACAAAACTCTTTCATGCATTGAAGCACAACGTAACTGGAACACCCATGTATTTTGTCCCACACTTTGTGAAATACCCCGAAACTGGTTGTCATCCTGGAAATTCATTTCATATGGATACGTCTTTCAAGCTCACTGCCTACAATTCGTAAATTGCAGTATGTGCCGTAAGTAAATAATGAAGAGGTTAATTTGTGATTTTTGTTTAATTAGTTGAATATGTGTTTCGATTTCTCGGGCTAGTAATGCCCACCTGTTTGAATAATCCAGCTCAAGGACAAAAATTATGCTGTCGTAGGCGATTTTTGAACATTCAATAAACTTAAAAATAATGACCCCACATGTTATTATGTGCTGGGAGCCTGAGCATAGGGGCATTGAGGGTAATAGGCTGGCTGACCAAATTGCCACGTCAGTTGCATCGCAAGCTCTCAATCCTACTGCTGCTGTCCCTGCCACAAATCTCGTTTTTCCTACGAAAGAAATGGAGAAGCCACTGGCAATGCTTGTTGGATGCTGAAATGAATTATAACCTTTACGTAATTAAGCCAAAGTTAGGTTTCTGATCCTCCACAACGAAAACACAATGAACTGATATCCTATTCTGTTGACCGGGATAGGACACATGTATGGCACCCACAGTTTTTTTCTGGCCGGTAATGAACCTCCAACTTGTGGTTGATGTGGTGAGAGGCTGGCCATCCTCCACGTCCTTCTGGAGTGTTGGGAAGCAGAAGCTGAGAGAACGTTTTCATGTAGCGTACCAGCAGCACATCCCTCTCCATAAGGCAATGGTTCTTGGTGCAGAACCGTTTTTTGACACCAAAGCAGTCTTAGGTTTCTTGAACGATGTGTTACATGTTGTTAGCCCAAGAAATTCATAGCGCGTCGTCTCGTCAGAGGATACCGCTATGATAATAGTGTTTTGTGTAGCTCGCCTCCAGTCCCTTGCGTTTCAAGGACTCTGTTAAGACAGTAGTGCTTCTTGCAAATTTTTTCCACTGAGATATTTTAGTGTGTCATATCATTATGATCATAGTACACCTCATTAGTCATTGTCATATTCTTATTACATATATATTTTACGCACTTAAAGCGACTGTTTTTAAACCCCTTTAAGCCATGTCACATCTATCTCTCGTAATTAATCGCTCCATTGCCAACACGTCCACAGTGGCTGTGTGCTCTGACCATACTTGGTCCCTCGCCACAAAACACCACATATCATCAACACGCATGTACACGGAGAGAGGTACACGCACACGGCTTTAGTGTCTAGAATAAAAGGGACATAGTATGATGACATACAGGTGGAGTTTGTCGAGTGAATAGAGTATGTTGAGTATGAATTATGGTAGCCGACCACCACAAAAATGCCACATATGAAAAGTAACAGTCATTCAGTAACATTTGAAGTCGTTTTGTGAAAGCATGGTAAACCATTGCTTATGTAATGAAGAAAAGGCAAAAGAAGAAAAGCAATAACTGAAGAGGTAAGCCACTATTTTCAAGAACATTGTGGCATTTTCAAGTGTGGCCTAATCTACAAGCTCTAGCATCACTTGACAAGCACTTGTGTATTGTGACGTGCTGTACACAGGAGATGTATGCACCATTGCACTTGTATACATAGTTCACTGTACTCTATCATTATTTCCACACTATCTCTCTCCCCATCTGCATTTCCCCTATGTGGAGTAGCAGGTCAGAGACTAAACATTTTCGGCTAACTTCTTTGTCTTTCTTGCATCAAAATTCTCTCTCATAGACAATATGAAAAGAAAAAGGCACACCTCAAGTACAATCATGCCAATAAGGAGCAGGGAAAATAGTCAAATTACAAGGGCAATTTTCAAGGGAATTGTCTTTCTACAATATTGTTGGGAATTGGATTACCCTCTAGCTAATAGCACATGGAAAGGATTAAAGGGACAATAAAGAGATAAGTAAGTTGTGCTGTATTAGTAAATTAGCCTTGTACAATTCAATAAAAGCCATTCTTACCATCAGAGGAAACTTGCCAAGCCAAAAACAATGCAAGAACTAAAGATGGGTGATGCCATGAATTAAGTCGACCTCTTCCCATGAAACTAACAGAAATAGTTTCGAGTGAATGCTTTATCATTCTAAGCATATTTTATGTTTTTCTTAAGTGCCCTTTTAATACCTGTGTGAGTCGCAACAAAATTTATATTCTATAAGGTGGGTTTTTGTTTTGGTTGACTGTTTCTTTAAAAAATATCATTTTTTTTCCATAAATATTCAGTTCATTTTCTATGAAATGAAAGATGGAGGTGTAGGTATCATACTCTGCTACAATTTTTAGCTACACTATTCTTTGAGAGTTCAAGAGAGGATCAACAGTTGTAATCATTATGCATGAATTTTACTGCATTCCTCTGTGCACTTTCAGACTTTGCAGTATTAAAATTATAGGGTTTTACGTGCCAAAACCACTTTGATTATGAGGCACGCCATAGTGGGGGACTACGGAAATTTCAACCACCTGAGGTTCTTTAACGTGCACCTAAATCTAAGTACACGGGTGTTTTCGCATTTCGCCTCCATCGAAATGCGACCGCCGTGGCCGGGATTCGATCCTGAGACGCCATGCTCAGCAGCCTTACACCATAGCCACTGAGCAACCACGGTGGGTAGGCTTTGCAGTATTATGTGTGGTATAAGGAAACCAACACATAATAGCACATTCGTAAACAGACTAAATAAGTGTTGTTGGTCTACCAGCTTGGCTTCAATAAATGCAGATTTAAGGCCACATGTGAGTGATCAAAGTGAAGTTCTTTGGCATACAATTTTAAATACACTAATGAGCCCTTTTTAATTTGGATATTAGAATGACCTCAAGTGTTCATACTGTTCTACTCTACTACGCATTGCATGTTTGATCTTATAATTGAAAATAAATGGTCTTTTCTTTTGAGTTAACCCTATGGGTGGTGCGAGTCAGATAAACGCCATCTGCCAATCCTCGTACCACTTGTCTATAAGCTCATAGTGAGTTGACCTTTTTTATATAATGCATGCAGTTATCTCTAAACATTCACGCAGGTGCATTATTATGTGCTATGTCGTTTATTAAAAGAAAGCAAAGAATGGGGTGTTAAGACTGCACCTGGTGGCGCACCAGGTACAACTTCAGCATAAAGATTGGCCTTAACAGTGAATAACTTGAAGGTGCGTTAATGTGGTCTTTTAATGCGTTTTTAATTTTTTTTACTTTGCCAGTTCCTAAAAAGCCCTGTAGTTTATAAGGTAACTTGTGATGGGAGACATGGTCACATGCTTCGGAGAGGTCAAGGTATATTTCATCAACTTATCTACGGTCTGTAAGTGCAAAGTTGTGAATTATTTCTAGTAATTGCACTATAGACAATCTTATTCTGAATCTGTGCCGATTAAAATTAAATATTTGGTTTTGTTAATCAAAAGTTGTGGAGATAGCAGTAGTGAGATTGGATGATAGTATGAGAACTGCATTAGTGACTGCCCACTCACTTTTCTCCTTTCTAGTGATTTCTTATATACCAGTGACAAGTGTTTGAAGCCTATTCCATGCATCTTTCAAGGAAGGCGCTTGGGATTCTGTCACTGCCACTAAATTTTTAACATCCGTGTTCAGTAACTTTTTCAAAATTACCGTCTATGGAAATACTTATGTCCTCTAATTCACATTATTTACAATAGTTTTGCATTGCATGGAAGATATGATCATACAGTTATATTGTGTATAAACTGATTTGAAGTATTGATTAAACTTCTCTGCCTTCCATAATGCATCTGTTGCTGGATTACAGGAGATATTGCCTCACACCTTGTGAAGCAATCTTGCCAGAACTTGTGTGGGGCTGTTTTAATTTTGTTTGAGTGCTTATTTTTGTACTAGGTTGATCATAGTTTGCAACTTGTTTTTATACCTGAACTGGACTTGTCATGTTGGCTCAGTGGCTATAGCATTCTGCTGCTGAGTGGTCATGCACTAAGTTTCTTGCTGCAGTGGCCACATTCCAATGGAAACAGCATACAAAAATGCTCCTGTAGTTAAATTTCGGGGCAGGTTAGAACCCCAGGTAACAAGAGTTAATCCAAAACCCCCTCACTATGGTGTCAGTCATATCTGAATCTTATGTACGCACTCATAGTCATGGTTTTTGGTCAAAATGTTGGAACTAATGCTTGTTACACCTCATAGAGCACAGCATTACAGAATGTAGTTCATGCATTGAGCACCTGACACCTTGTGTTATCCTAATTTGTAGTTTTCTGAAAAAGTATTGCTTCTTGTGAGCATATACTGTTATACATATTATTTCTGTTGATTTTTCTGCTAATAATCTATAGACAAATATGTACACCGGCTGACCCTTCTGCAAGTGTACCAATTTTTATATGAACTGTTTGTCTAATAATGTTGGTCATTTTGATAGCATAGGCTGTGCCATTGTGAGTGTAGACATTGCACTGCTATTTACATGTACTTACAGTGGCAAGAGGGTACTTTTATCAAATGTTTTATTTGATGTTACTGTAGTACATTACATGAAATTGCCCTGTGACAATAGCACCTCTGCTGCATGCATCAGTTAGAATGTAAATAGTGGTAGTATGTAAAAACATACAGGGGGGGGGGGGGGGGGCTTCCTTCCATGATGTCATTGGAACTCTTTTGCTGACAATATTATTGGCATGCATGGCTTTATGCTAACATTGTGCTAGTGCTAAAGAAGATGCACTGTAGGCATAAGCAACATGACCTTTTTAACTCTTCAGATGGCCATATGTCTCACATTGCACATTGCTTATTGCACATGGTCCTACTGTTCTGAAAGCAGCGTCTTTCTCTAAACTTCTGTGCCTCAAGCCAGTGTCAAGCTGCATTCTGGACTGGCACTGGCAAAATGCTCTTTCTTTTGTAGTGTCTCAGAATGTAGACAGTGACAGTGAATTGTGCAGTGATACGGGTGATGTAAGTTTAGAAGCAGATGTGTTCAAGGATTCTGATTAGGTGTCTGACATAAAAATTCATTGGTACTAGCCTTTCTACAAACACAGAAATGGCCTAACAGCATGTGCTATCAGCAGGGTTCTGGGTTTTGAATTGATCCGATAAGATCCAAAAAATACTCACCAGCAAAAGAATTCACAATTCAAATTTATCCCCAAAACTCCGTATTTCTTGACCCTCAGTTGTGATCTTGTGACCCTGCTGTGACTGTATTTGCAAAAAAAAAAAGTGTAAGAAGCTGAAGACATTCATCGTGACAATGAACTTCTCAATTTACTTGCTTATCAAGCTCAGGTTCCTAAAGAAAAATTCAAATGAAATGCTGCCAATAAAGCAGAAGCTGTCTTTTTTTTTTTTCATGATGTGTACCATCTGTGTACCATTGTAGACAGGGAAAAGTGCTTTGAAGTCATTAACAGCTTCTGAGACTATACAGTGCTGTTGCAGAAAAGTAGATTTGTTCCGTGCAGCTCAACATTTTTCTCAACTTGCACTACATCAGTGAGCCATTCTGGTACTGCATTAAGATGGTGTACCCAAACATGAAGGTGGAACTGCCAGCAGTATTTGAGGCATATGAACAGTTGTTTTCTGCCATTTTGCCACAGGGGAATGACACTACCTTGTCGGCAAGGTAGTGTCAATATATCAGGTGTATGCTGTTGAAAAAAATTATTCAGCCATTAGTTTTTCTGAATGATGTGTGCCCGAGGCTAGCCCATCCTTTCATGTACTGTGCTGCATGTACTGGATTTTTCTATATCTAGCGCAAACATTGAAGGGTGTTCCCATTTATTTTATACATCGATTGGAAAGGGCACGTTACAATTATCAATTTCAGCATTGGTAAATACGAATCTGACATTACATTAAATACAGTAAGTATTACAGTAAATCATAATGGCAATAAACCCTTCTGTTATTTTAAATGTTTACTGCAAATAAAAATTCCTATGGCTACTACTTTTTGCAATTTACATTTTTGGTATATTGTATGACCTGAAACCAAAAGTTGAGTAACACTAAAAAGACAGAAAACTTCTCTGCTTTCATTGCACAGTAAAAGAAAACTTTGATAAACCCAGATTTTTACACAAAGTAAATTCCAAGGCTACCTTCAGATATTGCCCCAAAATAAACTAAAAAAAAAATGCAGAACCCTAGCTATCGGCAAGTCATGGACCACACCATCAGGTAACTGAGTAATACTTGTTGGGGGGCTAGTTGGTGCATGTTTCCAGAAGAGGGTTGTCCCGTCTCGCTTGCTATGTGTTGTCTTTTTCAGCGCTACAACCCTCTTCTGGGAACCACACCATCACTTTCTGAAAACATGTATGGAGCACTTTTTGTCATGCTGCATTAAAATAAATCGTGTACAAAATGTTCACCAAGCCAAGGGCATATTAATAAAGGGAAAGCATAGGGAAGTGCCAAAAATCAACTATAAGTTGCCTTACACACAGTACTTTCTGTAATGTATGTTGGCCTTCTAAACAACTTCTACACTACATTTCCTGCTTCATAGCATGGGAAATGTCATTGCCTTATGAAAAATTTTTTTTCCATTCTTGTGGAAGTCTTAAATCATTTGTTTTTGTGCTGATTTCAGGCTGGTGGCTTATTGCATCGGTTGTACTTGCTGTTGAAACATACAAGTCATTTTATCCTGTCATGCTTTTGCTCCCTGCCCTCCTTTACATGCATGAGGTGAGTAAATGAAAGGCATTTGGATTAGTTTATTATCAATAGCGTATTAGTCTTTTTTTTTTCCTTGTCAGAACATCTTTTGCTTAGATTTTCAGTAACTGTAATCTCATTGGACTTAAAGCATGTCAGATGAATAGCAGATTGGTTTAGTTATATGCAGTGATCATAGGTTAGTGAGGTCTAGGATTCACCTCAATTTGAAGAGGGAAAAAGTAAAATTGGTCAAGAAGAAACAAGCCAACCTAGACATAGTAAGGGTTGCTTTTACCCTTACCAAAAATAGACGCAGCATGAAGTCAATGAGAAGGAAACTTGGCATAGGACAAACCAAAATGTATGCACTTAAAGATAAGCAGGGTAATATCATCAGCAATCTGGAAGGTATAATAAAAGCAGTGGAAGAATTCTACACTGATCTGTGCAGTACGCAGATGAGCCACGATACCTCTATTCAAAGCAGTAATGAACAGGTTACAGAGACTCCTTCTGTATCTAGCGATGAACTTAGAAGAGCCTTGCAAAACATGAAGCAGGGAAAAGCAGCAGGAGAAGATGGAATGACAGTCGATTTAATCAAAGATGGAGGAGACATAATGCTTGAAAAACTGGTGGCTCTCTACACAAAGTGCGTCTATCGACTTCAAGGGTCCCGGAAAACTGGAAGAATGCCAACATTATACTAATCCACAAAGACAGACATTTAAAGAATTGAAAAATTATAGGCCCATTAGCTTACTTCTAATATTATATAAAATATTCACCAAGATAACCTCCAATAGAATATGAGCAACACTGGACCTTAGTCAACCAAGGGAACAGGCAGTTTCAGGAAGGAATACTCTACAATGGATCACATCCATGTCATCAATCGGGTAATCGAGAAATCCACAGAGTACATTCAGCCTCTCTACATGGCTTTCATAGATTATGAAAAGGCATTTGATTCAGTAGAGGTACCAGCAGTCATAGAGGCATTACATAATCAAGGAGTACAGGAGGCTTACGTAAATATCTTGGAAAATATCTACAGACATTCCACAGCTACCTTAATTCGCCACAAGAAAAGTAGAAAGATACCTATAAAGAAAGGGGTCAAACAAGGAGACACAATCTCTCCAATGCTATTCACTGCATGCTTGGAAGTAGTAGTCAAGCTATTAAACTGGGAAGGCTTAGGAGCGAGAATCAACGGTAAATATATCGGGAACTGGTTTGCAATGACATCGTCCTTTTCAGCAACACTGGGGACAAGCTACAACAAATGATTGAGGACCTTAACAGAGAGAGTGTAAGAGCGGGGTTGGGGAACATGAATATGCAGCAAACAAAGATAATGATCAATAGCCTGGGAAGGGAACAAGAGTTCAGGATTGCCAGTCAGCCTCTGCAGTGTGAAGAATTACGTTTACTTACATCAATTACTCACAGGTGACACTGATCATGAGAAGGAAATTTACAGAATAAAAATGGATTGGAGCGCTTACGGCAGACATTGTCAGATCCTCACTGGAAGCTTACCATTATAATTAAAATGGAAGGTGTACAATCAGTGCACTCTATCGGCGTCAACATATGGGGCAGAAACTTGGGAGACTGACAAAGAAGCTCGGTAACAAGTTAAGGACCGCGCAAACAGTGATGGAATGAAGAATGTTAGGCGTAACGTTAAGAGACGGGGAGAGAGAGGTGTCGATCAGAAAGCAAATGGGAATAGCCGACATTCTAATCGACATTAAGAGAAAGAAAGGGAGCTGGGCAGGTCATGTAATGCATAGGTCGGATAACCGGTAGACTATTGGGGTTACAGAATGGGTGCCAAGAGAAGGGAAGCACTGTTGAGGACAGCAGAAGACTAGGTGGGGTGATGCAATTAAGAAATTCACAGGCACTGGCTGGAATCGGTTGGTGCAGGACAGGGGTAATTGGAGATTGCAGGGAGAGGCCTTTGTCCTGCAGTGGACATAAAATAGGCTGATGATGATGATTATGATGATTAGTTATATGCCTTCCTTTCTTTATATTCTTTTTACTTAATGAGCAGAGAAATGAAAAGGTGTTGGTTTTCTTATTGTGGCTTTGTTGTATGGCCCTTAGGTGAAAAGAAATTCTAGTCATCGAAGAACCAGCCTTGTAATATCAGCTGTTGTAACTTTCTTGGTCACCCTGAGTGGCCTCCTGTTTGGATCATATCTGGTTACCAGTTCCTGGCAGTTCCTCTGGTCTACCTATGGATGCATGTAAGACTATTTGTAGATAACTTTCTTTGCTTGATCTCTGAATTTCCCTGATTGACAATCTCCATACTATTCCTTAGGGGGAACTATGAATGCCATAATTAAACCTGGCCCATATTCACAAAACTTCTTTTGTGACTGACCATTGCATAGTGATTACTTTGTTGTGCAAATGCTATCAAGAGCAGCATGCCCCAAACATCAGCCATTAAGAAAACATGTTTACGTAAAAGAAAAATGTTGCATATAGGCCCTAGTTTTTGATTTCTGCTAACCTAAGCTGATATAATAGATAAAACAACATGGAGTGGATGACACACACATTAATATGCAAGCACAAGGCTCCCCTAGGTTGGTTCTAATGCAGCAACGAGCAGCATTAGTTTCATACGTTTTGCAACATCAAATTTCGGTGTGCCTTGTACAGTGCTCTATCGTTGTGGTAGCCCAGTGGCTATGACGTTGCAATGCTGAGCTCGAAATTGCAGGGTCAATCCTTGCTGTGGCGGCCACATTTCTATGGGGGCAAAATGCAAAAAGGCCCGTGTACTTATTGATAAGTGATGCAGTGTGAAACAAAACGTAAAGAAAACGACGAAGAAAATAACTTAATTCACAAGGGGCCATTAACTTTGTCATTTACTCTGCAAGAGTACAATGTAGTAGCTAAGTTGTACATGTATGTTGTCATCTTTAACTATTCGCCAAACTTGTACTATTCAGCCATTATGTTCATAGTTTCAAAAGGCAATAGGTTTATATACCTTTACAAAGTAGGTTCAATGGGCAGGTCATATAATTTTTTATATCAGTACAGAAGAAACATTGTTTCTGTTTGTACTGATGCAGCTTTTGTCATGAAATTGTTCAGTGCAAGCAGTTACGCACCTCATGTGCCACATGTAGGAACCCTTCTACCACTGAAGGCTTCCTAGTGATGAATTCCAATGGTGGCAGACATACAGCATGCAGCACTGTTATTTCCTATTCATGCATGTGACAGAAAATGATTTCTGCAATGGCTGTGTCCAGATAGGAAAGGTACTGTGTCACAGTGGACATATATGCAATGTGACTTATTTGGGATGAGCCTGTTTGCATATGCACAAACTGCCTTCTATAGACAAGCGTGACAAAGTCCAGCTATGATATGCAGCTGACTGTAATACCTTGTTTAATATTTCTTGTAATTGCCCAACACTGACTTGTTTGCATTACTTAGTTACTGCAGTCAGCTCGCTAAACCCATGCAACCAAGATATGCACCTGAAATAGCCTACTTAGAATAAACGGCTTCTGTGCACTTGTTTTTGACATAAGCTAGTGTACAGAATTGCCAAGCTGGCAAAAAAGTGACACCTTTCAAGCCATTCATAATGTAAGCGTGCTAGTCTTCGCAAAAACATGGTGTCCAAAGCACATATTTTGTGAGTATGTTATTTTTCATGTCTGTCTACATTCCTTGTCTGATCGAACATTATGTAGCTGGAATTGGCCACTTGGTATTATGGAGAAGGAAAATAAAATGAATTATTACAGAATACAGCCCCAGGCTTTAAATAAACAGAGAATAATAATCAGCCCACAATACGTACTGCTTACTTGACAGTACAATTGAGTCTAATTTTCATTTCATGATAAGAACAAAAGTAACCTGTAACATTACCTAAAAATTTAATTAACTGGGGTCGAATTAGTGGTAGGCTCTGCAGAATCTCTTGTAGCCCAGGTGTTGCTTCCAGGCATCAAATCCCATCAATTATTATTAGCATAGTGAAACCTCACTACTCGAATTAGGGGGTAGAACTGGCTGTATGCAAGTGTGTCAGGCTGTAGGGTGCCATGGTGGAAAAAAAAAAAAGAATACTGCATAGCCCTTTGTAGGTCATCCACGAAGGGCCGTAGTGAATTCTTAGGTTAGTGGGTTGCAACATATTTCTACCAGAAATTCTTGTTTTGTGCTTGCATAAATTGTTCAGATATTACAGCTTTATATGGGCATTAATTGTAAATGCACAGAAGGCCCCTTTAAATTTTTTGTGCATGTTACAGTGGGATTTCCATTAAAAAAAAAAAGCAAGAAATAGTTGTATCTTGGAAAATGCAATCCGAATTATCTCATTTAAATGGGATATTTTCAGTGTTCTTTATCGTGAGTGGTCAGGCTCGAAATATTGTCTTCTTTTTAACATATCAATAGGGTTTCATGTAGTGCTGCAATTGTCTTTCATTGAAGTTCTAGTCAGCAGCATTACAGCTTTTAGCATGCTTTTGCTTGTTAAAACTTCAGGTACTTATTTGCAGATGTGCTGTGCCTGACCTGACACCTAACATTGGTGTGTTTTGGTACTTCTTCACTGAAGTTTTTGAACATTTTCGGGTATTCTTTCTCTGGATCTTCCAACTGAATGCCTTTGTCTATATGGTTCCACTGGGTATTCGTCTAAGGTAAGTCTCTATAGTATGCATATTTGCATGTTGCCTAGTGAGTGCTTCCTTTTACTACACTTGATTTCCCTTAGAAGACCAGTGACACCAAATGTTTATTTTTTTTTTGCGTTTATGACTAGCTGTGGACCTCGTAATGAAGAATAGAATCTAACATACCACAACTGTGCAAGTAGTTCTGAAGTTCGGCTTCTGAAGTACCCCGCACCTCCACCAGAATGTTACGCGAGGAAAGAGACAGACGAAAGAGGCTATTTACAGGCTATTTACACTGGAGCCAGACAGCCAGGTCAACCTTCGTTCGCGCCAAGGCACAGACCCACTTCATCGTCGGTCTCGCGGAGGCTCGTCTCTTGAGTATCTCTTGATGATATCGTAATAATATCGTAATTAATTGTGACTATTCCTGACCTGAATTTTTTTTAAACATGAGCACTGAATCCACTGCAGCCTATCAAGCTTAAATCCAGATCAATGCAATCATGGCTGGGGATCATGTGGTTCTATAAACCAGTAACAAATTATGGATGTGCTAGTTACAGAATTTCTCTGCAGGCCACCCACATGCTGCACCATGCTGGTACTGCTCTTTGCTAAAACGCTATATTCTCTTGTCTTTATGTATTCATGATATGTATCTAGTTTTAATTTCCTGCATGTCTTATTACCTTAATGATTGTTGCGCAGTCTGGATTTAACTCGACATAGATGATGAGCCATTTATAGCGAACACCATACAGCAAGCCAAGTGTTGGAAGTGAGCAGCTGGGTAGAGAATAATCAGAGGAGCACTTGCTCAAGCCTCTCCTTTGGCGATGCTAGCACTACTCACCAGCATCACAAAGGCTTGCTGAGCTTTTGAACAAGGCATGTTTATGTACGCCGCAAGGTGCTGCAGTTTTTTAATCCACATAGAATTAAAATACATTCTATGCAATGTTCACCTATAATACATGTGCACAGAGGAAATCAACACAAGTTTGTCAAGTTTGTGTCTTCTGTCAGTACTCCTTGAGAGACAACCCTGTTAAGCTGAATCCTTGGATAAGCTGTATGGTTTGGGTGCTCTTGTTTTAGTTTCCCATAGCTGCAGTGCACTTCTGTGAAGCTGAGCTTCTGATAAGGGGTTAGGTTTTGTAATTGTTCTTTTCCTCATCCATTCCTTTCTTTATTTGTCACTGGCTGACGCACACTGTTGCATGTTGTTTTTGCTGGTATTGACCATTCAGTGCAATTGTCATTGGCACTTGCACATTGTCAAGTGCTGTTTGCACTTGGCTCAGCCAATCAATACAGTGGAGGAAAAAGAGCAGAAAAGATAAAGCGCAGCCCCACATAGAAGGATTGCCAAGGTTTTTTAGTTCATCTTGGAGAGTGCTGCCTAATTTGCATTGAAGTTTGATGCCTAATGTTCTGCACTACGACAGAACACTGCAAAACAAATTCTCCAGCATTCTGGTAAGAGCATCCGCTGTGACTTTGGGAGGCAGACGAGAGCTGCCACCAGGTATGTATTGGTAAGATAAATACAAGTGTGCTGCTGGCCTGGTGCTCAGTCATAATGGGACCTTAACACTTGGAAAGGGTTTTTCTCTCAACTTTGAGGGCGTCCCCACGTGATAGGTGCCTTGAGACACCACATGAAAAATTGCTGCCACGGTAGTGGCACTGACGCCCTTTTCCAAGCTATCACACCTGTGGAAGGCATAGTGCCAAGCCAGGTGATGCTTGTGCCCATTGCGATAAACTGGTGGGTGTCTGGCGAAAGTGAGAATCAAACCCGTGATCTTCTGCAGTCAGTGAGCACTTCACCACGAGGCCACGACTGCGGTGTTGCATTTAAAGTAAGTCATTTTTGTTAAGCTTTAGTAATTTGTTAATAACATTTAATGACGTTTTACCAAATTAGTTTTGCCATTTTAATAACTCTTTTTTTTACCAAATTTAGTTAAACTGCACTGTAGTGTTCAGTTTTTTGTACTGGTCAGCAGTATTCATTCCATGCAAATACAATTTGTGCAGTTGCACACACCGAGCTTTTTTCATATGCATATCTGAACTATAATCATGGAACATGTATTTTTAAAATTTACATCTGTCGAAATTTCCATTAATTTGAATTCCATAAATACCTACCGTTTTTGCAGAATGTGCACAGTTTGTGCCCATACGTGTGTGTGTGCATGCACATATGCATGCTGTAGTTGCATATTGTCGTGGTACAACACAGACAGAAGACAGGGAGATGTTCTTCAAGAACAACAGGACAACCTGTTCAAAAACAAACAGAACAGAGGCACGTCTTCTTTGTCCTCACCCAATCTCAGTAACCCACTAGACGGAGTCCGTTGATGCCCCCACCGTCGTTGTCGTCTGCATAGAATACACGCGTCATTTGTCCCTCCCTAAAAGAGCATCGCCCCGATGCTAAACCAGAAATGTCACTCGCGGAAGTAAGAGTCTCTCGCATGGTTATTCGCTCGCATACGGCTTCGTGCGAACAACGTGCACAAGTTCAGGACAGTGTATGCGGCACCGCGTAGAAGGGAATGACCTCATACGTGACATCACTGAGTCGCCGCAATGCTCTATAAGGTTCGAAGTATCGCCTTAACAGTTTCCTTGAAAGGCCTCGTTTCCGTATGGGTGTCCAAGCCCGCATTCTGTCGCTGACTTCATAGCTTACTATTCTATGGTGAAGATCATAGCGGCCCGTGTAATAGTTTTGCTGCTGGCAGATCCGAAAGCGCGCGAGCTGCCGAGCCTGTCCTGCGCGTTGCGTAAACAAATCCGCATCCGTGTCAGCGTCGTCAAAGTCGTGTAGAAGCATCGCATCCAACATCGTTCATACATACCGTCCGTGAACAAGCGTGAACGGAGTCATGCGTCGTCCCTTGTTTCGCCGTATTATACGCAGCGGGGATATAAGGTAGGATGTCATCCCAATTTTTATGTTCAACAACCAGGTACATTGAGAGCATGTCTTCAATTGTTTTGTTTAGGCGCTCTGTTAATCTATTGGTTTATGGATGGTAGGCGGTTGACTTCCGATGAGCCGTTCCACTTAGCAGCAAGACGTGATCTAAAAGTGCAACCGTGAATGCGGTTCCTCGGTCTGTTATTACGACGGTTGGTGCGCCGTGTCGCAACACAACATGCTCAATGAAAAATCACGCCACGTCGGTTGCTGTGCTTCTTTGGATTGCCTTTGGTTCAGCATAACGTGTGAGATAGTAGGTTGCGATGATAACAAAGCAATTCCCTGCAGTAGAAGTAGGAAGTGGGCCCAAAATATCCATTCTGATTTGATCAAATGGTCTTCAAGGAACTTGGACGGGTTGTAGGAGGCCGGCTGGTTTCGTCGAAGGCGACTTGTGCCTCTGGCAGTCGAGACAAATGCGAACATGATGTTTCACAGCGGTGGTAAGTCTCTGCCAGTAGTACCTTTGCTGCACTCTGGCCAATGTTCACGTGTAGCCTAAGTGACCAGATGTCACCTCGTTGTGACAGGCTTTAAGTACTTCTGTTCAAAGGGCTGCAGGAATGACTAGCAGATAGGGGGACCCGGTCGAAGAAAAGTTTCTTTTGTAAAGGACTTTGGCCCATAAACAAAATGATAACAGTCTTCTTGCAAAAACTCTAGGTGATTTTGCAGATCTTCCCTCTAAGTAATTGATTAGTTCAAGCAACTCAGGGTTGTCCCGTTGTTGTTGCACGGTGGTGGATGTGTGCAGAACACAAAGAAATGTTAAGTCTTCTTCTTCGGGTGGAGCAGGTGACTCTAACGGTGATCAAGACAGGCAGTCAGCATCCATATGCCGTTTCCCCGACTTGTACATGACAGCCATGTCAAACTCTTGCAGCCTTAGGCTCCAACGTGCCAGTCGTCCAGAAGGATCTTTAAGGTTTGTCAACCAACAGAGTGAATGGTGGTCGCTGATAACTGTGAAGTGGCGGCCATACAAATATGGGCGAAATTTCATCACTGCCCATACCACGGCGAGGCATTCTTTCTCAGTTGTGGAGTAATTAGCCTCTGTGCGTGAAAGTGTTCTACTTGCATAGGCAACCACTCTTTCTGTGTCCTCCTGCCGCTGCACAAGAGCAGCTCGCAAGCCAACATTGCTGGCATCAGTGTGGAGCAATGTAGGAGCGGTCTCATCAAAATGAGCAAGCACTGGAGGTGCCTGGAGACGTTGCCACAAGTCGTTGAATGCTCCTTGCTCTTCATCGCCCCATACAAAAGCAACGTCGTCTCTTTTGAGGCGAGTTAACGGTGATGCAATGCGAGCAAAGTCTGCAATAAACCGCCGGTAATAGGCACAGAGGCCAAGGAAGCGCCTGAAAGCCTTTTTATCGGATGGTACAGGAAACTGTGCGACAGCGGCAATTTTTTCAGGATCCGGGCGGACACCTGCGTGGCTGAAGACGTGACCAAGAAACTGGAGTTCTGCAAAGCCAAAGTGGCACTTCTGCGGTATCAGGGTAAGGTCGGTGGACCAGGTGGACTGCAGAACCGCTTCAAGCCATTCGAGGTGTTCAAGTGTTGCGGAGAACACGATGACGTCGTCGAGGTACACTAAGCAGGTTTTCCACTTCAGGCCTGAAAGCACAGTGTCCATGAGGCATTGGAACGTAGCAGGAGCAGAGCACAAGCCGAAAGGCAATGCCTTACATTCGTATAGACCGTCTGGTGTCACAAAAGCAGTTTTTTCACGGTCTCTCGGGTCTACCTCGATTTGCCAATATCCGCTTTTTAAGTCCATTGAAGAGAAGTAACGTGCGTGTCAAAGCCTGCCGAGTGAATCGTCTATATGGGGAAGTGGGTACACATCTTTCTTTGTCACCTGATTTAGTTTTCAGTAGTCCACACAGAAACGCAAGCTGCTGTCTTTTTTCTTGACTAGAACTACAGGAGATGCTCAGGAACTCATTGATGGTTAAATTACGTCGTCTTCAAGCATTTTTGTCACTTGTTGTACAGCTTCACGTTCTCTGGGAGCAACATAAGGATTTTGGTGAATTGGTCTTGCTGTATAATTATTCGGGGCTTTGTTAGTGGCGTCCGACCGACGCTAGACATCGACGCAAAGCAGTCATTGAATTTGGCCAGTAGCGTAAGAAGCCGTTCTCGTTCGTGCGGCGACAAAGCAGTGCTGACATCAAGTACAGGAGCTGGGTCTTGTGTAGGCGCTTCTTCAAGTAGTGAACAGCAGCCGCGGAGATCCGCTACACCGTCAAAATAAGCCACAGCTGTGCTCTTTGGAAGGTGCCGTCGCTCTGTGCTAAAATTTGTTAGGAACAGATTCGTGCGCCCGTCGGTGAAATTTACAATTCCTCGTGCAACTGAGATACCATGAGCGAACAACAATGTGGTTATTTGGTCGGCAACTTCTTCGCAATGAAACGGTATGTCACATGCTGCCGAAACAAGGGTACATGATCGAGGTGGGATGACGTCGTCTTCTGTTAGACGAAAGGAGTGGTCTTGCGGTGATAAGCAATGTACTAAACTGGGGCTCTTATAAAACGTCACCATGTGATCCGGGATGTTAATTACGGCGCCACATTCTTTCAGGGAATTCATTCTAATAATCAAATCTTGACAGCACACAGGAAGAACAATGAAAGCGGCCACGAAAGAATAATCCCTGATGTTAATTCTAGAAGTACATCTTCCAGTAGGCATCAGTAATTGGCCGCCTGCCGTCCTTATGTGAGGTCCCATCCATGGCGTCTTTACTTTCTTCAGGCGGCGGACGAGTTCCTGACTCATTATAGAGAAGTCGGCACCAGTGTCGACTAACACTGTCACTGGCTGCCCATCCACGAAAACATCAGTGTCGGCACTCACAATTTCTTCGGAGTTTATCGGCTTCACAGCGTTCCGCAGCGGGAGTGTTGGGGGGCTTTTCATTGTCTGTGGCTGGCCTGCAACCTTACCCCCAGAGGTCACCGCCTTCAGTTTCCCCGGCGTGGGCTGGGTGACCTTCATCCTCGAAGGTCAGCAAAAGTACGTCCAGTAGGTGAAGCCATCTGACACGGAGGGGTTAGAGAGCACGAACGATGGCCGAAATCAGACCTATCATTGGGTACGGATTTGTCATTCGGGTGCGCTATTGGAGGTACCTGAAAAGCAGCGTCGCCGCGGTGTAGCATGGAATCGTCATTTTCACGTCGGCCATAGGGACCACGGACGATGAGGTCAAAATGATGTGTTGCAATGCCAGCAATGACGCGAAATATGACCTGCGCCTCCGCAGTGAAAACAGAGTGGCCGCCTATCGACGCTGTGCCATACACCGGTTCTCCGAAATTGCGGCCGTCCCGTAGCATCGTTTTGCGGCGTTGACCAAGGTGCAGCGAACGACGGCTGGTGGTATGACTGCAGCGGCATAACGGGCGCGCGCCTCGAAGCCTCCTCTTGCGGCGGCGACCAAGGAGCGGCTGTTGGAGGCTGGTGGTACAGTGGTGTGGTTGTAACGGGTGGTGGACATCTGACCGCAGCGGCGTAACTCATGGGGCGCTGGTGGTCTTGAAGATCGGCTGCCGGGAACACCTGCCTGATTTCGTTGTGCACCACTTCAGCGATTGATGCTACGGGTCTATCCAATGTCGGTGTCAGAATCTTTTGCTCTTCCTCTCTGACGAGCTCTCTGATCAATTCACGCGAGGGGTTCTGATACTCTGCAGTCCCTACGGCGGCATTGATTGTGGTGCTGGTGGACAGTCGATCGTACTGCCTGCACCGTTGATGAAGAGCCAGCTCAATAGCCGTAGCCTCTTTGATAAAGTCAGCGATGGTGACTGGTGGATTCCGCACAAGCCCCGCGAACAACTGCTCTTTTACACCTCGCATGAGGTAGCGCAACTTTCTTTCTTCAGTCGTGTTCGGGTCGGCTCTACGAAAGAGGCGGGCTATGTCCTCGGCGAACATTGTGACCGACTCATTAGGTTGTTGTACCCGTAGCTCCATCATCTGCTGGGCGCGGTTGCGTCGGTCGGCACTCGCAAAAGTATCTGTGATTTTCTGACGGAAGTCATTCTCTGTCGTTAGGCTAGCTTCGCGGTTCTCCTGCCAAGTACGGCCACTGTCGTCAAGGGCGAAATAGATGTGGAAGAGCTTTTGCTACTCAGTCCACTGATTAATCTGTGCGACGCGTTCATACTTGTCAAGCCAGTCTTCAGTGTCTTCGAAGACCGCACCGCGATAGTGATGGGGAACCATAGGATGCAGAATGGTTACCTGTTGTGGACTGGGAAACCGGCTGCTTCAGGGTGCTTGCGGTGGGCTGGTTTCAGCCATTGCGAGATGTGTGCAGCTCCTGGAGAGAGGTGGTTGAAGAAGGGAGAACTCTGGGGCAAGGCCTAGCAGCCGACAACTAAAGCGATCCATGGGTGTCGTAACTGGTGACAGTGCGTCCGGGCTAGATGAACAACTCCCCGAAGGACTCTGGAGCATCAGGCGAGCTCAGTACCCAGCACATCCACCAGTGTCATGGTACAACGTGGACAGAAGACAGGGAGACATTCTTCAAGAACAACAGGATAACCTGTTCAAAAACAAACAGAACAGAGGCACGTCCTCTTTGTCCTCACCCAATCTCAGTAACCCACTAGACGGAGTTCGTTAATGCCGCTATAGTCGTTGTCGTCTGCATAGAATACAGGCGTCAGTATGAAGCACAATTGGAAATGGCATTGGCAGTTATGGGCATTGTGTGTAGACTTTGCTTGTATTTGAATAGTGTTTGACAGGAATTGCATTCAGTTTCCCAGATGACTGTGTATGAAGGGTTGTTCATGAGTGACTGTGTATGAAGGGTTGTTCATGAGTTCCTTCTTGAACTTAATAAACTGTCTTGAGTTATGTGTTGCTCACTTGTGATTGAGGCCACTTTGCCATTTAAGTGTGCATGTTGTTCTGAGCACTAATATTGTCTTTTATTACTGATAGCAGGCAGAGGATGGATTTACTCAGCTGGTTTCGTGTTATAATTTGCATCAAAAGCAGCATAAATTTCACTGTTGTGTTTGGACTGGTTTGAAAATCCTCAGATTTTAATAGGTGAAATGGAAAAGTGGAAATTGAAAAAATGGAACAGGCAAAATGGAAAATTTTACTCTGTACCTGAGAGTTTTTCTACAGTTGATCCCAGATATATCAAATCTGAAGGGCATCACAAAAAAGTTCGATATATAGGTAATTCGATATATAAAGTAAAAATATTGTGCAAAAATTTTCAAGGGAATTTTACTGCTGTTCGTCGTATTACAATAATTCATTATATATGGGTTCGATATATCCAGTTTCGACTGTATTCAGTATTCTGTAATGGGGCGCAGTGTGGGCATTGTCTGAATACTATGAACAGAATTGAATATTTCTGCCATTGAAACAAACAGCGGTATGTGCAAAAGCAGTCACTTTTAAGCGCAGAGCCCCAGTTCACTTTTCGCAGGATGAAGCGTGGTATATACTGGCAATTTCACAGCAATGCAGAGGCTACAAAACAAGATTTTTTTGCAAATTTAGTAAAGGCGTGCAAATAGTGATTTTTGAGGCCAAATCAAACACAAATCGAATAGTGTCAAAGGCGAATTGAATCAAATCAAACCTCAACTAATTTTTGAATAGTTTTAGAATAATGAACGGGCCGTTATCACATTGTTTACATCCTAGTATTTTCAAAGTTAACAAGTTTGTGACTATACATAGTACATTATAAAGTGTTGTTTATTAAAATCAGAAATAGAACATTAGGAGCAAACAAGTAGTTTGTTCGAATGCACAGAACTCTTCATAGAATGCGAATGATCTCTCTGTAGTGGCTGAAGTATGGCTACCTTAAGTGACGTAGCCTGCTCCACTACGCAAGTTGTCATGTTTTATGTCTATACTATGCCTACAGGGGAGAAAATGTACTGTACTTTTGCCCCAATTTTATGTTTAATTGGGTGCAGGTGACTTATTGAAATATTAAAAATGTAGTAGAAAAATATTTGTATTTATGAATAGTGACTATTCAGTTCAAAGACCGAATTGAATAGGACACTGTTCAATTTACTATTCAAAAGTTTCTAATATTCTCGCACCACTAAAATTTAGCTTGTTTCAAAACTAATTTTTTTGTTAATACGAGAAGTGTGAGAGCACATTAAAGGGACACTGCAACACATTTTATTGAAGTCGAGAAAGGCACTTGACGTTAAAATACACTATTTCAGAAATACTTTTGACAAAAAGTACTTCAAAGCATTCTGAAGAAGTGGTTATTGGCCATGAAAGGTCGCCTTTGATCCTCTTTTCGGAGCTCCCACTCCTTCTTCGATGCCTTGCACTGCAAAGTCTGTAGAGAGGAGCAGTGCTCACAAAGCTCTGCCTACTGAACATCACCATGGAGCGCAATTTAAATTTGACTTGGGGATGCGCATGTAGATGCCATTACTTGTGATTTTGGCACCTGCGATGCAATAAACTCGGAGGTTTCCTCAACTAATGGTTCAGCTCACGGTGACTGATCCCTTTGCTGTGCTACATTGTACTAATTGCTACATGCAGCTGTGTTTTCTCTCACCGAGTGGCAAGAGTAGCACATTTTCTTTGGCACTTATCTCTATGACAGTTGCATGATTTACAAGGGTCGAATGGAACGCTGTCTATTTGTTCACTAATGCGAGTATGTTGGCAGCGTGCACATCGGCTAAGCAATGAATGCCATGCTCGGAACTCGCATTGAAAGGGTTTTTAACGTTGCGAGCTTCGACCGTGATGGCGACACACCTCAAAGGTGTGCGACTTGGTTGGTGCTCAGGCCAGCTCGCCACGTACCTGGTGCCACATCACCCACAGAGAGCAATCTCAGCAAGCCACAGTGAGCTCTTTGCTATACCTTACAGCGGCTCTGGTGCCTCTGTTACGCAGCTAATGCAGCATGCAACTGTTGTGGCTCTAAGTGTAGTGCGTATAGCCAGAATAACTCAGCATTTGCTACTTGCATGACAGGGCTAGAGTGCATGCTCGCGTTCATGTGCTCCTGTCTGGCCATGCTATGTGGTGCAGATTGGCTTTGTCCTGCACCACCTTGGCTGACGATAGTAGCCACATTCAAGTTGCACATTTTGAAGTGCTGTCAATAGCTCCTGGCTAGCCGCCAAGGCATCTAGCCAGGAGCTTCCAGGAGTGAGTGCACTGTGGCAAACGTACATGGGATCTGACCTTAAGTTTCGCATGGTTCGAGGCTAGGCGAGTGTTCTAAACTAATTGATGTTAGTAGGACCCGCCGGATACAACGCCAATAAGCAGTGTGCCCAAAGTTTCAATCCTACACTGGCAGGCACAGCTGAACATGAGCAGACGATAGTCAGATTCTTCCAGGAGTACGTAATTCTTATCAAAATTCAAAACGCAGATTTTTACTTCAACCTGTCTAGTGGACTGCTTCAATAAATACACACAGTAATGCTAGGAAGAAGCACAATGATCCAAAACACCCTTCTTGATTGACAGCTATTGGAAGGGTAGTGCAAATTAACACATACACAGACGAAGACAAGACAAGCACCACTACCAACTGTATTTTCAGGCTTTCAAAATTGCCTTTATAATGCACAAGAATTCGAAGACCTGTACAGAATCACAGGACCACAATCGGAAAAAGGAAAGGCAACAGATAATGGTTTCATGCTACAAGTTCCAACAAGGTGCTTTCTGAATGATACAAGGCTACAAATGTGTCTCCATATTTCTTAATGTAGTATGCTTCTAATACCCTAAATGCGAGAGAAATATCATTAAAGCATGATCAAATATGTATGAAAGTCTACTGGGAATGTGTGTCTACATTTGCAGGAAAGAACCACTGCTCTTGTTCTTTTTGGTGGTTGCATTGACTGCAGTTTTCAAGTCCTACCCGAGTATTGGTGATGTTGCCCTCTACACATCTCTGCTTCCAATCTGGAGACATGTCTTTCCATGTAAGTGCAGAGCAGTGCCATTTCTTGTTTCTTTTTTAATAAAGTTTAGAGATAACATTCCAGTATGGGATTGGGAATGAATAAGTTAGGATGAAGCCAAGGTCTGTACAACAAATGATCGAATTGAAGTATAAGCAAAATGATAAGAGACAGGAACATGTTGGCAGTATGGCTATAGTGAAAGCTTGCATCAGATGTAATGTATGTTTGAGATGTCACTCGGCAAATGAAGGCAAAAGCATCTAGAAAGATGCTTTGAACGACCCTTGCGTATACTGGTGGTTTGCAGGACTACACCAGGGGTTTCTTCTCAATACCACATGCGAGTCTCTAAATGTATTCCGGAATCAAAGGCACGTAACTTTTGTAGGCAGTAATTGAGTCTTGGTACCAACGAGTCACTGGAGTCCAGAGCTTTCTGTTTATTTGTCTCAAATAGATGCAACAAGTTTTTTATTTATATGCCCATGGTTGCCGTGTAACCTGAATTTATAATGTACATTCAGTAGCAGAAGCTTTGCATATGAATTGCAAGTAGAGCAAAAGATCAGAGTGTGCATTGAAAGCATAGGAACCAAGACATAATCTCATATGTATGACTGAGGTGGTGATGTTGGCTGAAATAACCTGAACACTTAGCCACTGCTGTTGGGTCTGTGCACCTGGTGTGTAGCTATCACACCAGCGTTTCGCTGTGCATTCGAACAAGTTTATTGCTGTTGCCCCATTGCACTTCGCTCCACTGTGCCCACCACACATTTTGCAGAACCCAAATAACTTGTGCAGCATGCTCATTTAAGATACTGTATGTGTTTTGCCTTGTTTCTTTGCAGATATGAAGCAGTACTTTCTGGTTGGCTGTATATTTGTATCGTGCTCAGCGCTTGCACCGCTTCTCTGGCACTTGTGGATTTTTTCAAGTAGTGCTAATGCCAACTTTTACTTTGGCATCACACTAGCTTTCAACACTGGCCAGGTAAGACAGCAGCTTCAAACAGCTCATAAATGTAAATCTGTACTGTCTAGGAAGATAATTGTTTGGTTTATATTTGTTTGTGACTTTTCACTGCGGATGAAATAAGCATTTGTTAAAGGGATCTGTGACTCCTCCTGCATTATGTCCTTTGTAATGTTTTGCTCACAAAAAATAATGTTGGAATGCACACAAGTGCATTATTGATCATGACAGATATCTTGGGCAGGTTTTCATGAATTAGAGAACAGAATGTATTCACAGTCGCATGGTTACTTGTGAGTGGCCAACTATTTCAGGTGTTGCACATGCTGCTGTGAACCTACCTTGTACCATTCATACAATTTCAGTAAAGAGAGGATGGGAGAAGCCACAAATGAGTGAAGAAATTACTACTTTGATAAAAGGTGTTAACGGCTATATTAAAAATTGCTTTCTGCGGAATTGTCTTCAATATTTACAGAAAATTTAAGTCACATGTTTACAAATACACGTACATATAGATTGTTACATTTAAACAGGCCTTGTAATCATTTGAAGATGGTGAGTAAACCTGCATAGTTGCTGTGTCATGTTATCATGAACCATATCTTGCACCTCTGCTTTGACATAAAACCTACGATATCACATCAAAGGCCGTTTGTCATTACCTGTAACTTTATAAAATTCACACTACCATAATGTACCAAGCAGTTAATAAGTTCCTTCAGATGTCACGCGCAAGCATATGGTGCAACAAATATATTACAGTTGGTCAACACAGGTAGTTGGGTGAGTTGGTTGCGCGTAATGGGGTGTATGATGTGCTTAAAGAGCCCCTCACCATGTCTGGCCATTTTCACCAGGTCTGGCCATTTTGAGCTGACAAGCGCAGAGCATACATTGCGTGATAACGATCGTGTCTGCAAAGTATTACATTGCTACATGTTGCGGAAAGATCTGAAATTTCAAGCTGAACGGCATTTTTCCTTCTCCTTGCGGTCGCCGTGCTCCAAGCCGGAGGATGGCGCACTCGCGTCCCTGCGCCTATGTACTCGAGTCCGCAGTGTGACGTTGCTCGGGGTGACATGTGACTTCGAGAATTATTCAAGGCACCATCTGTTATTTGTGTGATCTGTTGCTTGAATTGACGAATTGAACTTTAGAGAAATAATAAAACACACAAACGGAATGTCTGCTTCGTCTGCTTGTTTCCACAATCATGCGGTCACGTGCGCAGGTACCAAAACTATGCCATTTTCTACTATATCCTGGCACGTGATCATGCTCTGCGATCCGTTTGTACTGCCTCAGTATTCGTGTAGCACTGAGTTATACCACTAGTCATGTGCCCTTGTGCATAGCACGCAAAATCATGCGCTACGTGAAACGATAACAGTTTGCATGCAACGCCGGCAGCGGAAGTGCGTAGCGCTGGAAAAAGAAAAGCGAAGCCAAAAAAAGAAAGTGAAGGCGGATTCCGTGACGTATGTGCCACGCGATCCTCGAGGTCCGGCATGGGAGAAAACGGGGAAGGAATTTCGCTTGCAAAGGCTAGACAAGGGGAGTGGAGAGGGAGTCTCGCTATGCAATGGAGCCCGCCTGCTGAAATCATGGGTTCGCGGCACTGCAATATTTCTATCTCGGCTATTAAGAGGAAGCTTTAGCTCGAGTGCTCCTATCTAAATACATGTAAAAGGAGAATTCGTTTTTCTCGGCAACCACTGCACCGAATTTGACGAGGTTTGTTGCATTTAAAAGACAAATTTAAAATCTAGTGACTGTTGGTTTCGAATTTTTGAGTTAGGTTGTCAATTTTTTATTAAAAATTGGCAAAAATCGAAAATTTTCAAAAAACGAAACTATCAAGTTTACAACTCTGTCACTCAACCACTGAAAATGATAATACAATTCTGTGAATTGCACCTAATAGTACATCTAAAGCGGACAAAATTGATATGTTACACATGAATATAAAAAAATTTAATTATATGGAAATACAACTTTTGCAAAACCGTTGTAACCAACGTAACAAATTCACGTAAGATGTAAAATGATATATTTAATTTGTCCGCTTTGAATGATCTAATGGGTGCCGTTTACAGAACCGCGATATCAGTTCTTGATGCAGAGCTATGAATTTGTAAACTTCGTGCTTCTATTTTTTTCAAACGGTCAAATATTTGAAAATCGTTTTAAGAAAATTCAAGCCTTAAATCGAAATTCCGCTTCCAACAGTCACTAGAATTTAACTTTCTCTTTCATATGCAACAAATTTCATCAAAATCGGTCCAGTGGTTATCTCATAAAAACGTTTTTGCATTTTACATGTATTTGAATAGGCCGCGTCGGAGTTGGGCCCGAGCTAAAGCTTCCTCTTAATGAGCCGACTTGAAAATTTTTTTGGGCAGAACGCTCCCTAGAGGACACGTAACAACTTCCAGTGTATAACCAAAATTTGCTATGGGGCCTGGTGAGAGGCCCTTAAAACATGCAATATTGTAAAATAAGTTAAACATATGTTTGACAATGTTACCTTTACCTTTGCAGATTTTTCTCATCACAGACTTGCTGTTTGCTCATGTCAAGAGGAAATTCTATCTTGAAAATGGAGACCCCAAGGAGCTAGAAGAAAAGAACATGAAGTTAGAGCTACGCTAGTAGCAGTGGACTATAGATCACTTTTTTAACTTCACATGTTAGTGGATAGTTGTGCATTCATCACCTTGTGTTTGTTTTATTCAGTGATGGCACTGTGTAATATCACATTACTATGTGTGATGTCTTGTTCGTATGTTAGATGTATCAAAGTGGCTTACTCAACATGTACATGAGTACTTCATGATATAGTCACACAAGGAGTCATCTCTACAGCAAGTCTTAATGTTTGTGGTGTGTGTTTCTCTTCTGTGTGTCTTGTCAAAATGTTGCACAATTCAACCTCTAAAGTCTTAATGCTTACTGCATAGTTACTTTTTTTTTACGTTAGCATCACAATGCTACAAAGTGTGTGTACATACTGAAAACATTATCTATTTTTTGTTTGTTCAGTGAGCTGGTATTAAATTGGTGCCTTTATTCAGGATAATTACGTGACATGCTTGTTAGTGTTATATGTATGCTTTGAGTTTGCCTAAATTTCATTTTCAGCTGTGTCTTTGAGTATTTGATAATTTGTCTGGTGGTAGTCCAGCTATCAACGAAGTAATGGGTTATAAATCAAGGCTTGTAACTGAATGCACAGGACACCTGAACGGGCCCTGCAGTAGCTTTTCTTCAAACCTGAAACACATCGGAGTAAATGAATATATTATGTTCAGTGGATGTATTACCATGGTAATCTTTAAAAATGACCTAATAGTATAATAATGCAGATATAAAGAGTGCAATGTTTACTTTTCCCATTCCTCATTTAACACATTTCCTCTCAGCTGAAGCAGCATTGATAGCAATGCCCTGCCAAATGCTCCTTTCTAAATTTTAATGGTAACCTTCATAATTATGGTAACCTTTCATTTGGCGTCTAACAAAGGTGCCAAAGAGCGACAGAGAAGCACCCGCTGCGGTGGCTTAGCGGCTATGGTGTTGTGCTGCTAAGCACGAGCTCGCGGGATCGATTCCCGGTCGCGGTAGCTGCATTTCGATTGGGGTGAACGCAAAAATGCCCGTGTCATGTGCATTGAGGGCATGTTAAAGATACCCTGGTGGTCAAAATTAATTCAGTCCCCCACTACGGCGTGCCTCATAATAAAATCGTGGTTTTAGCAAGTAAAACCTCATATTTCAATTCAATTCAGTGGTTACACATGCACTGTACCACTGCCAGCTCACACTACAGTCTGCCGACGCTGCTGAATCCCCCGCCCTCCTCTGCTTTGGTGCACACAGCTTGCTGCACCTTGGTGGAAGGAGCGTGTGGCTGCCAGTATGAAGGTACAAGTGGTTACAAGATGTGCCGTCTAACCCTAGCCACAGTCATGCACTGTACATGCGCAGCCAAGCGGCTATATTTTATAACAATACATTTAGTTTTCCATTCATGTAGCCTTTCATCATTGGCTCTAACAATGCTGCACCACTGTTGTTGCCTGGCTCAGATACTCGGCACAATGAATGATAAGAATGGGAAATGAAATGGTTGTTACAAATTAATACCAATGCTCATGTTCTTGGCAATCTCTCGGCTTATCAGCATTTCTTGTACATGCCGGTGGAGCACTGCAGCCTCCGATTCAGTGCAACAACTGTCGCTGGAAGCGAACATAAAGAGGTGCTTTTTTGTTGTTTATAAGTGTCTGCTTGCATATGGGGACTAGCCTTCTACGGAATCCGAGGTTTGCTGCACCTACCGTGGTGGCATAGTGGCTAAGGCATCAGACTACTAAGCCCGAGAGCACCGAATCGAATCCTGGCTGCAGTGGCCACATTTTGATGGGGATGAAATGCGAAAACACCGGTGTACCGTGCATTCTGTACACATTAAAGAACCCCAGGTGGTCAAAATTTATCCAGAGTCCCTCATTATGATATGCCTCATAATCAAATCGTGGTTTTGGCACAATTTAAAGCTGTAATTCATACTTGCCATGAACAGCATGCTCGATTATATTATGTTCATAACTTGGTTCCCTCCCCCACGTTTTAAGTGGGATCTGTTTAACGCTAGGTTATGGTGGTTTGTGTGCATAGGCAGAAAGGATGGCTGCCACCCCAGAGCTAAAAGAGCTAAAGCAGAAGCATATCTCTGGGTATGCCTCAGCCGTATTAAATTGCGAGAAGTGTCAAAACATCATCAGCCTCTTTATGTCCACTGCAGGACAGGCCTCTCCCTGCAATCTCCAATTACCCCTGTCCTGCGCCAACAGAGTCCAGCTAGCGTCTGTGAATTTCTTAATTGCACCACCCCACCTAGTCTTCTGCCGTCCTCGACAGTGCTTCCCTTCTCTTGGCACCCATCCTGGAACTCCAATGGTCCACCGGTTATCTGACCTACGCATTACTTGACCTGCCCAGCTCCATTTTTTTCTCTTAATGTCAGTTAGAATATCAGCTATTCCCCATGTGCTTTACTGCTCTCTCCCCATCTCTTAACGTTACTCTGAACATTCTTCATTCCATCATTCTTTGCGCCGTCCGTAACTTGTTATCGACCTTCTTTGTCTGTCTCCAAGTTGGTGGCGCCAGCTGGTGGTGCAAAGCTCAACCACCTAAACACACAGCCAATTACTATATTATTCTTAGCTGGGGTGCAAGTTTTCGACAGCGTCGTAATTGTGAACATAATTACGCCGCTGCCGAAAATTTGCACCAGCAGCGAAGCAGAATGAAGTAGACTACTACAATTTCAGCTCTGTGTTTGTCTGATTGAGCTCTACAACACCAGGCGGCTGGCTGCACCGCTCCGGCAGCTCACGTTTACGCCCCCCGACCATCCGGTAATCCGCCCGAACCGCCCCGGTTTGCCGGAATAGCGGACATGCTAAAAGTCTAGTGCGTCCGGTACAGTTTTAATATACGCCTCGTGCACCGCCTATAGAGGCGCCACTGAAAGCCACTTAGCGGATGCTTCCAACAGTACACGCGGGAGCAGTAGCAGACTACAACCCTTTGCAGCAAGGATGGCTGAAGTTCGCGGCTGCGATTTCTCCTTTGTCAGGGTGCCAGGCTGCTGCTTCCGCTGTGACAGCTGTAGGGAAGATGCTGCCCTCTGTGCGAGCGGGTATGAACACGATGTTACCGATGTTTGGGACAACATGGTGTACATACGTGTAAGGTGTGTCCCGCAGACAAACGCCATGAACCCCATTTACATGACGTGGAGCTCATGTTCACTAGCCGATAAATTTTGTTGAGTGATGCGATCTCTCCATGTTTTTTTTATTCTACCCTTGCCGCAATGCTGCTTCTGTACCTGAATAATAAGCACCCGTCGTTAGTGCAGACTTATATCAAACAAATCCGCACGGTGCAATCTCTGCATATGCCGTTGTGATTTTTCTGACCATGAATACATGTGACATATCGCCGAATAAGTGCACTCGAAGTCGCCTCAAGAAGAGTTTGTCAATTTATTGATGGAAACGCGTACACTAGCCAACGAAGTCACCAAACACACGGGTTAATAAAAGCGCGTGTTAGTGCTGTACCGCCGATGCAATTCTGCTGCATACGCCGATGAACTACCGTTCCCGCTGCAGTTTGTGCAATTTTAAATTCTCCAAGGGAGCTGCTTAGAAACGTACAAAGCTAAAGACTGACTAACTTTTCAGTACTTTTTTACATTACTAGAGAGAGGCGCCGCATGATATATTTAAAGGCAGAGCAGCGCCAGTCAAAGTAGATGAGCGCTGGCGGCAAGGCCTGGTTTAGTCGTCTGCAGCGTAAGTATAAGAAAGAATTCAGTTGAGTACAAAACTCACATGCAAGAAGGGACTACGTTGTGAAACAAACAAATCACTCGGCGTGTTAAGTTTGCTCAGGCAGCATCGAGGTGTGATGACTTCCCAAACGGGACGCGAACTTTTCGGCGAGAAATGGAACAAAAATACCATATGCAGCAGCTATTAGCAATTCTCGCCCTGAACTACCTATTTTCTAAACACATTTCCAAAAACGCGAACAATATCTAAGATGCCCTCGGGCGAAAAGAATAAAGCTGTTACAGAGGCACTTCCTTGGTATCATTCCGATAAGACACAGCGTGATTTATACCCTTTACAAGCAAGGCAGGGTGAAAACTTCGCAGCTCAAAAGAATCGACAAGAGTTATGCATGGAGCTACTAGCAACGATTAAACATGTGCAAAGCCACGCATAAAATATATGTAAAAACATGAAGTGCGCGACAGCTGGTGCGAGGATTTACCGCGCCACATAAAACCAACCATTTCAGTTCTTGCAAACTTCAGTAGCTTTAACATACAACGCAATGCACTCGTGCAGTCATGCTGCCTAGCTAGCGCAACGCGGTAAAGAAGCGGAAAACAATATAAGCGGCAAACAGCATTCCGAACTTTAGCGAAATGCCTTTAAACCTCATGCTGCACTGCAGACGAACTTCGTTGCTCACGCGTCTAACTATGATCGAGGGGAAAAAAACACCAACGAGACAAAGGAAGGGATGAGAACAAGAAATTTCCCTTCGAAGCGACGATCCATTTTTGCTACCGTTGCTCCCGCTGATGAGGCTTTGCCGGGAATTATTAGAACCGTGTCCCCGGCACGTTTTCACCGGTATTTGAGCCCCCGTGCACCCTGCAACAATTCTCCTTCGACATTCCCTGAAGCTTTGGCCACTCCACACGTGCGAATGGTGTTGCCTATCTTGCTCTGAAAACGTGAATAAGACGATCACGATCAACGACACAGCAAACTACGGCGCGCGCCAGACTCCTCTCCCGCGTGTTTTGCGCAAGGCCGCCACCAGTGGCGCGTCCGTCGGCGTGCACGGCGCCTATAGCGTACGCTATACCATTGCGTACACTAAAAAATAGCGGGTCGTCACTGCGCATGCGTTGAACGCTAAACGAAATAGCGTGCGTACGCAAAGCAAACAAGTTGGCACTTTTGCGTGGTTTGCGGAGTTTGCGGGAAACATGGCGGCGGTCCCGGCCTGGTCCCGGCTGCCCGCTTCGAATTGAATTTGGCATTGCTTTTCTAAAATGCACTTCGTTCGTAGCAAATTATTGTGTAAACGGCTTTCGCTTAGCTCAGGCCGCTTTGACGACAGAGTATTATGGATAACCTCGTTGTGTTTTCGAGATCGCTTCTCGTTTCCAACAAGTCGAAGCCTAACGAAAGAAACGTTCGAGATGTCAGCGCCACCTATCGCTACAGGCTGGAAATAGCTGCAACGACGGCATATGGCCTCTGAGATCCGAAGATATCGCCGGCCAACTAAAGTTGTAGAAAACGTGCGCTGCTTAGCGTATGCTACACTAGGCGTATAGCGTACACTATAAGTTGCGTACGGAAAACTAAAACTAAACGGCAAGCGCGGGCGGTTTGCCATTTGAGCGGGGGCGTAAACATGAGCGGCCTAGAGTTACTGTATTATGTGCTACCTGCGGTAGCACATACAGTAACTCTAGAGCGGCCAGATTGGTAGGGCCAGCTGGTGGCGCAAAACTCAACCACACAAATACAAAGCTAACTCCTGCATTCTAGGTCTATTCGATTCAGCCAAGTTTCTCTACACCTTGTGCACCTATTCACGGTGCACTGCACCTAGACCATCGATTCCCCGAGGTGCAGCAGTGCACCCTGCACCCCCGTGCTCGATTGAACGGGGTGCAAGGCAAGGTGCCGCCGTGGTGCACTGCACCCTTGAACCTTGCAGCGAGTGGGTGCAGCCCGGCACCCCCTGCACGTTTTCGTTTGAGGTGCCGTGCACCTTTTTCTGAATCGAACAAACCTTCTGCTTAGTTGCTGGCGTAAAGTTTCGACAGCGGCGTAATCGTGTTCACCATAAAGAGTTTTAGAATAGGGGCCCCAAAGAAATAGCGTCGAAGCCACTGCGCATTTAGCGGGAGCTCAAATAGCGGCCCCAAAAGCTTTGCGTCAGCAAACATGGCGGCCCCCATCGAAGCAACGGTATGGTGTCTAGAAATGGTCGACACCATAGCAACGGCTCTAACCTAGCACCAAACTGGGTTCGATTCGTGATTACGCGTGAAGTTCGCAAGCTAGGAGAAGTGACGGCGGTTATCGCTTTCTCTCAGCTTGCGTGTGTTATGAAGATTGATTCATTAGACGCCGCTGATTCCAAATTCGATCGTGGATTTATGGCTCGTAGGCCTAACACGGCTGAGCTTGGCTGGTGAAGGCATAGAGTTTCTATGGGTGAAGGCACGTAAAGTTGGTTTGCTCAGAACTAAGCGCAACTAATTGTTTGCTGCTTACAGAATCTGTAAGTCGTCTGTCTGTCTGTGGCTGCCTGTCTGTTTTTTTGTTTTTTCCTCCACGAGTGGCTCATACCCACTATGGAGGACTGGCCAAAACTCCGGGCAAGTTAGGAAAATAATTCGTATCTAAAAAGAAACACCAATGAGAAAGTTTGAAAACAGAATAATGAAGTCAGATAAAGGTTTAATTTAGCAAATAAATCGTCCTTATTCAGTCATAAACCTCACAATAGCTGCCCCAACATCCCTACGATAATGTGCTGGAGTGGAGGCTCCCAAAGATAGAATATCTGGAATGGCTGAATTCTATACAGCACCATGAAACTATTTATGGTTTCTTAATGAAAAACGGCGGAATGACAAGAACTGTTTTATTGTCTCTTCCCCACCACAATATTTATTTATTTATTTAACAATACTGTCAACCCCCTTGCGAGGGTTCTTACTGAGAGGGTTATGAAAACATGTGCAATAATCACAAACACAGAATACATAGGAATCAAGCGGCGCACTCGCACAGATAGTCATCCAGAGTTTGTTTGAATTGGGACAGATCAGTATGTTCCACTACACATATCGGTAACTTGTTCCACATTTCAATCACGTTGGGGAAGAAGGAGTACCTGAATGTATTAGTGTGAGTGGTATAAGCTTGGATAGATCAATTATGGTTGGTTCTGAAGCTCCGTTTGCCGGGTGCCACTATGTATGTTTCCTTCCTAGTATTTATTTGGCCTTGGAGTATTTGGAATAATAATTTCAGTCGATTTTTTTGTCTACGCTTTTCTAGCAGGTCCAGTTTAGAAAAACGGAGCATTTCTGTGACTGAATCAGTCCTTCGATATCGGGAGCATATGAGCACAAGGAGGAGGGCGCCAGGCCAGATCGATGCAAGTAATAGTTTAATGTTGGTATTCGACACCAGGTTGCAGAATAATCATCTTTCACTACCCGATCTTACTCCTCCGCCACACATGCAAAGAAATAATATCACTAAATCACGGTCTCTTCATTTTCATCAAAATCTCATAGCACGTTCTGGGTGGTTGTCGGTCTCTTTAATATGCAGTGTTAAAGTTGGATTGTCTAGAATAACTTGTTGTAGGAGTTATTAGAGCGCTTTAGATTAGGGAGACGGAAGCCATTGGGGGCCCCTAGCGCTTAGGGCCACGGTAGTTCACATGCGTAGACCGTCTGCGCATGCGCAGTACCGTGGCCCCAAGTGCTAGGGGGCCCAACGCGTTGCATTCCCCTAATCTAAAACTCTCTATTATTTTTATTTTTTCGCTCATTGTAACGAGTGGTCTAATTGCACAACTGCCGAGCTTAATGCACACGAGGCACGCAGTTAAAACAAAAATTGTGAAAGTTGAATTAACGAGGGCATTAAAGTCAACAGAATGACCGAATGTTAGCAAATCGCTAGCTCCCCTAGTAGGAGCGCTATTTATTACGTGCGGCAGTATATCTTTGGTAATCTGAGACATATGTAGACAAGTCACGAGTTTTGTTGTTTGAAGCATGAGAGGTTCTCGAAGATGCTATGTGCTTGCCTGTGTGCCAAAGGTTCTGCCATGGCCGGGTGCCTCTGCTATGTAACTGCTGAACATGAAACCTTTATACACTTCTTCAAGAACTTCACAAGTCTGAATGTGGACCAAGATAACAAGAGCTTAAGAATAGCGCTTCTTTTTAGCTAGTTAGCTCATGACAGTAAATTACTAGATTTCAGCACAAGACGTACATTGCGTACAAAACGTATACTAGACCTTTGTGTCCCTGCACCTACACCAAACGAACGACGCGTAAATATCTTGGTACGGACGAATTGAATGCTTCTAACATATTTGATAAAGTAGGAGCGGTTAGGGAAGAACGAACAGAGAGATAATCTGTTAAAATTACTGCTGCTGACAAAGATGAAGGTACTTTACGTAAAGCTAAAACAATTACAAATAATTCAGCCTGAAAAATAGCTGCAAAATCAGGTGATCGGATTGAAAAGACCAATTAAGAGATGGCGATACAATGTATACACCTGCCTTCACAGACAGAAGCGTCAGTCACTATCACAGTATCTATCTCTATTTGTGCAAGATGATCTTCTAGAATACCATTTAGGAATTGGAAAAACGACATCGAGCTCAATCTTAGCCATCGGAGCAGAGCTGCTTAACAAGTCTATCTCACATAGGTGAGCTTGTAATCGGTCTAATAGAGTTTGTACAATAACAACTTCAGGGCACTGTAAACGAGGTTACTGATATTTAAGAAATTGAGTCCGGCTCATTAATGAAAGCGTACGGAGATCACCTCTGTAGGGATGCTCAGATGTTTAGAAAGGTTTGCACTGATAGGATATGGAACCGAATGAGAAGACAAAGGCATACGTGCTTCTTGATATAAGATATTCAACAAGGCAAATTTAGGGAGACCAAGACAAACGTATGCTTCTTGTTCCAAAAGAACCAGGCGCTGAATTTTGTAATCAGCTCCGCCCGAGAACAAAACGCAGCCTCTAATATTGGGCGAACATACATGCAATAAATCATTACAAGGACATCCCTGCGCATTCCGCAGCGACTGTTGCTAAGCTTGCGCAGCAAGCCCCTACTGCAGGCGTGCTCCCTTGAATGCAATGCGTTCTTATGTGTGGGTTACAATTCAGTTTCCCATTGTACATAACTCCCAAATCAAGTCACTCCACTTGTGGGATAACGTCTTGTTGGCAGACTAGCAATTTGTGTACGGGAATGGTTTTAGGAAAAATGAAGATCCAACTTTTGCTAACATTGAGAGAGAGGTTAATGCCATCAAGCCATTTTTCAAGGTTACTCATATAGTACTGCAGAATTTGGTAGAGCGTATGTATGCCTACGGATGAAGCAAAACATGCAATGTCATCGGCGTAAACATATACCTGCACATCCTGTTTAGATGGGACATAGTATAATGAAACGTTAAACAATTATGGTGATAGGATTGAACCTTGGGGATGCCCCTAGTTTGTTTATATAATAAAGATGACAATCTCCATTGAGAGCAGTAAAATTTTCTGCCGTTTAAAAATGCGTATATCCACGCTATAAGATACTTTGGTAGGCCTGCAATCTGAAATGCTTTTATGAAAGTGGAATGTTCTACACTGTCATAAGCTTTAGCAATATCCAAGGTGACTAGGACAGCATGTTGTTTCTGACGTCGAGCAAGCTGTATTCGACTCTCTAAGTCAAGATACCCACACCAAATGGAACACCCACGTATGAATCCAATTCGGCTTGGGCTAAAAATTATGTTGTTTATCAGTCATTTATCTAAGTGTAAGGTTCTTTCAATTAGTTTTACTACGTTAGATGTAAGAGATATTGGCCTTATGTTGCGTAAAGCGTAACCAGCATCTTGCTTTTTAATGGACGAATTACTTTTGCGTGTCTCCATTCAGGAGGAATCCACGAATTTCTATTAGAATGGTTTACAATGGTGAGCAGAACCTGAGGTGATATCTTGTATAACGGTTTTATTGTGGATGTCGTGATGCCATCATGACCTCGCGCTGAACGAGGCAGCAGTCTTGCAATGTCTCCCAGTTCCAAATTATGCCTTCTTCGAAGTCATCACCATGAGGAGGAGGCGATTCGTGATATGACAATATATACGCTAATCGCATTTCGAGACCTTTAACAATTTCTTCCAGTAATTTAGACAATTCACATGGTGTTTGAACTACAGATTCGATGTTCATTGGTACTGGAATTATCTTTTAAGTTTTCAGGACTCGAAAAAGAGTTTTTCTGTGGCTAGCCTTAGAAAGAAAACCAAATTGTTGGCAGTCATAGGACTCGAAAAATAGTTTTTCTGTGGCCAGCCTTAGAAAGAAAAAGTGTTGCCAGTCATAGCTGTCCTTTGCATTGGCAACTGTTCTCTTATATGTTGCAGCCGCAAACTTATACTATCTCCAATTACCAGGACACTGATTAATGAGCAACATACATCACGCTACTTTTCCTGGCCTGTAATCACGTGAGCACTCCGTGGTCCACCAAGGGTTAGAAGCAAGCACATACCCAGGGGTGGGGGAGGCCGCCCCCCCCCCTCGAAATTAAGCGACATTCCCCCCTCCCCGCCCCTCGCCACCACTCCTTACACACATTCCTAACGCGCCGCCAAATCAATGTTGAGATTTGACAGCTATTCGGCGGTCAACAATTTGCTGCCTATTTCACTCTTTTTGGATAGCGGTAGTTATCGGCATCTCCTGGGCTGTGAAGGCCAGTTTTCTCATCGATTCGGTGCCCGCGCGATCAACTCGAGATGCATTCAGCTGTCACCACCCAGGTAGCACACGAAGTCTTGAAAACGTCGTATTAAGGGATTCAACGTCTGAAACGGATTTTTGACCAAAATTGACGCATCAAAGACGTTCCAAACAAGATAGCTTAAAAACGAGGGGTGAATACGTTTTGATAACGTTGGAAGCCAGGCAACTTAAAAACGAGGGGTGAATACGTTTTGATAACGTTGGAAGCCAGGCAGCTTAAAAACGAGGGGTGAATACGTTTTGAAAACGACTCAAGGCGCCACCGCCACGCCACGGCGCGTCAGCCTCTTTAGCGGCTTCTACAATATTCAACAACCCATCAACGCCATCCAACCTTGCGCAAGGTGGCGATACCGTCGTCAAATCATGTGACCAAGGTGGCCACGTGATTCGTGACGCCGGGCAGCCGGGCGAGCCGGGCATGGTCGCGTCGTCATGGCGTCGTCGCGTCACCGCACTCGCATTGCGCTGTGATGTGTTTGCGGCTGTTCTGAATGTGCTGCCGCTGCCCTTTGCTATGTAAGTGTTGCAGTGTTTTGCTGTCAAGAAAACGATATTCTGTGATCAGTTTGGGTTGTGCGATATGTTTGTGTGGTTTTAATTTGGAAATCAGTAGTGTTTTCAATTGTTATGTGACCAAGGCGGCCACGTTATTCGTGAAGCCGGGCATAGTTGCGTTATCGCACTCGCATGGCACTATGGTCTGTTTGCGACTGTTCTGAATGTGCTGCCGCTGCCCTTTGTCATGTAAGTGTTGCAGTGCTTTGCTGTCAAGAAAACGACATTCTGTGATTAGTTTGGGTTGTGCGATCTGTTTGAGCCGGGCATAATAGCGTTATCGCACTTGCATTGCGCTGTGGTATGATAGCGGCTGTTCTGAATGTGCTGCCGCTGCCCTTTGTCATGTAAGTGTTGCAGGGTTTTGCCGTCAAGAAAACGACGTTCTGTGATTAGTTTGGGTTGTGGGATCTGTTTGTGTAGTTTAATTTGGAAATCAGTAGTGTCTTCGATTGGAGGGCGCGGAGTGGAGGGCACTAATCAGCTCTTCAAGTTCATTGTCATGTTTTGTGAGGCGCCTTTTCACTGACGCTGTAATTAAGGCGTTAAGGGCAGTATAAGGACGAAAGTTAGAGGGACGAAATCGTGCCTGTGTGTCCCTAACGTCGGGATCGGCCGCTATGCGTGATCCTAACAAGAAAGCATTTTGCAGAATGCGAAGAAAGGCGGCAAAATTTCTGTCTGTGCGCACCTTGCCGATCTCCGCAATAGTGCCGTCATCGTGGTATTTTAGTCTCCCGTTTAGCAAGAGTGTTGCAGACAAGGGAACTGGTTCAAACAGGCTTTTTTTTAAATTATTCAGTACTAGTGCGGTGTCCCAAAAGGTGAGGTCAAGTGCTCGCCCTATTTTCTTCCCTCGCGCTACAGCGCACTGACAGAATTTTGCGTGCGCCATACCGTGCTTTTATCGTTTGCGCTTCAGGTTCTCGATTGTGTTTTCGCCCCCTTTACCCACGCGATGGGTATTTCATGGTCTTACCGGGTACCACATGTGTCCATATATTGTATCCAATATATGAAACGGCCAAATTCGATTTTATTTGACCCCTCAAATGGTAGTAATGTATTGAGTCCTTTGTAGCTTTGTGCTTGTTATCAATTTTACTATTTGGCGAATGGATACACCATGTACGCTGCATAACTCGCTTGTGGATACTGCATAGGTGAGTCGAGTATGCCCTTGGTATAAAATAACTTGTATGCTTTAGGTAGTACGATTGCTTGCAGTTTGGGACATGTGTCGGAATGTACGCTGTGCGCCCTTTGCGCTTTACGGCGGCCTGCCGAGTTCGTGCGGGTGCCATGTGTGCGCATGGAGTTCGCGAAGCGCTCTCGCAGTTTTATATATATATATATATATATATATATATATATATATATATATATATATATATATATATATATATATATATATATATGTGTGTGTGTGTGTGTGTTCTGTTCGCGCGCTTCGCACAACAGGGCATGTCGCAGTTCTTTGTCCTTGTGCAACACATTTTCCTAGCGTACGTCTGTGCATTATTTGATACCGGTTTCACACGGGGCTCTTTTAGCCGCTATCCTGTCCGTTACAAATCGAATTTCTCGGTCGTGATTGGCTCCTCTGCGCAAGCTACGAGAGTGAGCCAATCGCATCGATAATTTCGATCCAGATCGGGCTTGATCGCGATCGAGAGTGGTCGTGTGACACCGGTTTTACACATGGCTCCCACATAGGGAATACTTTTTTTTTTATTGATATGATATAAGGAGATGTTGGCGCACAGTTTAAGGCGCCGGCTACTCCTCATCTCTTGAGTGGTTCCGGCATACATCGTACAGGGTTCAAGGTTACATATCAAATAGTCTTTTCACACAAGCACCAGGACTTGTCACTCAACGTTTCCACAGGAAGACTATGACGTAAGGAACACATGGTACATACAGTATACAATGTAAATGTCTCCACACTTATGTAGATGAAAGTCTCAAAAGTACAAAAGATATTGTCGCCTAATAACACATTGTCTAGTCAGCGGGTGGTACATACATCGTGTAAATGCATTATCACATACAGTCACAACAGAACAGTCAACGTAACATAATTCACAAACAGATGGATATATACAGTGACAATGAAATGAAGGGAACAATGAAAGCGCTAATAACGTCCAGCAATGCCGCTGTCTTCAAGAAAAGTCTTTAGTGCTTTTAAAGCACTCTTCTGTAAGGTCGTTGTTGGCCGAGGGCCCAAAAGTTTCCTTAAACTGAAAGGTCTGCGGTCTAATTTAATTAGCGCTGATTTAAGTCGGCTTCTTGGTGTGTCGTGATGTGGGCAATCTAGAAGGAGGTGACATATATCTTCGTCTGCAAATCCACAATCACATTCGGGGGTTTCCGCACGGCCGATTCTGTGTAAGAAATGCTTTGTGTAGGCAGTGCCTAGCCTTAATCGATGAATAAGGGTTTCCATAGTTCTATCTAATGACAATAAAAATTTGAATTCAATAAATGGATCAATATGATATAAGTCCGAGCTCTTAGAATTCTGGTCAAACCAAGTGTTTCTGGACATTTTGAGAGACGTTGTCCTTATAATGCAGCGTAATTCATCCTTTGATATTGGGAGCGGAGCCGTATCATCTTTGAGGTGCGCTTGTCGTGCTGCTTCATCGGCTGCTGTGTTGCCAGGAATGTCGCAATGCCCTGGTATCCACTGGAATGCTATTGAATGTTTCGCTTCGCTTGCCTTTGTGAGGTTTTTAAGTGTTTCATATATTATACTGTCACTGAATGTTTTCCCCTTTGTGTTGCAGAGTAATGTTAGAGCCGCCTGTGAATCGCTGAAAATTACCCATTTTTGCGCATCTCTTACTGACAATATATATTTTATCGCACTAGGATTGCGAACAGTTCAGCCGTTGTGGACGAAGTCGCACGAGATAACTTAATTGATCCTTGTTTGTTGAGGTGCGGTATAATGAATGATGAAGTTGAAGAGGTTGCTGTACTGGAGCCATCTGTGTAGACGTGTGTGTATCCTGAATACCGCATATATATCTGGCACAGCGCTAGTTGTTGAGCAGCTCGAATGAACATGTCTCTTTTGCTGAATGTCCCATCTACTGACAATTCGATTTTTGGAACTGTAAGCAGCCATGGAGGATATTCGATGTCTGAGTCCCAAAATTCATTTCTTGGCAATATGTGAACATTTTCTTGAATTTCTACATGAACATAACTTCTATCTCGTTTCATTATGTCTAGAGCCAATGGGTGGTTTTTATGCTGGGTTTGAAGACGGAAATAATGCCGGCATGTTTCTGTAGTTCGCATAACTGGAAATGGTGATTGGCGAGCCTCAGCTATTACAAGAGAACTAGAAGTCGCTCGTGGAACACCTAGGCATAGGCGTAGTCTTCTAGCTAAAAGTCTTTGAAGTCGCTCTTCTGACGTGTGGGAAAGTCCGTGTAAGATGGGCGCGGAATACGCAACTTTTTGTCGTATTAATGCATTGTGAACAATCAGCATGGACGATACTGATCCGGCCCATGATGTGCCTGCAAGTCTGCGAAGTACAGTCACTATGACATTGACCTCGTTTTCGAGTTTCTTTATGTGGGGTGCCCAGGATAGCTGCCTATCAAGTATTATGCCTAGAAATCGATGCTGTGTGACAATCATTAGAGGGTGTCCTTCCAGATTAAGAGTGAAATTTTTTAACTGCCTTCGAGTGAAGGGCAATACAGCTGTCTTTGCGTGTGATAGTACCATTCCTCTCTCTCTCAAAAATTTGTTGATTATATTTATGCCGTCTTGCAATGCCATTTGAAGTAGTTGAGCATTAGACCCAGATGTCCAAAAACACACATCATCTGCATACAGTGAAAACTTTAACTGTGATGGTAGCCTTCTTGTTAGATCAGCCATGACGCAGTTAAAAAGGAAGGGGCTGAGTACACTTCCCTGTGGTACTCCCTGTTTGACAACATGTTCAGCACTCTTTCCTTCACCCGTCTGAACAAATATTTTGCGACCTGATAGAAATTCAGACATCCATCGCAAGGACCTGCCAGACAGACCAAGTTCCAACATGCTTAGCAAAACATGAACGTGACTAACAGTGTCAAATGCCCTCTTGATGTCTAGGAATACTGCTATAGTCATGTTCCCACGTGCACGCTCGTGCTCCACACAGGTTACTATATCTAATATTGCATCCATTGTGCATCTATGTTTTCTAAAACCTACTAAGTAGTTGGACAGCACATTCGTTTCATTACACCACCATTGAAGTCGCGCGTCAATCATTTTCTCCATTACTTTGCATAAACAACTTGTCAAACTAACAGGGCGGAAGGATTCAAGGCACAAGGGCGTCTTACCAGGTTTTAAAATTGGTATGATTCGAGCGACTTTCCAAGAGTCAGGTACAGTTTCCTCTATCCATAAGTTATTATAGATGTCTAAGAGAGCATTTGTACCTGTCGGTCCGAGGTTTCTTAGCATATTGTACGTAATGCCGTCCGGCCCAGCAGCGGACTTTTGGCGACGTGATGCAATTGCACATTGAAGCTCGCTTAATGTGAAAGTATGATCTAATTGAGGATGTTGGGCCCAGTAGCAAGCAGTAATTTTTCGCTTAGCCAACACTACTGAAATATCAAATTCTGCACATTGCGATGAAAAAGCAAGTCTGGAAATAAGCTCACAAAATTCATCTGCAACTATTATTTCACACGTGTCCCGAGCTGCAGCGAGAGCACGAAATGGGAAGCTCTGTGTTACAGGTCCGCTTAAAGAACGAATTACTAGAAAAATTCGTGGGACAGCCGAGTGAGGAGACAGCGTGCGGCAGAAATCGCGCCAGCGCCGTTTGCCTAAATTTTCCATTCGTCTGCGCATTACATTGTGTATTTTCTGAGCGTTTCTGTATGCTTCTAAACTTCCGCTCTGTCGGTAAGCTCTTTCGGATCGACGTCGGATGGCTCTTAGGTGTTCATAGTCTCCGTCAACTGCAGCATAATCTTTTGGAATTGGGACCTTCTTTGTGCATATGTTCATATTGTCCTGCAAAAATTCTGTAAATTTTTCCACTGTTGCATGTTGATTAATTTGATCCGTTAGGCGGTACCGAAAAGCTTGCCAGTTGGTTAGTCTGCTGTAACGCCTGATATCACAGTGCATGCTAGGGTGGTAAACAAGGATGGGAAAATGATCACTTCCGCGCGTTTCCATATCTGTTGTCCATCCCACACCGTTCACTAGATCATGTGAACACAGGGTAACATCTATGCAGCTTGAGTAATTATATCCACGAAGGAATATTGGCGACCCATCGTTTAAAACAGTCAAGTTGCATTTATCTATGGCGCACTCAATAACGTTACCCCGTGCATCACAATGATCGCTGCCCCAGATGGTGTTGTGTGCATTGAAGTCGCCACATATAAATACATTAGAATGAGCTATTTTGAAGATATGCACTAGCGCTTCTACTGAAATCCGGTTTGAAGGTTGTAGATATAGATTAATCACTGTTATACAGAGCTTGCCAAAGGATACTTTACATGCGATGAATTCCGTGAAGTCTGAATCACTGGACTGAATTTGATAAGATGGTAGGTCCTTTCTGACGCACAGGAGCACTCTGCTAACAGCACTTTGACGAGAAGTCTTGTATATCACATAATTTGAGAGGCGAAAGTCGTCATTGATTCCCGCCTCTTGAATGCAAAGTATTGAGAAGTTGTATTGCACAAGCAGTTTACGAAAGTCAGCACACTTCCTTCGAAGACTGTTGGCATTCCACTGAAATATGGAGACATTTTTGTAGCGGTTATTCATGCTCTGCCTGCCGCAGTTTCGGCCCGGATTGTTGACACAATAGTGCTTCTAGAGGCAACAAGGCTTTCACTTCTGGTAGGTTGTTTGCTTCCGGCAGAGCAGACAGGATTGCCTTAAGAGCTGCGAAAAGCATTGGCAAAATCAGTTGTGTCACCGATGCTGTGGTATGTTCGCTATTAGCTGGTGTTACTGCTGCAGTAGATGAGTAAGGTCGCTGAGAGAAATGTGTGCGAGTACTGGAGCTTCCTTGTGTATTACTTTCTGCCTGTTGTCGTCTGGGTTTCCGTAGCACTGATACATAAGACTGGGCACTTGACTGTGATCCTCTTGATTGGTCTCTTGATTGCACTGTTAGTTGTTCTCTAGAGGAGGAATAGCTTGTTGATGCTTTTGGCTGTGGTGGTTCCGGTGCCCGCTGAGGTGGGTGATCTGGCACTGGATGAACAATCTCAAGGTTTGGGGCGGGTTCGTTGCGTCGCGGTTGTCTTCCATGGATTAGTTCATGTCGACGCATTTGTGCCGCTGCTTTTTTCTGAGGGCAGCCTGAGAAGGAGGCGGCATGGTTCCCCGCACAGTTTGCACATTTAGGTTGAAGAAGTGACTTGCACTCCTTGTGGTCATGATCTTCTGAGCAGATTTTGCATCGACGTGTGCTACGGCAGGTTTTCGCCATGTGCCCAAATCTCTGGCAGTTATAGCAGCGAAGTGCTGGTCCTAGGTATTCCTCGACAGGGTGACTGGTGAAACCCAAGTAAATTCTTCCTGGAATAGGGCGATCGTCTGTGAAAGTCAGAATTACCGTGTGCAGTGGACGTGACTGTACTGCTCCATCTTCTTGGCGGGAATATCTTATCTGTCTGCGTGCCGATATAACTCCTGCGTCTTTCAAGAAGTCTAGGAGTTGTTCGTCTGTATACTGCAGAGGCACATGTTTTACTTTCCCAACGTTTCGCGTGTATGACTCGGGGATGAAGGGCTTGACTTCCAGGCCGCCTACACTTGAAAGCATCAAAAGGCGTTTCGCCGACGCTAAGGAAGCAACGCTGACACTGAAGCTTCCATCTCTGTTCGTCCTGAAAGAGTGTACTTTTTCTTTGGCAGCGGAAACTATTTCGGCAGACACTCGGTTTGGATTTACTTGCCAAAAAGTAGTACCTTCACTTGTTGGGCGAAAGACAACAGGAATGCCTTCGGCTCGCTTTTTCTTGTACGTGACCAAAGTAAATGGTGCATCTTCACCCATCTCTTCTTCATCACTTAGCTCATAATTCGATGTTGTGTCATCGTACTTGCTGTCTTCTAGGCGAGGCTTCTTGCTCTCGGCTTCACCGTCAGCCATTATTCCTGAATTCGCTGAAGTTGATTCCGAGTTGTGGAGAACCAAACGTGCCGGCTTTATGAAGCTTTGTGACGCTTGCAAGGCCCCAGGCTTTTCATTACGGCCCGTAGCATCATTCATATGGCTTGTTACGTTTGTACGAGCATAAGGCTCGTGACGATGTTCTCGGCTTCCGACCACCGTAGCGGCAAGGTAATAGCCAGGTCCTCAAAAAAGAAATGTCGTACCTGTAAGGCGCCTGGCTCGTTGAATCTTCGCCCGACGTCTTGTTAATCAATCGTCGTCAACGGTAACCGTAAATGCCCAAAAACCAGAAAACTCAAAGCACCGCACAAAAACAGCGACCGAACAGATACAGATACAAGAGCAAGTGCATATATATGCCAGTGGTGGTATGTGGGCAAGTCTTTCTGGTGAAGCCAATACTTGTGCATTCAAAACATTTCAATTACCAGCGTAGTGCATCAATGTGTCTACTTCGACAAAATGGAGCACCAGTGCAGATATCTGAGCATACCTGTCCAGGGCAGCAAGTGTGTCTACATTGAAACCACTACCAACATGTGCGGCAGTTCTATTTCCAGCAGCGGGACTGCACAATAATCAGTAGGGTGCTCTCAAGCTGTTTATCTATGAAGCTCTGCCTTGACTGTGTGCCAAATATTTTTGGACGTGAAAGTGGGGGTGAATTGGTAAACATCAGTGGAACTGTGCCTGCACTTTGTGGCAAATGTTTTTGGGTGTGAAAGTGTGAGTGAACTGGCAAAGAATTTGCTCTGGGCTACATGTGTTAAACGTTTTTCTCATTCAGAGTGCTTTTTTTTACTTTAGGAGACTGGAGATGTGCGCAAAGTGTGACATGTCAGTGTGCTAATTATTGTATTTGCTGGCTTGCAAATTATTCGTTGCAACTTTGTTTTTGCCAGAGAGGTACAACTTTGCCTCTTGTAAAGGGCTTTTTAGATAAAACACTTACTATTTATTACGACCATTGCTTCCTTTGTTACACAAATGCAGCTTCCAGTGCATTCCAGTTTATTTCCATGTTCATGTAAGTTTCTAATATGAGGCTTGCATATTCATTTCTCACGTTCTGGAGTGGCAAGATGCAGCATTACTGTCTCATCATTCGCTGTACTACAGTAGTGTTCACTTGTTACACTGAATCCCCCGTTTAAGTATTCTGTACTAATTTCACTTTATTGCTTTTTTGTTGTATGGTTATTTTTTCTCGCCATTACTTTCTCTGATATATCCGAAAGGCAATATTTCAAATTTTGCATTCCCATTTTTTTTTTATTTCTGTCACAGGATTGTTTTATGATGGTATGCGGTGGTATTTCTTTTTGTGCTCTTTTCAAGCTTCTAGCTGATTGGTAACATTGCTTGGAGGCAGTTACCATCCGATTCATACTCTTGCATTTTTCAGTCTACTTCTTCCATTCGCTCCGATGTCACTTCTCCATAACTCTAGTCCATCTAATAGCACGTGCACATTAGTATGATAAATTAGACACTTTAGTACACTCCAGGTTTTTCTGTTCATTTTTGTATGTGTACTTGGAATTTTGTTTATGTGCTAGTGAATGTTCACTTTCGAGTTCGTTACGAATCCTTTCTGCGACTTTTGTCATTGTTGATGTACTTTTACTTCTATTTGCATTTCTCACACAGTTTGTTCGAACCTTACATAAGCATTACATTTTAATAAAGTGTTTTTGCTTTGTCACAATGTTCTCATTTCATGCACTCTTGGCATGAAGGGCTTGGTCTGGCCACCTGCCAAGACGTGGCCATTTGTTCTTTGCAGGATTTCATTCCCATTGTGGTTGTAAGCATCGTAGCTTACTAAAGGCGGTATTAAGGATTTATTATTCCTAACAGGCTCATTTTCGTGCGACTTGGTATAGGATGCGCCGGCCATGCGGGGAACAGTGCTTGGCACTGCGCCATGGCTCTTACAGTCAACACCGACGCTTCTACTCATCTGGGGCGCGATTGGAGATCGTTGTTCGAAACGCCCGATCAGTTTCACTTCACGCGATTGGCCTAGGCCGTGCCAACGGGTGCGGCTGACGACGTCTGCACGGCATAGGCCAGTCGCGTGAGGCGAAACTAAACGCGTGTTTTGAACAACGATGTCTGATCGCGCCCGTCACCCGCGAAAATTAGCTTCAGATGATCGTAAACCTTTCAAGACCGCTTCTAGACCAGCTTTTTGATAACGTCCTAAAAACGTTTAGAAATTGGTTACGAATAGTTTTTGCAAAGGGATTAGTTGTGTCTTTCCCAATCCTATTTCTAGACCAGCTTTTCGAATACGTCTTGCAGACCTGTTCTAGATCGTCTCAAGAAAGCAATTAAGCCGGACATTAGCAGAGATATACGATGTTTTCCCGCCAAAGTTCTCTCATTCGTGTCTTCTTTAACCCGTTTTTATCGTCTTGGATAAACGCTACGAAAACGTTACGTATCTCTTTTGTGCTACCTGGGCATGTATTCAGCGATCACGCACATCGCTGTTGCTTCGTTAGTTCAACCTTCTTTTGTTTGAACTGATCCAGGGACCATGGAAAGGGATTCGGTTCGTGGTCAGCTGGTCTGTATGCTCGTGGAACGAGTTGCGGCTGGAGAAAACGCCAGTAATTGCGTTTAACTTTTCCTTTCGCTTCGTTATTTTTTCGAGTGACGGCTCGCCGCGACGCTGGTAGATCCTCGGAACCATATACCCGCAATATGGGTTAGATAAGGTGGAAAATAAAATAATGCGAGACAGTGTCCATCATCAAACGCTGCAATAACCCTTAAACCCATAAACAATATGACTGTCACCTGTTACCTCGTCTGGTTTTTCCCTAATTGTACAGCACTTTTCGTGCAAAATTGGCAACTGGAAACAAAAGTCGGAAGGAGTTGCGAAATTAAACGATCTACTAAGGGAGAGAGCCAAGGCAACAGCCAAACAGGAAGGAAAATGGAAAATTAACAAATTTAGCCTTCGCTTATGAAAATATTTATGAATGAACATCTTTTTATTTAAAAAAGGAAGTAGACAAAATGCCGCCGAAAGTGGAGAACAATCCGCCTCTTTCATTTTTTTGTGCTGCCCTCTGCCGCACGCCGCTGAAAACCTTTTGGAAGGGTCCCGGGGCTTTCGCCGGTTGATTTGTGTACCTGCGCCCACGTTGAGTGCGCGTCGGTTGTGCGTTTCGGGGATCGCGACTCATCATTAATGGCTTCATGGGGACAGCATGTCGTTCCTGAAGCCATGTAGCACTCAATGACTACTGGGTGAGCAGGCCTGAGTGCGCTGTTCTGCAAACCGTGCGGCCTATAAAGGCACGCTGAGTTCCCTTTGGCGGCACGGCTGCCTTGGAATTTGTCACTGATTTCTGTACTTGGACATCACTTTTTGTATTCTTTTTACACATAATTTAGACGTTTCGCATATTCAGAAAGTCATCGAGCGCAGCCTTCTGCGACGGTTTTATTGAAGCGGTGCACTTGTTTACATCGATATCTACAGCTGCAGGCCGTTGTTATCTTCAAATATTGTGGAAAAGGTCCATCGCTGATATGAAATAGTGTCAAAATGTAGCAAAACATGCATATCTGCGCATATGTGCCATGTTGTTACACCCTGAGACGAGTCAATATGAGCGGCTGAACCACTTAAACAACGGCAACTGTGATCCTGATTCATATATTATGGGCTGTTAACTCATTCTCGCTTTCCTTTAACTCCATCACACAGTTTTAGCGTGCCATAGAGCATTATTAGAGAAAACTGTGCTCGCATAAGTGTTCATTTGTAGGCCATGTTTTCTCACGAAAACTCGCGGATGCCATCGCTCACACGGCGTTGGTATAAATGAGCGAGGCGGTTGTGTATGCTGCCGTATACCGAATACACCGTCTCTTGTTTGTCGCTTGACGCAGAGGCAAACAGTGCATCTCTGAAATTGAGAAATGTATCGGCAAAGCAACACGTACAGGCCCACGTAGCGAATGCGGCCGACAGCCTACAGGTACGGTGACGTACAGATGTTGGCGCAGCGCGGTGTCGCCGCTTACCGCTTATTGTGTCCGCGCCGTGCGAAGTGAAGTATAGCTGATTTCAAATCGCTAATGCCAGAATTGAACTATAAAAGCAGTTTCGTTCGACCTAACTGCTTACATTTCAGTTCAGGTCAGCCGGTAGCGAGTGCACGAACTTGATGGCGCCAGGTTAACCTTCGCTGAACAGTATCGACATTGTCTCAACCTTCGTGGATACGGCTTGAGAGGGTTAAAGCTTGTGCATTTCAACTTGGTAGGCGTGCTTGACTAATTTCGATTAATTATGTATAAAAATGGGAAGACGCTGCCGCTATTGTCAGTTCAATGGCCGATCGCGCGGGGTTCGGTCGAACGATGGTGGGCACACTGATTTTGTCGGTGCCTTCGACAAGAAAGCCTGTCGCAGTACAACTCGCGCTCGTCGGCTGCGTCGTTGTCGACCTGGTATGATAAAAGGGTTTCAGTGACGCACAATAGTCGGTCAATCATTGGAGTGAGCGTCTTGTCGGTCTCGTATCGACCCAGTGTTGCCGGGCCTTACGAGTACGTGCAGTCAGGAACGCGCTGCCACCACCAGCAAGTGAGGACCGACGCTGCAAAAAGACTTCGTCAGCAACGTGATGTACTTAAATGTCGCCCAAGTGTAAAGTAACGGGCTTTTCGTTAAATTAGTGAGCTATGGACAAGAACGGCACCGAGAGCGGCGCTGCTGCGCCGGCGTTGAGAGCGCCGCATGCGAAGAAAAATTCTCTTAGCGGGTGGTGCCCCTCTCCCATCCCCCGTTCGCACCGCCTTGATTGCCTCCTGCACTGCGCGTGTTTGGGCACGTTTCGTGCCGCGCGCGGTGTGTGCCTACGTGTGTGCGCGTGGACATTTCATTCGAAGGGCGGTGTACAGTCTGTTTCAAATTTAGGGGGAAACTCGGAGCGCATTGCATCGCGATGCGGCGAGCGCTTGAGTCAGACGACGGCAGCAGCTCGCGCAGGTGCTCGAGGGGCGGGACCTTGAACGGCGTCGTCTGCTACGGTGGCGCGCGCTGGCCGCATTGTCGGGAAACCGTCTACTGTCAGTTGCGGGGCGCCCATGTCATCGTTACTGCGTGAAATGAGCCGGTATTCTTTACTAAGCGTTGTGCGACGCCCACTGATACGCCTCGAAGGTAAGTTCATCGCTGCAGGGCAGTCATAGACGACGTACTGATTCTATACATTCTTGACGGCCCGTTTCTGGAAGGCGACTATATATTCTGACGCGATAGGTCGCCGATTCACACTGCTCGCGTTGTGCACGAACTGCTGGAAGAGCGCGCCGTCGCTCTCTTGGAGTGGTCGCCTCAATCCCCGAGTGCCAACATCATTTAAAATGTCTGGGGCTCGTTGAAAGTATCGCTGCCGCACCATCCCCTCTATCAGTCGCCCGAGGATAGGCTTCGATCCACCATCGTCAGCGACTGAGACGTGCTGCGAATGAACACATCCCTGATCAAGTCATTCTACACTTCACTGCCTTCCAGGATGAGCGCTGTCATCGCCGCCGCTGGGGACATGACGATCTACTAACTGAAGTTCCGAGCGTGACGTGTCCAATTCCCCGCCGGCGGGCAGGGTCTGTCTGGTGTAGTGAATGATTGTCGAGAAAAATCACTTCCAGCTCATTGTCCTAACCTAAAACAGTCCTTTAATCGTATCCGTTTGTTTCATCGTGTTCGAACCCCATAGTTATCATTGTTGAGTGCTTTGTTTTCCTTTCGAGTCAAACAAAGACTGAGCATGTTGCGCGCACATCTTGGTGCGTCTTGTCGCTGCTTATTACGGTAGCACACACAGTGAAGAAATATACGTGCACGCGCTCAGTACCCCACCCTTTCGAAAGAATAAACGAAGCATGCTGTCAAAAGAAGTTTGTGGAACTCCATTGTCGCTAATGAAGGCTCAGAGTTTGACGCCGCACAACGTTTAGTAAAGAATATCAGCTCAGTTCCCGCAGTACCGATGAAATCGGTGCACTGCCCCTGACAGTAGCACGCTTAAAGCCCCTGAATCTCCCAAAGTAGCGCCATTCGCTTCCCTCTTCCTCCGCTCGGCGCGGCCTCGACGGTGGCGCCGCCGGTGGTGGGCCTGCCGTAGCAGACGACGACTAACGCGCTACGGGAGGAAATCCGCAGAAAAGTTCGTTCGAGCCCTGCGGAGCAGTTTTTTCAATCGAGATCTTTCTTCGTCAGTCGGTAACTGGCCTTTAGAATTTAGTGTTGGAATTGCGGAAGAACTAGAGAAAAGGACCATTATTCAAGGCGTATTTAAGGCGTAAAGCGCGCGACGTTGAGAGTTCGTGTTGCTGAAACACGACGCAAGCTCGCGGTGTACTCAAACACGCGCGTAATTACCAAAGTTTCAGGTGTTGACAGCGTGAAAGTATGTGTACGTGGTTTCGTAGGTTCATTTACGTACCTGCAGGATACTTTTGCTCGGCCGGTGCGTGAGGGATTGCTGACTGCACACAGCCGGAATGGCTGTGTGCGGCTGTGTGAACAAGTACTGCTCCAGGAGGGCACATGTAATGGCTAACGGAGGCCTCTGAAGAGCACGTGACATAACAATAATGCAGGCGTCGCAGGGAGTGTTCACATGCAAAATTGGCTGTCCGCGATCTTATACCCCCTTGGCATGCACAGGCTACGGCGAGCCGCATCCAGCCCTGCTTCTAGCTTTGGTGTTCCCGTTGCCGCTTTGGTGTCCTGGAGGCGCCGTCAATAATACGAAAAAATGACAAGGTGTTGGCTGTCCGCGATCTTATAACCCCTTGGCATGCACAGGCTACGGCGAGCCCCATCCAGCCCTGCTTCTAACTTTTGGTGTTCCCGTTGCCGCTTTGGTGCCCTGGAGGCGCCGTCAATAATACGAAAGAATGACAAGGTGTTACAACTAGTAAATAAAATTTACTGAAGAAATACAATCGCGCCGAGGCGCCAACTTCTAAAGCAGCGCTAGCGCGCACGCGCGAGTATTATGAAACGCCATCGAGGAATTTACCGGCCCACGTACGACTCTACGATCAAAGTGCACGTTAAACATCCCCAGGCGAGCTAGATGAAGTTATCCGGAGCCATCCACTACGTCCTGCATTCTAGCTTTAGTCGCTTCGGAACGTTAAAAACGTTAATCACCACAAACCAAATCAATACATGCGGGCGTACATTCGAAGCTAAAAGACTGCATCGTAAGTCATACTGAGCCTTGCAAAAGCGTCGAGAATGTGCTAACTTCTGGTGGAGCTCAAAACACACCCTGAATAAAGTCGCTTTTATGTCACAGGCCAGCTGCAGATGCGTGCATTTCACCGCAAGACGAAACTACATGAAACAAAGAGAGCACATTCGAAAAAAAAAGTCAAACAACGCGCTAAAAACCACACAGAGCATGAACACACTTTTTCGAAACGGAAGGCGTGATCTAGGCTCGAAACAAGAGGTTGTGAGTCGCCATGGCCCTTACTTCACTAAGCCGTGCGTTCTTTGCCACTTCCTCGAAGTCAGCCCACCTTATCCTGCGAATCCACACTTCATTTTGCGTTGCGCCCACCGGACGGCAAAGCAAAAAGCTTTTTGCCCTCGCTGTGTCTGTTGCGGCAACCGAAGGCGCAGCAGCATGGCATCGCAGTTAAGTTCTCGGCCCTACACATTCTATTACGCTAACGCACTCCGTCAGTCCGCCTGCTGTACTTTCGTCGCGCAGGCCCAACAATGGAGGTCGGCGCGCGCTGAAAAGTAAAAAAATATACAAAAGCACGGCGCCTGCTCCGCGCTGGAAAGAAAAAATATACAAAAGCGCGGCGCCTGCTTCCACGTGACACAGATTGGCCAATGGGGGAGCGGAGGAGGCTGGGGCGACAGGAAGTGTGGAGGAGGACGCGCCAGGGTGAGCGGGGTGGCGGAAAGATCTAAGAATGGCGCTACTTTTGAAAAATTGAGGGGCTTTAAGCACGCTTCCCGACAATGCGGCCAGCGCGCGCCGCCGTAGCAGACGACGCAGACCACGACTTCGCCCCTCGAGCGTCTGCGCCTGCTCGAGCTGCTGCCGCCGCACGACTCCATTGCTTGCCTCATCGCAATGCAATACGTTCCGAGTTTTCCCCTAAGTGTGAAGCAGACTGTACACGCTTCTATTTGCCTTTAAGAAGATCGGTACGCTTGACGATTATTTTTATGGCTGCAATGCGGCGAAAGGGCAGCGTCTGCTTAACCATGTAAGTGACGCTGAGCAGGTAATTGGAAACGACATCGTATGTGCCGCCGGAAAAATTCTCAGCACATACGATGCGGCACATATGAGCTAAAAACATTTTTTTCAGTTTCTCACAATATGTTTGCTACAAATCCGTGTTGTCTCTGATGGCGACAACGGACTTCCATCGACACTGTGCGGAAATAAACAAAATATATCGCTACATAGCACAAGTACGACATGCGCACACAACTTTAACTAGTACGTCCCCTACAATATGGAATAGAGGTAGCAATGTAGACAGCTTGGCCATATTTTAACAGTGCTCAAGAGGCGGAAGTTGAAAGTATTAGTAATCATTCCCGCTTCAGCAATGCCGGCGCGACCAAGACGCGGGTGTGTATCGTCCAGTGACTCGATCGATCGGTGCAGTGGTGAAGCGGGAATGAACTCCGGTCATGTTCAATGCATCCTGCACATATTCAATTCCTCGGCACGCGTGAACTTCGGCCACTGCTAGCGCATACAACAAAAGTGGTTTCCATTCTTGGGCAGCGCAAACACAAACGAAACACGAGAAAGAAGACAGGACAAGCGCTCGCCGAACAACTTTAAAGTTTTTATATGAATAAAAGGATTATGTACCGAGTAATTCTTAAATTCATGTGGGTTACATATAAAAACCGTCATACACTTAGGAGTGATCAATGAACGAGCTCGCTTCGTTTGCCAGTTGTTTACTTCGCTCGGCGCACCGCAGTAATCCATGTCTGTCGTCTGCTTTTTTAGTATCATTTTCTTGTGAATCGGCAGAATTTTACTGGTGGCATCAACGCTTTCATGTTTACATTGCTGTCGTGACAGTTAACAACACAATAATAATTTCCGGTCATCCGAAGAGGCGCCGTCGCAAACAAGAGACGTTTCGCGCGCAGCGCGAACTGAACGCGGGCGCAATCGTGAAGGGATGCGGCGGCCGAAACCTACACCCGTTGGAGGTGAAATCGTTCCGCCAGGGGAGAAACGAGCGCTGGCGTCTAGGATGAAACTTGGCGTGCGGTCGTCCATTCATGAAAGGCGCAACTACCTGGCTCACGGTGCATTCCGGACAACTCGGACGATGCCCTGGCCGCTTTCTCTTTTAAAGTGGAGTTGCGGTACGCACGTTTTCGGCAGTGCACCGACGTCGAGCTACAAGTAGACAGTAAAACATCTTTATTATTAATATTTGAACGGCGAGAGCAGTGTAGGAACCGTTTCAATGGGGTAGCACGAGTGTTTGCAGCAGCGCGCGTACGGGCGCTTTTTTTTTTTTTTTCGGGGGACTTCCCGGCGCGCGGCCCTTCCAAATCGTTTCGCGACTAATCCGCTAGGACAGGGCGCATGCGCCGTCGCGCCATGAAAGAGGCGGATTCCGTGTGTTTCGAATGACACTTATACAGTCATCAGTCAAGCCGCCTGACGTAGCCACTTCTCTGCTGTGCTTATGTACAGGTGTTTTTCTAACCTTCCGCGGTGAGCGCATTGCGTCTAGAACCGCAGCGTCCTGTGCTCTACGCGGTTGTACGGGACTGGTGACCATGCATCGTTAGGCAACTTCTCGAATAACAGCACGAGTCGGTTTTGGCACTTAACTTGGTGGAGCAATAAATGAGGGAGCCAAAAGAACTGTGATTGTTCCGCAAATATATATTTATAATTGTTCCAGAGCTAATTAAAAAAAAAACGCTGCAATAGTCGGATACAAATTAAATCTGCAGGGAAGCCCTGCCCACGCCCTCATAACCGCCAGCCACCGTTGCTCCGCGAAGCTGCAAATAATTCGTACTTCAAACGTTTCGTTTTACCCAAATAAGGCGGTAACCACAAAAAATAAAATTATTAGCGCGCAGTTATATACGTTTTCCCTCGCCTATTATAGTGGCATGGCGAAAGCCTAATTCTTTATTCAACTGAAATAAAACGCTTGCTTCTTTGCAACTATTTATTGTCAAGTTTCACTTCAGTTGGCAGTGAAGTTTCATGAGTAAAACGGTTCAGCAGTGAAATGAACTGTATCGCAGACTTTTGAAGAGTGAAATGCTAAGACTCCATACACTTTGTCCATGTCTGCTGCAAACCTCATTACTTCCGCCGGTGAAAAGACTCTTCAAGAACAGCAGACGCTCCGGAGGTATGAAGTACGATGCGATTTTGAAAAGGCCGCATGACGACGATTTTGTTTGCTTCTGCGAGTGGCTGGCGGAGTAACACAACCCCGCGCGGTTTGTGTGACTGCTGCTTTAAGTTGTATTCTACTACATTAATCTTTATTTTACACTTTCGCTTGTTTACTTGTTCTTGACATTGTTTTTCCTGCGCTTCTTAACTGCGCGAGTCCATTTGACGTGGTTTCTTGTTTGCCAAGTAAAGGAGAGCTGTATCTCACAGGCGTATCTGTGTGATACACCTTATTCCATTTCTCTTTTGCGGGTTCAAACGTCTTTATGGCAAATGCTGGGCGCTATTCACATTTGTACTAGTAAAGGAGCCCCCCGCCCCCGAAAAAAATATCCTGGGTACGTGCTTGGTTAGAAGACCCACTTTTTGAGGTTCGCACAGTGAACTGAGATTTATTTGCAGTTCTTTTATAATATAAGATTGGTTTATGGCTTTCTCTTCATTTTCCCATACCTTTTTGGATAAAACCGTGCGTAAGTACTTTAGAAATGTGTTAAAATTCACAGTATTGGATTGCCTAGTAATTAGCGTTAAGGGACACACAAGCTCGAAAAGTATAGGTCACTACTTGTGCCCGAGGTGAGAACTGACTATGAGGAAATATACAGATGTGAACTGGAAAAAGTAAGGCCTATCGCTGATCGTGATTTGCTACATGCAAATGTCGCTGATCTTGTGTTAAGGCATGTTAAATTATTATTAGAAGCGCAATGCCACAACCTTTTGCCGCTCGAATCCGTCTTAAAACCCAAGAAATGTGCCATGTATGGAAGGCTCGTCATCTTCTTCGCCACGCTGGAAGATAACGACGAGGTGGTCGGCGCCGCGTGGTTACTAGGCACGCGCCGCGGCTGGAATGTGCTTCGGTGACTGTGAAGAGGGTCCCAAAGCGACAACAAACATGTCATAACCGCATCGATGGAGCAGCAAGATTTCTGGGCCTAGGACAGCCTGGAGCTAACATGGGATGCCGACTCCTGAGAAACCGAGGAGAGCGAGCTACGACTGCGGGATGCCATCGCCTGGAGTCAATCTCGGTAAGGCTACGTCTCCATTGGCCGAGCGCTGGTAAATAGCTAGCGGGCTCGTTTTCGTCGACGTACGTGTGAATGATGAAGCTAGTACACGAAATCAATGAAAAAAATGGATTAGCGTCTTCCTTCAGCTGAGGTAGAGTTTCGCAAGATTCTAGATTGGAAATAAACTAAAATTCTATTGCTGAGAGATCACGAAACAGTTCACTTGTGCGGTCAACTGTAGATACCGCGCGAGTTCTGAGACAGAGTGAAGGCTGTAGAATACTTACAAGCTGTCCAATGGTGAGAACTTCACTGCACTTGTAACGATGGCATATATGCTCTAGAAAAAATAATCGGCGCAAAACAGACACGAACAGAAAAACTCAGACGACACGATTTCGTGTGTTTACGATCGGCACACCTGTGCCTTGTTAAACCATGACAGCTGGATGATGGGTGTGGTGTTCCTTCTTTTAATCTGCGCGATGGGGGCAACGTATACCCCCGTTATACCGATAGGTATCGAGGCGCTGAGCGGAGAGTAGGGAGACTGCACCATATTCAGTTTCGTCTAGATCGCCGGGTCGTATCAAAAATTTTAACAGAATCGCTGCGGTGTTCAGTGCGCTTAAAGTATATTAAATCATTCGTGTACTTCTCTTGTTCCAGGTCGACAGCTAAGACGACAAAATGACATATTACTTTACGGGCTTCGTGAGGAGTCCTGGAGGACTCCTCAAGATGATCCAAATCGTAAGACATTTCTCTTCCGTCAGAGTTGATCTTTTATGCTGCAAAATGCGGGATATGACATTATTTCTTTAAGGGCTTGGTGGTATAGGGCTCGGGTAGAAATGAAAAGAGTACTTTATAAGTCAACACGATGATATACGTCGGTCGCTACACAGTAATGGGCAAGTCTTGGCAAATGATAGCCGGCAGTATGCCCGCATGCCGCGAATCAGGATAGTGATTTGGTCGAGTTGGTCGAAGTTCACGACGTAGAATCAGCGCAAAGCACCGAACCTCCTTCTATGTGCTTTAAAAACTCACTTTGACCAATAAAATTCAGTTGGCAGTCAGCGCTTGTGTGATTCTTTCCTATAACCGCACTCCTAAGCCGCGATTTTGTAGCGACGTCTTTTCTGGTGCTTTTGTAATGCTTTTCTGATGCTATTCCTTTTCACGCTTCTCGCGTTTCGTCAATGGTCAGAGCAACGCTCCGCCCGCGTATCAATAGGATCGACCGGCCGTGAACGGTGGATGATAAAAGAGTGGCATGGAATCGAACCGAAGGCATCGATACAAAATCGCGGCCCTATTCTTGCACTTCAGTGATTTGCACTGCTTTTGTATCATGAACGTATGCCGCAAGGACTCGCCCACCGTGCACGATGTGCACCGTGCAACCATGTCTTAACATGGTTAAGACACGGTTAGATTAGCATTTTGATTTGTTGCTGGCATACGTTTTTTTTTGTTGTTGCGATATGTAGTTCATTCATTTATGTGCATACAGTCCAATCCTTTATTGAAGAGTGTGTTGTTGTTTTCTTTTCTAAAAAAAAAAAAAACGCTCGATCCCTAACGCCTTTGCCTCGCTGGATATATCTTAGGATCATGGTGATGGATAAACAGCGCCAAGAAAGACGCAGACCGGACAGAAATGAGTATGACAAGCGCTCTCGATCACGTCCACTTCTTTTTCAAGTCTTCGTGTTGCTTCGCGCTGTTTATTCGTCACTGTGCAACTTTACCAACCCACCCAACTTGCCGCTTATCCCGGCCACGGCGGCCGCATTTCGATGGGGGCAAAATGCGAAAACACCCGTGTGCATAGATTTAGGTGCACGGTAAAGAACCCCAGGTGGTCGAAATTTCCGGAGTCCTCCACTACGGCGTGCCTCATAATCAGAAAGTGGTTTTGGCACGTAAAACCCCATAATTTTAATTTTTTTTCAACTTGCCGCTTGTCTATTCTAGTGGACTATTCGAATAGAATGTGTAAGTGCGCTCTCTACCTGAAAGCGCGCTAACTGTGACAACAATGTGTTCAGCTGCTATTTCCTAGCTGCCAGCCACCTTAATTAGCTTTAACATTGTGCCCGGAACTTGCAAAGTATGTCTTCTTAGGGTAGTGTAGAGCTATTGCCAGGAACGGTGTATAATGTCCTGCTCGAAACGTGCTTCAGGCAGCTTTCTTTAACAACTACCCAAAGTTTCGAATAGGGGGTTTCTGATCGGCGGTGTCGTCATTATTCTTTTAATTGTACGATGGAATGCGACACTGGCTGTGATCTGTTTGCAAATGTTCTCCCTCATGGCGTTTATGTTTCCTCGAAAAGAAATAAAGCTAAAACGCTGCGAGCAAAGATTACCGTGATAACTAAATGACGATTAACGTTCCAAAGTTATGCCTTGGTCTCGAAAGATGCCGTAGTGGCGTTCTCTGTATTAATTTTCACCGCGTGTATCTAAATATACGTATACCGAACCAAAGTTGAGACTATTTGCTGGACAGAAAAAAAGTAGCTGTGGAGAAACCGCGGCAATCGCCATCGTCGTGAAATCAGATGAGAATCTCAGGCGAGCACGTGCTGTGCGCAGCTCATCGGTTTGGTGCTGATGTTGATCCTGATGGGGGGCCACTACGACGTCAGCACGGGCCTGTACCGCCTCCGCATCGACGCATTCCTGATGACCATGACGGTCTTCACCTTCGTCCTCACGTCCGCTCTTCTCCTGATGTGCACCATCATGGGCTCGACAGAGCTGCCGAACTCTGTTCTGGTACGCGCACCCCTTCAGAACTTGGAATTCCAGCAATGGCGTACAACTGTGTCGACGCGAAGTTGTGACTGATCATGTACACTATAGGCGCCTCATGACGCAAGAATACAACAAATAGCCTGACTGGCTCCAAGCAACGGCAAACATCATAACCTTGTCCTTCCAGCTACATGCATGGTACAAGATGATGTAACGTTGCGTCATTGCACGATATTTTCTGTTTATTTGCATTACTTTCTTCGTTCCATTGTCGGACCTTACATTTTTTCACAAGACCTCCATTTATCTTATTCATGTCGAGTTCTTTCAGCAGCTTTTTTTACGCGCATGTACGTCGATCTTGTCCTTTTTCGCGTCGACTTTGACTGACACGCTTTTTTTTATTGAGAGGTCAGGTGGGCCAATCCCGGAGATAATGCAGTCTGGCACAATGTGACTAATTTTCGACTATATTTGCGCTTATTACGCCCCTAGCGTTAGTTCTACCTCCAACGCGACTCATTTTCACTTGTCTCGTTGAAACCTACATTTTGATAACTTTTGCAACTCGCTACGACTCTCTGGAGACGAGAAAGGGTAGTTTTTTGACCGAGACGCCAGATATAGATAATCATATCCCACTTACGAACTCGAATTAGCCTAGAATTGAGGAGGTAATGGAAGAAACTGGTACATAAAAAGCCGATCAATGAGTTAGCGGTAAGGGGGAAAATAGAAGAATTCCGGATCAAGCTACAGAACAGGTATTCGGCTTTAACTCAGGGAGAGAACCTTATTGTTGGAGATATGAACGACAATCTTATGGGCATCATTAAGGAGTGTGCAATATAACTCGGTGGTAACTCCGTTAGACAGGATGCCAGTAAGCTAACGCAGGAGACGAAAGATCTGATCAAGAAACGCCAATGTATGAAAGCCTCTAACCCTACAGCTAGAATAGAAATGGCAGAACTTTCGAAGTTAATCAACAAGTGTAAGACAGCTGACATAAGGAAGTATAATATGGATAGAATTGAACATGCTCTCAGGAACAGAGGAAGCCTAAAAACAGTGAAGAAGAAACTAGGAATAGGCAAGAATCGGATGTATGCGTCAAGAGATAAAGCCGGCCATATCATTACTAATATGGATGAGATAGTTCAAGTAGCTGAGGAGTTCTATAGAGATTTGTACAGTACCAGTGGCACCCACGACGATAATGGCAGAAAGAATAGTCTAGAGGAATTTGGAATTCCACAAGTAACGCCGGAAGAAGTAAAGAAAGCCTTGGGAGCTATGCAGAGGGGGAAGGCAGCTGCGGAGCATCAGGTAACAACAGATTTGTTGTTACCTGATGCTAGAAAAACTCGCCACCCTCTATACGCAATGCCTCATGACTTCGAGCGTACCGGAATCTTGGAAGAACGCTAACATATATTCCTAATCCATAAGAAAGGAGACGCCAAGGACTTGAAAAATTATAGACCGATCAGCTTACTGTCCGTTGCCTACAATGTATTTACTAAGGTAATCGCAAATAGAATCAGGAACAGCTTAGACTTCTGTCAACCAAAGGAACAGGCTGGATTCAGTAAAGGCTACTCAACATTAGACCATATTCACACTATCAATCAGGTGATAGAGAAATGTGCTGAATATAACCAATCCTTATATATAGCTTTCATTATTACGAGAAAGCGTTTGATTCAGTCGAAACCTCAGCAGTCGTGGAGGCATTACAGAATCAGGGTGCAGACGAGCCGTATGTAAAAATACTGAAAGATATCTATAGCGGCTCCACAGCCACTGTAGTCCTCCATAAAGAAAGCAACAAAATCCCAATAAGGAAAGACGTCAGGCAGGGCGATACGATCTCTCCAATGCTATTCACAGCGTGTTTACAGGAGGTATTCAGAGACCTGGATTGGGAAGAATTGGGGATAAGAGTTAATGGAGAATACCTTAGTAACTTGCGATTCGCTGATGATATTGCCTTGCTTAGTAACTCAGGGGACCAATTGCAATGCATGCTCACTGACCTGGAGAGGCAAAGCAGAAGGGTGGGTCTAAAAATTAATCTGCAGAAAACTAAAGTAATGTTTAACAGTCTCGGAAAAGAACAGCAGTTTACGATAGGTAGCGAGGCACTGGAAGTGGTAAAGGAGTACATCTACTTAGGACAGGTAGTGACCGCGGATCCGGATCATGAGACTGAAATAATCAGAAGAATAAGAATGGGCTGGGGTGCGTTTGGCAGGCATTTTCAGATCATGAACAGCAGGTTGCCATTATCCCTCAAGAGAAAAGTGTATAATAGCTGTGTCTTACCAGTACTCACGTACGGGGCAGAAACCTGGAGGCTTACTAAGAGGGTTCTACTTAAATTGAAGACGACGCAACGAGCTATGGAAAGAAGAATGATAGGTGTAACGTTAAGGGACAAGAAAAGAGCAGATTGGGTGAGGGAACAAACGCGAGTTCATAACATCCTAGTTGAAATCAAGAAAAAGAAATGGGGGACGTGGGCAGGACATGTAATGAGGAGGGAAGATAACCGATGGTCATTAAGGGTTAGGAACTGGATTCCAAGGGAAGGGAAGCGTAGCAGGAGACGGCGGAAAGTGAAGTGGGCGGATGAGATTAAGAAGTTTGCAGGGACGACATGGCTACAATTAGTACACGACCGGGGTAGTTGGAGAAGTATGGGAGAGGCATTTGCCCTGCAGTGGGCGTAACCAGGCTGATGATGATGATTATGATGATGATACCACTTATGCCAAACCCGTGGAAAATCGCCAAAGAAGACCTTGACTTCAAAAAAGTAATAGCAAGTGTAGCGTGACAATAGCTTGATAGACGGCTGACTTATGCACTCGTGACTGTATTTGGTGATATGAAAGGCCTAAATTATTCCGCGGGTCAGAGTGGGCTTATTACTAAACAACCGTCATGCACTTTGGTTGGCATCGGCAAGAGTGGCACATGTACTGCCAGATGCATGCGATTACTCTTGTTCGGGTAAGGCGCATGCGCTGTTGTGCCATTGTGCTACTTGCTCAACTTTCTGGGCCACCGCGTTTGTTTTCGTTAAGCCATGCTTCGAAGTTGTCGGACGCTAGCTTGATGTTGCGACTTGGAGCGCTCTTGGAAAGGGGAACGGAAAACCACCCCTTTGCATTCCAAATTATAGAGTGGGGCAGTACCACCAGTTAAAAAAAAAAGAAAGCGGAGAAAGGGGGCACATTTTCCCTTTAGTAATTAACTTTTCGCTATGCGACATGACGCACGCCTAAGAAAATGGTGGCGTTCGTTTCATTTCTTCGTCTGTGACCTAATGGAAATTGGTGCACGAGGCACGTGCTTTCGCAAGTGCCATACACGCGTTAACATTTTCTTGGCCATGAAGCCGACGCTACGGGAGCGAGGCTCGCGGGCATGAATCAGTACGTAAGCAGTCCATTTGTCAGAGTGGAGTTTCGTTTTCGCATCAGGATGTTTCGCAGCTTTATACGCGGGCAGCCTTGCCGCGGCTGCTGGTCCACGTGTAGCCTAAAAGAAAGTTAGTGTTATGGATGAATTTCAACTATACTTGAAAGCCATTCATAACACTAATTTTCTTTTTATTTATAGGCAGTTATTTAGGACCATGGACGGTGATCAGACAGCCTCACCCCCCCCCCCCCCCCCATTTTTGCTTGGTGCGCGAAGGCCGGTAGGCCGAAGGCCGAATACATCTTGCCGTGGCTCCAGAGATGTCCGTCTACACCTCCGTGTGCGCAGTGTTCACCCATCGCTCATCGTGAGAATATGTAGTCCTGTAAAAAATGTATGTTCACTGATGTGCCGTTTATTTTTTATTTATTTATTTGTTCTTACTTACTTACCACGTTTGGCCGCAGTGAATTATTTCATCCTCGGTTGCGAAGATGCAGGCACTTCGAACGGCAGCGTCCACCGCACACAGATTGCCAGTCATAGCTACAAGACATGGCTTTGGTATTTGCTTACCAAAATGCACGTTTAATCACTCTCCATGCGTGAATTGTTCTCATCGCACATCGCATAACAATTAGCGCAGTTTGTCGTTCTTTAAGCGTCTATCTATTTATGTGCAGCGCTACGCTCCGAGAATGAGTTAGGCAATAGCTGAATGTTAGAAATACACGTTCGCGTGTACTTGTAACATAATGGAAAGAGCGAATAACAGAACACCATCGACGAAACGCGGAAACTGCGAATGCAGAAGAGCTAAATTAAACTTTGCACTCTTATTAAATGCATGGACCTTAATTATATACACGGCCCATATTGTTTCCATCAATATGACACATGGCTCAGCAACACAGAATAACTACATGTATCTGGAGCATTAAAAAATAAGAATTCACTTACTGCCTGTGAATGTGATATGGTCTCTTCTGAGCAGGGCATAATTGCGCTTTCTTTTTTTAAACGCGAACGGAATGTGCTTCAGAATTCTTTGGGTAGTGCGGACTTTCGGCATGTCCGGTCGCCGACGACATCGTTGCGGACGCTTCCCGCGGCCTCGTTGTGCATAAGCTAGCCATGCACTTTGCGTCGCCGAGCAGCTGTTGCGCAACGTGTGGTAGCGTTGCAACCGCGTTGTCCCACATAACTTGAGCCAAGAATTTAAAAATGAAAGCCGCATCGCAAGCGAATTGATCCGAACGCATACTATTCGCAATAGCCTATAGTAACTCAAACATTTTTCCCCCCGTAACTCACTAATTAATTAGGTTTTTTTACCCAAATTTTTAATTATTGGCTGAGGACCCTTAGTATGACACGCAGATTTGTAGGGCACCTTCAGAAACCACCGATCGAGTTGTTTCCTTTACAATACGTCTCACGTAGTCCTTTTTTCCGGGTTTCAATGAAAGCCCCCGAAATATGAAAGAAGCCACGTGACGGAGCGTTTGCGCAGTGGTATTGTGCTGCTCTCAAGCGTGCGTTCGGTGAACAAGGTCGGCTGCATGGTGACTGGCGACGAGGAAGCGGCAGGGCGTTATCTCATCGGCAGCGCTCGGCCAGCAGGATGCATTTTCGTCGGCCAGCAGGCTATTTTATGCCCACTGCAGGACGACGGCCTCTCCCTTCGATCTCCAATTACCCCTGTCCTGCGCCAACCGATATACCAACTGCGTCCGCGGATTTCTTAACTTCATCACCTCACCTAGTCGTCTGTCGTCCTCGATTGCGCTTCCCTTCTCTACGCACCCATGCTGTAACCCTAATGGTCCACCAGTTATATAATCTACCCATTACATGACCTGCCCAGCTTCATTTATTTTTGTTAACGCCAATTAGAATATCGGCTATCCCTCTCTGCTTTCTGATCCACACCGGTCTCTTCCTGTCTCTTAACGTTACGCCTAACATTATTCGTTCCATTGCTCTTTGCGCGGTCCTTAACTTGTTCTCAAGCTTCTTTGTCAGTCTCCAAGTTTCTGCCCCATATATCAGCACCGGTAGAATGCATTGATTTTACACCTTTCTTTCCAATAATAATGCTAAGCTTCCAGTCAGGATGTGGCAATGTCTGCCGAATGCACTTTAACCCATTTTTATTCTTCTGTAAATTTCCTTTTCATGATCAGGGTCCCCTGTGAGTAATTGACCTAGGCAAACGTGTACTCCTTCACAGACTCTAGAGGCTGATTTGTTTAGTGTTACTGAAACCTTTGCAGGTTAACTATATATATATATATATACTAGGTGCATTAATTGTTACTATATGCGATACTAGGTGCATTAATTGTTACTATATGCGAATCATCATTTGCACAATTCTCGACTATTGCTTCGCACTTTCGACGGAAGTGCAGTTTTTCTCGTTGGAATACAATAATTTAATCTGGTGACAGCGAACTGCTTGTGTGTAAATGATTTACAATGCGATTGTTTATTCACCTGTGAAGTTTTTGCCAGAAATGTTTGCACCGAAGTCCATCCGTGGGCGATTGTGACAGTCACAGGCAATTATTCCTCATGATTCAGCTTGCACCAATTACTGACTAGATTTGCAAACGGAATGAAGTGCAGCTATGCTCATTCTCTGCAATATGATATATTTGAAATGAAACGATTCACCTCTTTCATTATCACAAACCTTTGCATAATTAGTGTTCATTACTTGTAGCATCATTATTCAAGTTGGGAAATCTATCAATTAGTATTTGCATAAAAATATACACATCGCAGAAGGTGAACACTTCTTTCTATATTTGTTAGGGTCACGTCGAATGTTTAAAATCTTTAGATTCCCGAGTTTACCGGCATATCTATGAACACTTAAGGTTGTTTTAAACTTGTTTCTGTATCCTGCATATTCCTAAATTGGTAGCTTTGAAATGATTAATAAACATTTAGTACCCTTGCTGTCTTAAGGAAGTGCGAAATACATATTCGTTTTTGCATTTAATGACGTTAATTGGCCGAAAACGCGTTACGTGTAAGCGTGTCCTAAAAAAAGATTAGCATAAAATTATTTCTTGTAGAATACCGTCTTTCTGTCCGTAGGAATCAGCCACGAGTTTCTAGCGGCATAAAATATCAAACATTTGTTATCGTTGATGTATTTTGACACTTACCATATTTTATCGTCTTCTTGCGGCGACGTTATCGTCGTATCATTCGTAATTATATACTTGGCATTTTCTTTTTTTCAGTATCGCATTAACTACCTATTGGCCACCATCACATACTTTCCTTTCACCGTGGGTTTCATCTTTGAAGAGTACATGCATGGCGACATCAAGCAGACCATTGCCGGAGGGGTAATGTATTGGGGCACCATAGGCATCTGTTTCAAACTTAACGCGAAAATACCAGCCTTTATGTTGATGCTTTATAAAAGAAATCTTTGTTGGGCCGTCTACCTTTCTTGTCCTGCCCGTGCGCGCAGTATATTTTAATAATTCGTGTCGAGCGGCTCGTAAGTTCATCCTGTGGCGTCACATCCATTGGCGAAAGATGGAAAAGTCCTCGTTGTCCTGTTTTCTGGCCGCATTTTGACGCAAACGCTAGTTTCACACGAGTCGATATTAAATTATTGATTCATCTGGTTCGTGGTGTTCATTTAGCAGCCTATCCCTGCTCAGCCTAACGCATCAGTGTAACGGAAAGCAGTGCCGCAGATGGTGTCGGAGCTAGCGAGTCAAAAAAGGTGATTGGTGCTTCTGTCTGCGCAGGTGCTCAGCATCACCAATTCGCTGATCTACATGTTTAACCTGTGCGTTAGCTACGAGCTGCGCTGCCTTCGGGGCCGGCGCCGCGAGCGACAGCCCAAGGGCGGAAGGAGCAAGGGCGCCAAGAAGGGCAAAGGCAAGGGCAAGAAGGGCGGTCAAAGCGACATAGACATCCTGATGGGCAGGGACCGGGCTGCCGGTGGCGCCGCTGGCATGACCGGCCGCATTCGCAACGAGCGAGACCTGCTGGCCACCGGCGACGTGGAGACCTTCCACCGACTCCAGCAGATCCAGCAAATGAACCGGCTCTTGGAGAACGACCCCATCATGTTTCACCAGCAGACCAGCTACATGCTGGGCGCGCAGCAGGCGTACGCGCAGGAGCAGTACATGGGCGGAGGGTCGCCGGCAGCCATGCCTGCCGGTCTGCACAGCGGCGGCGCGTCGCCGGGCGGTGCACCGATGGTGGACGAGTTCGGCCGCCGGGGTGGCCCGCGCGACGACCGGCTGGCGCGCAGGGTGGTGCACGAGGTGTACCGCGGCGAGTTCCTGCCGGGCGAGGAGTACCTGATGCAGCCGGCCGTGGGCAAGGAGTTCATCATCCCCATCCAGGTGGAAGGGCGCAAGTCTTCGCAGGACAGCAGCACACCCACCGAGAAGAGCAAATCTCCGAAGAAGAAAGGCAAGAAGTCGTCAAAGAAAGGCAGCAAAAAGGGCAGCAAGAAGGGATCAAAGAGTAAGAAGAAGGGAAGCAAAAAGGGGAGCAAGAAGAAGGGAAGCAAGAAAGGCTCCAAAAGTAAGAAGAAAGGCAGCAAGAAGGGCTCCAAGAAGAAAGCCTCCAAGGGTAAAAAGAAGAAAAGCAAAGGAAAGAAGAAGAAGAAGAAGAAGTAGTAGAGCCTTCTTCAACATATACTTTTTACATGTGGTGTGCTTTTTTTGAGCTGCGCGAACGACTCGGTATTTGGTGTTTCACTATCATTCGGAACTAATAAAGTGGCGTACCTTCCCTCTTTTTCTCCTACATAAAATGTTTCAGTTTATATTGTGAAGTTGCTTTGCGTGTACAACTTCAACTAATTCGGATGCTCAACGCATGACGACATCAGGCTGAAAATTCCGATTAACTTAGCCTGAAAAATACTTGCCGCCCAAGCGAACTGCGTCACGACAACATTGAATAACTAAACCAAACCTGCGACAATCCGCAGGGTTGACCAATATTGGTAAATTTTTAAAAACTGTGAAGCTTTCTGAGGAACCCGTTCGGTTCTTTTTCTTTTTTTTTGCCACTTTTCACGAACCAACTACAGGGCGTCCAGAGGGCTCGCGACGTCGCGGGGAGTCACCACCTCCATTTCCAGTCGGTTCCCCCCAGTCAAGTTCCTCAGGACACTCTTATAAAGTTCTTCTCGCTGTCACTTCGTGGCATTTGTTTCTCGATGCCAACTCTCCCGTTCACGACTCTTCCTCCGACTTTCGCTGAGCTCTGACGCACAGCGCGCACCGCGTCGCGAGGCAACAGTTTTAAATACAATTCAGTGTCCAACATCAGCCTCGCAATCTAATGGCGTTTTTCACTGGTCGATCTGGAGCAGCCGCCTGAATCCTCGAGCGAGCGCTCGGCTTTCACCAATCCGAGTCTGCCAGTGGAGCGCACGAACGCTCCGCGGGAGATCACACAGGAAGTCTGCGTGCACGTGACACAAACCGGTTCCGCAAACTATGCCCAACACAATGTTGTGCGTACCGACCGGGCATGGACCGGGTACCGATTTCGCTTGAAGACGGAAGTGACGCCATGTGACGCGTTCTATTTCCGCCCGAATCCGCGTCTCGGCGGCGGAGCAAGTGAGAGCGATCCGGCGCGGAGCGAGTTGATCCGAAACGACCAGTGGAACGCGCGAACCCGCTCCAGATCGACCAGTGAAATGCGGATTCGTTGCCGCGGAGCAAAAAATCCTGCTCCGAATCGACCAGTGAAAAACGCCATAAATGACGCTGTTTATTGTCACGGATGAAGAGCCACTATTTATTAATAAACACTGTTTCTGTTGTGAATGTGCAAAGCGGGCTTCTCCCCATGAAATCTATTATTGCGCAGAAGCTAGCTTCGACGAACGCCTTACAAGGACACTAAAGAGAAATGCAAACAGTTTAGATTGATAAACTATTTTTTCAAAACTCTCCGTTAATATCGCGGTAAGAGATTGATTACTAGAAGAGAAAATGAACGCCAATCTTTCTATTTTTTTAAACCTCAGCGCCGGTTCCTCAGTGTGACGTCATGTGTTTCAATGTATGTTCTAGTGTTTGAGCCGTCGTTGGGCATTAAAAGTTATCAAAATTGGCTAAGTTGTGTCTTTGTCTTCCTTAGAATACAATATAGTCCTTTTTCTTACCAATAATAATTTAGCTAGGCCCGAGTAGGCGCCTTCACAGTCTCTTTCGTAACGGCGAGTTGGTGCGCGAACTTCAAGGCGGCGCCGCCACCGGCGTTTCGTCGTCGTGTCTTTTGGGGCTTATCAAGCCTACTGTCACAGTAAGAGCGGCTTTTTTTGTGCCGTTGAAGCGTAAATTACTAATGCAGCTCAAATTAGTTGTCTGTTTAGTTTTCCTTTATCATCGGTAGCGGTTGTGGACTCCTTTCCGCTGGTTTAAATGACGTAGAGTCTATGTAAATAGTGCTGCACATGATGTTTAAGAAACGTGAGAAAATGGATACCTTCACTAAAAATTCACGCACTACCATAGAGGTAGTACAGTTTCTCCGTGCGGTACGTGACGACCTTTCGGAAAGCTAGCCACGCCTGCAGGTGTGACAAGAAAAGTTGCAATTTTGCAGCTGATGCTTGGAAACGTGCCTAATACATTCACTTTTCTTCTTAATTACTCACTTTAGAGCACACGTTACTATGGTAGGTAAGGTATAATGTAGCGTTTCCATCCACTCGATTCCATGCCCACTTAACCTCCACCGTTCACGGCCAGTTGATCCCGTTGATAACGCGGCCGGACCGCCGCTATGACCCCTGATGAAGCGCGACGAGGAATGGCATCGGCATAGAATCGTTTCATTATTCCGACCGAGAATTCAAACTGCGCATTACTGAACTCGTATCCAGCGCGGAGAACTTGAAACACCGAGACTAGCATCAGTTTCAAGAAATTCGTCCATAACACCTGCTAAAAAATGAGTTGGTGTTGCAGTTAATGTGTACAAAACAGCTATTAGGATATTTCGAAGCCATTAACTGGAACGTCATGTATTTCTCAGTGCGGACATCTTGAAAGTGACACTAACCTTAGTATTCTTGCTAACTAGACTTCATGACTGCTCGGCTTCAATTTCTCAATTATGAAATGTGCCCTACAAAGAATAATTAATAGTTCATTAGTAAATCGTCTTGATTAACTACTTAGGACATTGCGATTTGCCGTGTAAGCAATTAACGTCCGCCTCTTCAGGTAGTGCACATGAGGTCGAATTGCGCTTTATGCTCCATAGAATTTGTAAAAAAGCTGTTTGATCAGACTACTACACGTATGTGTGCTGTAAGAAAAAAAGCTCAAGGGGAAGTAATAGCGGTGAATGGGAAACAGTAAACGAAAAAATGTAAAAAGTAGATTAAACTTGAAGGTAGATATTATGTCTGCTGTTACCGCAAAGTTATAAGTTCATGCATGTTTCTTAGACTAACTGTTTGTTTCCAACAGTTGCTTCAAGAAGCGTGTAATTAAACTCTTCACCGAACATAATATGAGCGAGAACAATTGGGGAACCACGAGGAGCTAGATATTTTTAGTCAACAATTTACAGGGTGGCTATTAAGTATGTTCACAATTTTCCGGCAGCCAATAAGCTTCTAGTGGGGGTCGGTTTCGAAACGATCACATATAGGTTAGAAAATGGGAGATACGAATGCCATTATATTCTAATGAGAGCTGGCTAACAGCTTTTTCCATGCAGCCATGAGCAACATTCTGCACCGATTGGTCATTGTCCACCACTACCGTGAAGGCTCCGCCCCGCAGAAGATTGTCGATCGGCTCCGCATTCCGCGAATAACGGTTTCATTGCGATAGCAATTATATGGACACTCCAGACAAATTTCCGCCGTCGGCATGAGGTTCCGTATAGAGGCAAAGCGAGGTAACATCACGGCCGCGTGCCGCATACGTGCTAGAGAAAGCGTGCGATGGTGAGGCGAGAAGGATAGTGGCTTGATGCGGCGGCGTCTTCTCGCGTGCGCAAGGAGGAGGAGAAAGGGTGCAGGTCAGCGCGCATCTCCTATTCCGGCGGCGGCTGAGCGCGGACGCGCGCGCCCTATTTCGAGGGTAATCTCCGTTGGGTGCAAAGGCTAGGTGACCCGAAAGCCTGATGGCTTCGTGTGCTCTGTGTTCTCGCGTGCCTATAGTTCGCGTTGAAGCGGGAGGCAGCACGAAGGGGAATTCGCTCGCCGCTGCTGCCGCTCTCCATTACGCCAGCGTTTTGACAGCGAATGTCCGCGGTCATCGAGTGAGATGTGTTCATGCCTGTGCGCGCGTGACACCATGCTTGTTATTTTGGTAGCAAGCGAATGTTTACAACAGTTTATGCGGCTGATAAATCTACTAACCTTGCTTCGTATAGCTGTCAAATAATTAGCTATCGCAAACAAAGCTTCGCCTTTCGGACGATACTGAGACATTTCCAAGATCTTGACGCTGTACATAGGGCAAGAAGACGTCCAGGAGAAGTGAAAAAGCCCTCAGTCGACAAGTGTCAGCGTTTCAAGGATCAGGAAGATCGTTCGGGATAGGGTTCGGCGAAATGACGCCGCAATTAAGCCTTAAAAATATTGCTTCTGATTTGAAGATCGCCTGGCGTAGTGTCCAGAATGTTATGAAAAACAACCGCGGGATTCGATAATATCTTCTGTCGCAAGGAGAGTTGCCGACAACGCCAAGGAGACAGTGAAAAGAATGCGGACGTACAGTGCGCTTACAAAGAGGCTTAGAATGGCGAAGAAACTCCTGGCGAACTTCAAGGTGGCGCGCACCGAGGACGTGCTCTTCAGTGATGAATAGATTTTCAGCGTGTAAGTCACGCGAAACAATGAGAACCATCGTCCGACTGCTTTCGCCCGCAGAAAGTATCTCAGGAAAACGGGAGATTCGTACTCAGACATAGGCGTAATTAGTGGGAAGGCTTGGGAAAGGGGGCAAGTGGGCACCTGTCCTTCTACTTTTGAAAGTGGGCGCTGTCGGCTGCACACTGGCAAATTCAACAAAACAACAGCCGAAGCCAAGTATTCTTTCAGAATAGCGGCCACATAAGCAAATTCTTTATTTATCGTGATAGCAATTATATGGACACTCGAGGCTTTTATATGGACAACTATATGGACACTCGAGGACACTCGCGCCGCCGTGCTGTCCCGGTATCTACGGTGCAAGTGCTGGTCGCGCGTGGGACGCTTATTAGGTCTCCAAAGACGAGTGACAGGCTCAGTGCGTTTTGCTGCAAAAACAACGAAGCCAATTAAGTGGCGCGTAGCCAGGGCAGTGTTCTGTTTTCCGCTGATGGAATGAGCGTTGTGCGCACAAACGCTAATGTTCCTCTTGTGCAACTGCATCTGCGGTCTGAGGGGAACGGACAGTGGTACACTTCAAGCTACCAACACTGGTGGTTTTCCTTCCGTCTAAACTCAATTGTACACCACTGAGGTGCGAAGCCTGTAAAGCCGGTGGCGGCGCTCCTCATCACGCAACCATTGTGAGACGCCTGCCAAGGCACTGTTTCTGTTGCGCAGCTGAAGTTGCCGCGCGTGCTGGGTCGCGCCAACATGTCACCCCCACGTAATCTTAGAACACCCTCAGACTATCCTCAGGGTGACGCTAAACCTTGCTTTCACTTCCAATGCTTCTGCGTGCCCAATTCTATTATTATGTCTTTCCTGTTTGCCCAGTGAGGACTGTCTTTGGTTGCTCCCCGCGACACGCTGTAGCGGTCGACGCGCGGGACGCGCCTTGCACGCCTATACTTTGCGGAGGAGGCTGCCGATGGGCAGTTCCCGTCAGCTTTCGGCTAACTTGCGCCACTTGCATCATTCCAAGTTCCTTAAGACCGTCTGAAAACAGAAATGCAGAGTGGCCGTGTTTAAGTTAAGGGCGGTGGGGTGCGTGGGGGGGGGAGAGGGGGAGCAGTTCGGATAAGCTATTAGAATTTACTGGTCCCTAATAGTATACCTGCCAACCTATGAGCAATAAAATTTGTACAATGCTGCGGACATGACAACAGGATGGGCGAGGGGATGATAGTATATTTTAAAGCTCGCCTATGGACAGCTTTTCAACGATGCATATAAACGCTCTTTATTCTGGATGATTTCGCAAGCAACACATTGTTTTTAGGGTACCGCGAGTATTTCAGAGATATTGGTGCTGCCGATTTTGCCTGCTTCAGAAATTTGTCTGCAGATTTATTGAAGCAAGTAGCCTCATGCATCCTTTCACTATGAAATGATATCAAACGGTGTAGGGGAAGTTTCTCGAAAGTTATCGATAGTTCTATTCGCTGTCGTCACCGAACCTTGTGTAATCTGATTTCATCGTGCGACGCGAATGATGTAGAACTTTCTGGAAGACACGCGAGTCCCAGCGATTACTCTGTAACGTTCGATGACCGATGTATAATAGCCGACGCGCTTGACCCGCTGATTTTCGACCATCGCCGACTGTGTTCGCCGCTATCGTTGTTCTATGAGTGTAGCCTGCTTTTGAGGGCACAAGTTCGCCCAATAAAACGCTAGTTTCGTCAATCACACTTATTCTGCATTCTTCACCATCACTACACGCTCTAACACAAGATCACACCCTATTGCCACACAACAATAAACGTCATCTGTATTGTCCGCATTTCCTTTCTTTAACGCTGCGAGCCCGGTACTTCCCTGTAAAGGCCGATCCACACGACGGACCAAACTGCTCTTTTGGACCGCGGTCCGCGCATCACGTGATAGGACGTCACCAGTTCGTGCGTACCGCCGTTGGCCCGTGCAAGACCGCGGCCCTCGCGGTCCAACAAATCGCTGAGGCTTTTCCCGCTTCCGTATTGGCGGTGGACCGCATGCAAACCGCAGCGATTTTGGCTTAGCCAACGAATGTTGTCCGGCAACAGAGTGTCTTTAGCCAAATGCAATCTAATTTTCGGCTCAGCAAAAGCCAGTCAAGCCAGTCGTTTTATGTCCGCCGTTCCGCCTACACGTGCGTGCAGCAGATATATTTTTTAAACACCGTGTCCTCTTGGAGTGACGAGGAGGTTTTTTCATTTTGTATACCTCGTTGAGCAGTTCCCGGCTTTGTGGGACTCGAGCCGGAATGATAACAATGATAACACTCTGGCCGAGAGTGTAGCTGGTTGGTCTGCTCTGCCGTCTGCTATGGCGGTCCGCCGTGTGGATGTGCTCTGCGCCGGATCGGACCGCGGCGGGCCGTGACGTCGCATCACGTGACCGAGCGGCCCGCGGACTTGGTCCGTCGTGTGAATCGGCCTTAACGAACGGCATGCGCGTTATCAGCATGACATAGCATCCCCTACAGGAAAGTAGCGGGCGCGGCGTTTTCAAGAAAGGAAACGCAAGCAAGGCAGATGACGATTATCGTTGTGTGGCACATATACACCCGAAAGGCTGTACTTGTGTCTAAGAGTGCACTCTTACACTCTTAGGCAAAGTTACACCCTTTGGGGTGTATCTCTGCCACACAACGATAATCCTCATCTGCCTTGCTTGCGTTTCCATATATATATATATATATATATATATATATATATATATATATATATATATATATATATATATATATATATATATAGTTCAATGAATGTAGGAAGAATAGCAGGACTTCACTGACGTTTCGGCAGCACAATCAAATGTAAAAATAAAAGAGAAAAGTAGGGAACCATGACAGCTAGAAATGGATATATATATATATATATATATATATATATATATATATATATATATATATATATATATCGGAGATACGAAAGGCAGTGAGGAAGAAGAGGGGACGAAGAGAACGAAGGGCTCTGGATATATTACGAAATATAGAGTTCCCAAATGACCTTGTAAACCGGATATGTGAATTTTTAAATAGGAGGAAATTCTGCAGCTCTCTAAGAGGCTTTTCTTCGAGCATACATAATCAATCACTAGGTGTTCCTCAAGGAGCTGTCATTTCTCCATTATTATTTAACGTTCTGATGAGTTCCATTCCTCGGCATCCAGATGTACAACCATATGTATACGCAGACGATATTGCTTTCTATGCATCCCAGACAGTGATATTCACTCGCTACATTATCGACTGCAGAACTATCTCTACGCCACAGAAAGCTGGTTAAACAAGATTCGCCTTTCACTTAACGTGAGAAAATACTCAATATTGCTTTTCCCCCTTAACAATCCCGTTAATATATCGCTATCCTACCGTCTCGAGACTGTACCTCAAGTGGATTCGGTGAAGTACTTAGGTGTAGTCTATGACGGCTCCCTCAGTTGGCTTAGCCCCATATTGACCATATAGTTAAAAAAAGGAGTGAGAGTAGTTGGCATGCTACGTAAGCTATGCAACACTTGGTCGGGAATGCAGAGACCCACTACTAAGGATTTATAAAATGTACGTGCGGCTCATTTTAGAATTTGGATGTGTGCTCCTTTCTGGTGCCCCAGGTTATGAATTACGCCTCCTTGGTTTGATTGAGCGGGAAGCCCTGCGATTGTGCTGAGGATTACCGAAATTTGTGGCTAATAATGTCTTACATCAAGAAGTCAGGTTGCCCTCAATATTGTGCACATTTCTGTTGCTGACAGTGCAAACATTCTGAAATATGTACGAATCCCCTATTAGAAGATTGGAAAACATATTCATTTACCAGCCTGCATTATTTTTCGGAGTACACTGGCGCCTGTTTCATACACCACAGGCGGGCTTTGTACAAACATTGCTTAGCCCCTTAAATGTGCGTATTTGGGAGGTGCCACCTATTCGTGATGTGCGAGAGAGTCTACAAATAATCTGTGATGACATCTACCCTCACATTGCAAAATTTCTTTCTCAATATATAATAAATGGACTATTGCAAGATTATTTATTGAGTTTAGGTATATATACAGTCATCGCAACATACGCCTCACGGTGTGGAGAAAAATCTGGAACTGGCATTTTCGCTCCTGCTCTAGACTGGTCATTCTCAGTTAGGACTCCGGACTACTTATCCATATTTCAGGCTGAATTTCTAGCTGTAGTATTAGCCTTACGTAAGCTAAATTCATCTATATCGACGGTAGTGATAATAACGGATTCTTTATCTTTGTGTACATCGCTCACAACAAATATTGGCGCTGGCCTTTTACGTAAACTTCATTTTCTAGTGTCTGACCACATAAATTTAATTAGATTACTTTGTGTGCCTGGTCATAGGGGATTATACATGAACGAGATGACTGACATTTTCGCGAGAGCGGCCCTCAATGGCCCTGTACAATCATTATTTCCGGCATCAGCTTACCTAACTACTACTAGGTACAAGAGATATGCAATCGCTCTAGAGTTTTCGAATCCAGTGATAGCAAATTTTTCAGAATATCGACACCTCCTATTTTCTATGCACAAAAATTCCTTTCACACCAAAAAAATTAAGTAATTTTTACCCGGTTACGCTGTCGAACACCATAATTAAACTTTTATCGTCACAGGGCTGGTCTGACACCCTCCCCTCTGTACCCATTCCGTGCAGTAGATGAAACCATCGGTCATTTTTCCTCATTCTGCCGCCGTTCTTCCGCGTTAAGAAAAAACATTTTAGAACCAACGTTCACGCAACTTGGTTCAAATTTCTCCATTTTAAATATCCTTTTCTAGGAGCCTCTTCTCTTGGCAACTACCACAGGGATGTCTGCTCAGCCGCGGAGGAATTCATAGTTGTTTCAAGACGTCTTTCTTAAGTTCTTCAAACATTATTTTTATCCGTTTCCACATGACACTTTTACCAGTTTTTGTACTCCCAACATCTTCATAATACCATCCAAATCTTGGCCAATCCCCCGCAGTGGGTACGCGCCAACGAAGAAGGGAATCCAATCCAATCCAAGCCAAGCCGGACTGCGCTAGCGCCATCATACATCTCCTGTGAATAAACCCATTTTGTAAGAACTCTTCGTAACAGTTGTGGTTGAAGATGCTGGGTAATCGAAACCCGAAGACGGAGGTTGAACCACAAGTTCTTCGACGGAGCCGTCGCCTTGCTGGACTTCCACCGAATCCACCGGAGTTCAACCTGTCCCACGACGCAGACGAACAACGGCCACTTGCTGCGCCGGCCAGTTCCGTTCAACAATTGAGAGATGCGCGTCCCTTCACTGGAAGACCGGACGAAGACGTCGAGGAGTGGCTCATCCATTATCAACGGGTGAGCGCCGCCAACAAGTAAAATAGCGCTTCTCAGCTTTCGAACGTCGTCTTCTTTCTAACCGATACTGCGTTAGTGTGGTTCGACAATCACGAGGAAACGTTAATAACGTGGGGCAGATTTGTTCCTGAAATTAAAGGGCGATTCGGCGACTCCGCGATGAAAAAGAAAAGGGCAGAACAGACGCTAGTGCAACGCGCGCACGTGCCAGGCGAAACCTGCACGACCTACAATGAGGCAGTAATAAAACTGTGTAGGATGGTGGACTGTGGAATGTGTGAGGAAGACAAAGTCGTGCACATCCTAAAAGGAATCGCCGAGGATGTTTACTGTTTCCTTATCGCAAAAGACACCCTGGCTTCCCTCGCCGACATCATTCGGCACTGTCGCACTTTCGAGTAACTTAAGACGAGGCGCACCTCGCCGAAGTTTGGTAGGCTAGCCAATGTGACGACAGTTGCAAGCATAGATAGCAACCAGTCGCTCGATCTTGCGTCAGCGAGCCGACAAATGGTCCGGGAAGAGCTCAGCCTGCACGCACAAGTGACACACGCAGGCACTCATCGCTCCCGCCTGCCACTAGAATTCGAGCCAAACGTTGCATCCTTCTCCTCGTATCCCGCGGCGAGGGGCATTGAGGATTACGAACTCGCGCCTCGACCACAGCCATGTGTCTGCGACAGAGGCCTTACTTATGACGATTGGCCACGTACGTAAAAATGCGGCTGTGGCCGCATTTTTACGTACAAGACACTGTGACTTATGATGTCAGGCCGCGACAAGGACAGCACCAACCCTACTACTACGACGCGACTTATGACCAATACAGGGGATTTCAGCGAGCTGCAGAGATACGTTACCCACATGACAACGAACTTTCTCGTCGCCCACAGCGGCCTAGCATTCGTTTCGAGGAATATGTTGTGAACCGCGACCCTCGCGTGTGCTACCACTGCGGTTCCACAGGACATATAGCTCGTTGTTGTCCCCACCGCCGTCAATCACGAGGGACACCACCGACGTACTCGCCACCCGGAACCCGTAGTTCATACGACTTAACTGCGGACGACGGATTTGCTTTCAGGGGACCGTTTGTCGCACCAGACGAGACGCAGCGATTTCCCGGCATCTGAGCGGAGTTTGACACCGCCAACTAACCGTCCCCGTCGCTTTCCGTCCCCTCGGCGCCGTTCTTCCTCAGGACTGCGTTGAAAGCTAAATGGCGTTCTTACAGACTGCTGCGACCGAAGAACCTCGGTTCTCCGCAGAAGCGACGGAAAGGGTAGGAAGAGAAAGGGGGGCGGAGGTTAGAAGTAGTAAGACAAAAGCGCGGAGGGTCGCCTAAAGAGAAAATGAATGGCGATGAAAAAAAAAGACTGAGTTTGAGAAGAACAAATTCCGCCGCCGGGAAGCTAGGATACATGGCCAATGGAAGTCTTTGCAAGAAATACCTCAGTCTGTTGTGATGCCCAAAAACAAAGTTAATGTGTTGATTGACGGAATACCGACCATGGCGTTAGTTGATACTGGGGCGACTGTGTCTGTGATGAGTTTCGCTTTCAAAAACCGTCTGGGCCACAAAATTATGTTTCCTTGGAACGACGCTGTTACCTTTCGTGGAGTAGGCGGTGAGTGGCTTCATCCCCTCGGTGTTTGTGCTGCGAGTGTTTTGTTGGCCGGTAAAGTGTGTCGGAATTCCTTGTTCTTTCTCATGTTGCGTACTCCAGGGTAGCGTACCGTACTGCTGCCGAGAAGTAGCGGCGCCTGCCTAACGAAGCTCGACCGACATTACTTATTGGGTAGCGTGGCGTTGTCGGCGGGCTGCAGGCATCCGGTAGATCATGGCGACCAAGCAGGGGCGAGACGATTTGCTAGTGCGAAACTTGCACTGTTTATTCAAAGGTAGTTGAAAGAAAATAAGAAGAGCATGAAGTATCAAGTATGAAGTATATCAAAGTACATTTCGGAGCCCCTTAAATAGCTCTCTACAAGTGTGGGCGGGATCTTGCTTCCATCGATGACACGTGACAGGCACGGAGAGAGGGCCCCTCCTCCTGCAATACCAAGCACGGGTAGGAGAGGTCGATCCTCTCATCGACGAATCCGGGGAGACGGTCGGGTGAATGACCCCTCCGGTGCACGTGGGCTCCGGTTCAGAGAAGGTCGGGTGAATGACCCCTCCGGTGCACGTGGGCTCCGGTAACGTCAGCCAACCTCTTGCGTCACTTCGATCCAGCTTGCCCTTCTGAAGTTGACACTGATGCTAGTGGAATCGGGATACGAGCGGTGCCTGTACAACGTCACAGTGGCGCATGTCGTAGCATATGTCAGCCGTTGCCTGAGCAAATATGAACGCAATTATACGGTTACTAATTGCTTATACGCGGATGGCGCAGTGATGCGCCACGCGACTGCGAAGACCGCTCACTTGACGCGCCACACAGCAACGCCTATACCGTATATTTCACGTCAATGAAAGTTCATTTCGCACTCACTTCACGGGAGCTTAGTTTGTATGGAGAGGCAGTTCATAATTTAACCTAGCGAGGAAATGCGATTGGCGAACCGTCCCGCCGATAGCAGTTCTCTGCGGCAATAAATTGACGCAGGAATATTTTTTTATCAACAGCAGCGACACGGAATTGCGGGCTGATATTCTTGCTAAAGGGGTTTCGTCTCTATTTTTCATCGCTAGACCGTAAAAACAGGAAGCGCCGTGCGTATACCCCGGCCGCCTATGCTGGAGCCGCGCTCTTTTGCCTCTAGCAATATGGCCACCGCCGGCTTTAGTCTCTCACGTAGGCGGCGGCTGGGACTGCCACTTCAGAAGTTTTATATAAGCTCCTTGCTTGAAAGCGATCTGCGATGGGGAAAGAGGCTAGGTGCGCTGAGGGCTGATAGCTTTGTGCGGGCTGTGTTCTCGCCGCTTATTTCGCGCTGAAGAGAGAAGGTCAATGCAAGAAGGTCAATGTGCTCGTTGCTGCTTTCGCGCTTCCTCATACCAGCGTTTTGACAGCGAGTGTCCGCGGTCATCGAGTGAGATGATTTCATGTTTGCCTGTGCATGCGAGACAACATGCTTTTAATTTAGTTAGTAACGGAATGTTTACAAGCTTATGCGGCCGATAAAACTACTATCCTGAGTTCGTATATAAAGTTATCTAATAATTTGCATCGCAATCGATGTTTTTTTTTCTTTGGGGGAAACTGTGGCCTTTTCTATGAATCCATTTCTGCTTTAGCTAGAGTATGGTATCATAAAATGAAGTAAATAATTTGGAGAACGACGACGCTCGTTAAAAAAAGCAAAAAAAAAGACAACAACAACGGCGTTATCAAATATTTATCGCGCGAGAAATTACAGCCGACAATCCATTCGAATGGTGGTATCCGTTGGATTTGAGCGCATAAGGAATTTTATGTTGCTGAAGTCGGGATGAATCTTCAAAACAAAATCGGGACCAGCTTTGTAAAAAGTATTGTGCGAGGATTTCCTGTGGTTATCAGTAAAATTAATGCCCATAGATGATGGATCGTATTAACGTGGCATTTGTGGGATTTTCGCCCGCGAGGAAAGCATTTGCCGAGACTGGGACGTTCATTTAAAAAAATCACCAGCATTGCCAACACGTTTTGTGCAAGAATTCACTCAGGTTAACTTTACATTGCTCATACATTTTGTCATCTTGTCAAATCTGTGAGATTTTCGTGCGTAAAAAATTCTTTACCAAGCACAGGAGGCTCGCCCCCCCCAAAAAAAAGAAAAGAAAGGAAGAAGAAGAGAACGAAATACTGCGCTCTACCAAGAATTTTTTTTTTCTTGTGCAAGAATTCACTGTAGCTGGCAGCACAGTGCAGAAAGGTCACATTAGCGCAGTGTCTGTGTTATTTGTGCTCGTAAATATTTTACCTGCCGCACAGATGCAATTTACACCAGCGAAAAGAAGCGCGATACTTCGGTTGGCAGCGCACCTTGCGGCTTACGCTCGAACTAGCGCCTACTATGCTCCAACTGCTGGGGAGCGCGTTGAGTTGAAAAGCCTGGGAAAGAGAGTGCGCGCCGCGCGATCTCGATGACCATGCTTGCGATGAGCACTGTAGTGCGTCAAAAACTTGCTGCCGAAATTTGTAAGCACCACATCGAGCGACATCTGTGTAGACTGTATCCGGGTTTCCACCGAATTGCTGCATTAACTTTCGAGCTCGAGCACTTCTAGGTCCCCGGTGGTATTTCGGACTCATGTTCTTAGGAATTGGGGCTACTATGATCCTTTCACGAAGGACTTTGGGCAGAGATTCGAGTTCTTCTCCCGCATACTGTGGACGAGTAGGGTAACCCACGCGGCAAAGTAATTTTCTGCCAGAGGAGGTTAAGCTAAGCCTCTCCCGTTGAGATATGAGCGTCGCTGCCCGTAGCTCCTCGTAGTTATTGTGAATCCCGAGGGCCAGCAGGCGTTCAGTAGAGGTTCCCTGTGGTAGGCCGAGAGCCGCTTTGTATGACGTTCTGATCAACGCATCTAGGGCCTTTAGTTCTGTTTTCGTGGAGTCTTGGAAAGGGAGGCTATATGTGAGATGACTTAGCACAAAAGCCTGAACGAGCCGGATCGTCTCTGTTTCCTTGAAACCTTTTCGGTGATAAGTTACTCTACGAATCATACGGGAGATCTGTTTCACCGTAGTCCTAAGGGTTCTAATGGTGTGGTCTACTCGTTTGTTGCTTTGCAGCCACAGTCCGAGGACTCGCATTTTCTGGACCTCCCTTATCTGGCTGTCTCCTAGAAAGAGGTTGACCGGCTCGCGAGTTTGACGGCCTCGACCTCGTTGCCTGATAAGTCCTGATTTATCGGGAGCGCAGCTCATTCCGCTGCTGCGAGCGAAGGTTTCAACAACGGTCGCTGCTTCTTGCAGGATTTCTTCTTTTTGTCCTAACGAGCCGCTGGTTGACCATAGGTTAATATCGTCTGCATATAACGCGTACCCTAGCCCAGGTATGACGTCGAGTGTTTTGGCTAAGCGTCTCATGCGAATATTGAAAATAAGGGGGGAGAGTATCGCCCCTTGCGGTGTGCCTCTATTGGGCATGGGAAAAGGGTCTGAGCGCGTAGTGCCAATGCCTATTGTCGCGATGCGGGATGTCAGGAAAGAGCGGGCGTAGTCATAGATTCTTTGTCCACAACCGATGTCATTCAGCTCAGATAAGATAAGTTCATGTGAAATAGTGTCGAACGCGCTTTTCAAATCAAGAGCCAGGACGAGATGTTTCGCACCAACCGTGGTGTTGCAAAGAACTTCTTCGCGAAGTAGCAGGAAAACATCCTGTGTCGACATATGTTGGCGAATGCCGAATATGTTTGTGGGAAATAGGTTGCGGTCTTCAATGTAAGACGTGAGACGTGTGTGGATCACCTTCTCAAATAATTTGCCAAGACGGGAGGTTAGTGATATCGGCCTGAGATTTTGTAGATCATGAGGTTTTCCTGCTTTCGGAATAAGCACGATTTTGACCTCCTTCCACTGTTGTGGAACTACGCCCCTCTCCCATATCTGTTCATTAAGATACCGGGTAAGCTGTTCTAGGTGCTCGTCGCTCAGGTTCGATCCGGATCATAGCATTTGTGAGCTGATCTGGTCCTGGAGCAGTATTTGTCTTCGCAGCTTGCGCTGCCGCGAAGAGTTCTGCCTTAGTTATCGGAGCGTCTAGCACCGCGTTTTCTCGCCCTTGGTATGGCAAGGTGCATGGGGGAGTGAGAACTACTCCTACGTACTTCTCTTTAAGCTTAGTGAGGACGGCCTGATCTGTTCCTGAAATTTCTCCGGCAAGTTTTTGAAGGGTGAGGTTATTGGCCGTTTTTGTTTTTCCTGGTTCCATTATGCTGCGAAGTATCGCCCATGTCTTGGAGGTGTGTAACGTTTCGCGAAGTGAGTCACAAAAGCTCGCCCAACTCGCTGTCTCTAACTGCTGTGCGTAAGCGTTTGCCCGCTCGGATATTTCAGCAATTCTGTGGCGCAGTTTGCGATTAAGTCGCTGTTTTTTCCATTGTTTAGTTAGCCCCCTTCTGGCTTCCCACATATGTAGCAGATGGTTGTCAACTACCGGCGTTTCCGCTGTGAGCGCTAGTCGTTTAGATGTTGCTTTATGAGCGTCTCGTATGTGTGTTGCCCACTCTTCAGCGTTCTCAGGTGATATCTCCGGCATGGGGATTTTGCGATAATTTACCCAGTTCGTGATTACCACCTGGCCACAGGGTCGCCGAATTTTCTGGGAGCCTACCGACACGCTGATAATGAAATGGTCACTGCCTAGATTCTCTCCTAGGTTGGTCCAGAATACCTCGTCGACATTATTTGTGAATGTGAGATCTGGAAAGGTGTCTGCACTGACGCTGTTACCTAATCTCGTCGGGTTTTGAGGGAGAATAATGAGTTGGAGATCATGTGCTGCGACCGCTCGCTCGAGCTCCCGGCCTTTGGGGGTGTCTGTTCGGTAACCCCAGCTGGTGTGAGGAGCATTGAAGTCCCCAAGAAGCAGTAGTCTATCCTGGGTGCCGGAGTGACACATGACGTACCGAATGAGGGCCTCAAAATCGGCCCTCCTCTCTTTAGGTGGGCTATACACGTTCGTGATTATGGTTTTTGCCTTGCTACGCTTCTGCGGTAGTATTGTTACAATTTGGTGGTTGATGCTGCTAGTCGCCAGATAATATATACTGATTGCTATGTCCTTGAGCACCATCGTCGCGACCTTAGGGTAGTCTGGGTGGGATATCGTGTAGTAGCCAGTCAATCTGACCGGCTTGTTACCGATCTCTTGCAAACAAATAACATCAGGTTTGACTGGCACCGTGTTAATGTATTGTTGTAGAGCTGCCGCCCATTTGTGGAAGGTGCGGCAGTTCCATTGCCAAATTTCAAGATATTCGTGATGTGCTCGCGTTCTACTCGCCATGAATAGTGCTTTCGCTGTCCGAGGTCGGTATGGGTCGCGGACGGCGGTTAGATTGAGCACTGGGGCTAATGCTCGCTCGCGTACGAGCCGCGCTGTTTGCACTGGCCACGGATTCATCGACGTAAGTTTTTAGGCTTTGAAATTCTGCGTGCATCTGCTGCTGAAAATTTTGCATAGTTTGTAATTGATGCACAACATGTTGCAGTGTGACCTCCATAGAATTTGGCGTCGTTATAACCTCGAGAGGCGTGCCTGCTGCTTTACTATGTGCTGTTTTGTTCGTTTCGGTACAGCGACTAGCTTTGAGGGAGGCCAACTCTCGCTTAATTTCTGCCAAGCTCTCGCGGAGAAGCTTGTTCTCGTTAATGATCTTCCGATATTCGGGATTTTCTGTTACAGGAGCAGTAGGAGAAACGACTCGTGCCCAGCTTACCGTGTTATCTTGCGGCGCTTGCTTGGTCACAGTGCCGAAAGCCCCCGATTTAGGCGATTTTGGTGATTGGGAATGAGGTGGGTTTTTGGGATTGGAGTTCTTTCGGGTCCGCGATCTTGACCTGGATCGACGGCGAGTCTCCGATACCTCCGGCGAGGGATCCGATGCGGATTCTCCATCATTGGAACTGAACCAACGTAGGCGTTGAGGTGGCTTCGTTGAGCTATCCTTCCGGGTCGTCTGTTGAACGCCAGTCCTCAGCGTTCTTTTGCTTTGGGGTTTGAGACGTTTCTTACAACTTCCGTCTCCTGTCATGTGACCCTCCCCACAGGCTGCACACTTGGGAGCGCACTCATGTCCGGCTACAGGGTCCCGTTGTCCACATGTACGACATACTGGAGTATCCGGCTGGGGACAGACGTCCGATCGGTGACCAATTTGGTGACACACTTTGCACACCTGAGCGGTAATTTTGTAGGGATAGCGAGCAAGTTCTCCGCCGTTATAGTAGACGTACCGCGGCGTAATTCCTCAAAAAAAGGTGATAACGGCCGTTTTAGTGTTACGGAACATGCGCGCTTGGAGAATTTCAACCCCTTGCGTGCGTATGTGTAGATTCGCTTTTAGCGTTTCAGGCGTCGTGTGCGGGTCCAAGCCGTGAATGACACCCTTGGTTGTCCCGTCACTTGTCGCTACGTAGGCGTTGACCGAGTGAGGCCGGCCGTTGATGTTTAGCATTGCAATACGTCTAACGCAGTCCGCCACTGTCTGGTGCCGCGTGGACACGATAAAGCTGTTGGAGCCCAGCTTGATTCTGAGCAGAAATTGCTCACCTGATATTTTCCCGTTGCATGCAGCAATCACAGCATCCGCCAGTAGTGGACTAGTCAGGTTCTTGACCGGTAGCCCTTGATGCGGTCGCACCACTATCTTGAAATCATCCTTTGGCAGGGGGGGTAACCGCCTGTATGCTGGTTTGTGTTTAGATTTTCCGGTTGCTTGACCAGCGGAAACTTGCTGATTCTTCAAGGTCCCCGAATATTCCAGTGCTCTGGTTTTCTTCTCTTTCGCATCGTTTTTTTTTTCTGCCGAAGCGTGAGCACCGTCTGCCAATCCCCATCTGTTTGACTTTGGCTCTCTGTCCCGGCGCTCTGGTCGCTGGGTCCTTTTGGTGTCGTGAGGTTGTGAGCAGCGGAGTCTTGAAAATCCATGTTGTCAAGTTCCTGGCGGCGCGTGTCCGTCACCCGCGAGGGTCCGGGACACGCAGTTGCGTCGGGCGGTTGATTTGCAAGAGCCATCGAGCGGTCGGTGGGAAACGGGAGAAAGCCGCTTCCCATATGACTCCCGGCGAAAGCGGCCCGGGCAAGGGCAGTGGTGAAGGTCGCGTCGTCTCGGTGGTTGGGGAGCGCGCCGACGACACGTCCGTTCCCTTCCAAGGCGAAACTCGTTCCCACGAGCGCTTTAAGTTGTGGAGATGGCACTGCCAGAGTCTAGATGAGCTGGTTTCAAGCGGTCGATTGAAATTGTCTCTTCACGTCCGCTGACAAGAAGTGTGAACTTGGCGTCACGCTTGAGGACTTTGTAGGGACCGTAGTAAGGAGCTTGTAAAGGAGCGCGAGTAGCATCGTGACGGATAAATACGGGAGTGCTATGATGTAAAGATGGGCTCATGTAAACATTCATGCGGTCGTTACAAAGCGGCGGCGGTAGAACAGAGGCCATTATAATGCGAAGGCGGTCGGCGTGAGATTGTAGGTCAGCAGATGGCGGTTCCGAGGCGAAGAACTCGCCGGGTACGCGAAGTGTCGTGTCGAAAGTCGCAAACGAGTTCTTCTGAGGAACACTGTGCATCTGCTTTCAGAGCTGTGCGAAGACCTAGTAGAACCAAAGGTAGGCGCTCTGTCCATGGAATCATGCAGTCATGGGCGCACGAAGTGCTGCTTTCAGTTGACGGTGGAAGCGTTCTACCATGCCATTGGAACTTGGGTGATAAGCTGTCCCTCCTATCTGCGTTACACCCAGAAGACGGGAGAGAACTTGAAAGAGGGACGAGTCAAATTGTCTTCCTCTGTCTGTCGTGATGGTATGTGGTACGCCGTAACGAGAAATCCAGGTATTTAAGATGGGCTGGGCTACGGACTCTGCAGTAATGTGAGAGAGTGGCATTGCTTCAGGCCAGCATGTGAAGCGTTCGGTACAAGTGAGTACGTGTCATTTGTTCGAGGACGGTGGTAACGGACCAACGATATGATGTGAACGTGGCCGAAACGAACGTCTGGTGGTGGAAAATGACCAGGCGCGCTCATAGTGTGTCGACTGACCTTGGCGCGCTGGCACTATATACATGCCCGAGCCCAGAAACGGACGTCAGCGTTCATATGCGGCCACAGGTAGCGGGAAGTGACCAGACGTTGTGTGGCACGTACTCCAGGGTGCGATGAGGAGTGTAGTGCGTCAAAAACTTGCTGCCAGAATTGTTGTGGAACGTACGGTCGAGGATGACCCATAGACATGTCGCATATCACTTTGACGTTGCAGCCAGGCAGTAAGATATCTTCGAAGCGCAGAGAATCGTTGGCAGTCCGGAGTGTTTGAAGTTCACAGTCTGTGCGTTCAGCGGTAGCGAGGCGGACGAAGTCAAGGCCGGAACGATTTACTTGGCTTGCATTTATATGGATCCGTTACAGAGCCTCGGCAACGGGATTATTAGCACCCCTGATATGCTGATTGTCAGTAGTGAATTCGGATATATATGCAAGCTGGCGATTTCGCGGAGAGTGTGCGAGGAACTGTTAAAGGTAATAGCATGAGTGAATGATTTGTGGTCGGCGGGAATAAAGAACTGACGCCCTTCGAGGTTGTGACGGAATTGGCGGACTGCGAGGTAGAGACCCAGCAATTTGCGACCGAAAGTGCTGTAGCGGGTTTCTTGCAGTGTCAGCTTCCTTGAAAATAAAGATATAGGCTATCATGTCTGCCAACCAGCTGTTGTAACACGGCGCCAACAGCTATGTCCGAGGCGTCTACCATAACGGGCATTGGATCGTCTGGTTGCGGGTGTGCGAGTAGAATAGTGGTAGCAAGGGCGTTCTTGGCAGAGACAAAAGCAGATTCAGCAGCATTAGTACATGATATAGGCGTGCTAGCTCGTGTTGAACCACAGAGTAGTATGTGCAGAGGCTGTAAAATAGAAGCACAACGAGGAATGAAACGGTGATAGTAATTGATGAGGTCCATAAATGCCCGTAATTGCTTGGTGGAAGTCGGACGTGGAAAATCTTTAATGGCTTGGGCACGAGATGGGACGGGTTGGATGTCATGCTCGTCTACTCGATGGCCCAGCAAGTCGAGAGAAACAACGCCAAACTCGCCCTTCGAGATGTTTACAACCAGGCCATATTAACGGAGACGTTCAAGCACCTTATGTAGGTCAGATTCGTGTTCCACAGCAAAGCGACTGAATACAAGAATGTCGTCTAAATAAACGAAGCAACAAGTCAGGCCACGGAGTACTTGATCGACGAACCGCTGAAATCTTTGAGCGGCTTTACGGAGGCCGAATGGCGTGCGGATGTATTCAAACATACCAAAAGGGGTAATGATTGCGATTTTAGGAATGTCGGAAGGCTCGACAGGAATCTGGTGGTAGGCTTTTACTAGATCCACATTGCTAAATAGGCAGCAACCATGAAGCGATGCGGTGAAATCATCGATGTGGGGTATAGGGTACCTATCGGGAATCGTCACTTTGTTCAAGGCGCGGTAATCGCCACACGGCCGCCAATCACCCGTCTTCTTGGGCACCATGTGTAAAGCAAATGACCAAGGGCTAGTGGAAGGACGAACGAAGCCCAACTCGAGCATATGTTCGAATTCTTGCTTTGCAATTTTCAGACGGTCTGGTGCTAAGCGGTGAGGTCGGGCGTATACTGGTGGTCCTTACAATGTGGTGCATGACGTTGTGCACTATCGGACGATCTGGCGATGGTGGTTCGAACAGCTCTGGAAATTTCAGCAGGATGGTGGACCACGGTTTCGGTACCTGTGTGTGTGCTTGTACGAGACGCAAAGGTGGTGAAGACGCTGTGATACCTTGCACGGACTGGTTTGTTGAGGAGTCAAGAACGTCGATGAGAAGGTTAAACTTCCACAGAAAACCAGCGCCGATGATCGGCACGCGGACGTCGGCGACGGTGAATAGCCATGGAAAAGGGCGTCGCAGACCAAGGTCAAGAGGGACAGATTTCTGGCCATACGTTTTAATGTTGGAACCGTTGACGGCAGTGAGAAAAGACGTGTCATGGCGATGTCTCCTGTGGTCTTGAAAAATACGGGGAATGACACAAATTTCCGCACCAGTGTCTACAAGACAGCGAACTTTCGTGACACGGTCGGTGACGTAGAAGAGACGGCTTGATGTAGGGCCAGTAGCACTAGCCGTCATCAGTGACTGGCCCGACCGTTTCCCGGAAAGTTGCAAGGCGGGCGGCACTGACGTGCGCGAGTGCCATATCTGGCGTGATACCAACAAATAAAGGGAGACGGAGGGCGTGACACGTTTTGGTCATGCGAGCGATGCCGCTGCTGATGGTTATTCGCCCGAAAGCGTAAGGCAGCCAACTGGTTAGTTAGTTCCTTTACTTGCGCAGCAAGGTACGTGCTTGAACTGTCGGGTTCGTCAAAGTGCTGCTGTAACTGAGGTCGTGTCACCACGGGTGCATTACAGCGGTCAACAGCGGATGTCACAGGATGGAAAAAATCCACAATCTGGTCTGCCATCGTCGCTAAGGCCTCGACAGATGTCGTAGTAGGTCATGCACATGAAACCTTGCGTACCTGGTTCGGTAGACGCTGGAAGAAGAGCTCCCGAAGGATTTTCGAGTCTGCTGATGATGGACTGGTTCCCAGGAGTTGTGTCATGCGGCGAAGCAGCTCAGTCGGTTTTCTGTCACCGAGTTCCTCCGATGAGAGGATCTGTTGAATCCGTCATGGCTCAGAGTCGGTGGTGCGCCGTAGTAACTCCCGCTTAAGGTTGTCGTACTGATCATCGGGCGGAAGAGCTAGCAAAATGTCGCGGACCAAAGCTGCAGTGGTTGGGTTAAACGCACTCACGACGTTGTCGTACTTGGCCGCCTGAGATGTGGCTCGGTGACGGTGAAACTGCGCCTCGATGTGGAGTTCACAGTCCGAGGGCCAGAAATTGGGAAGTTCGAGTGTGGCGACAGAAAACGTTCCGTTTATTTTTCGAGACGTCGTTGTGCGGCGGCCGGTTCCATGGCATCGAGAAGAAACTTGGTAGACGTATACAGTTGTGATGTGGTATCACGTCCGAGGTCACCAACTTCTAGGAACAGAAGGTCCACAAAGAATTGCCATTTATTTATCAGGTGACTGCGTTGATGTCCTGGCTACCATCGTCGAGCCTGTATGCCTGATGGCGCTAATCCAGTCTCTTCTTCCACCGAGGGGCCCTATGAGTACTGTCCACTACAGGGTCAACAACAGCGTTTTCTATACGCCAATGCCTCAACAACATTGAATGTTACGGGTTCTTTTTCAGATCACCAATTACAGATCATCACTGAGTCGTGGGTGCCCTTCGTTACCACTGCTGTTTTGCTTATACTCGGAACCATTTTGGGTATCCTAAGAGAGCATAGCTCTTGTAGCTTCAATCTACCATGAAATAAAGTTCGTGTACGTGCTTGCGCATGCCGATAACTGTGCCTTTTTCTGCACTGGTAAGAAGAAAGTGGAGGTTGGACTTGCCGTCACAAAGGAGCTCTGTAAGCTTTCTTGGGCCGCCGCTAATTTCGATAAGTTTAGGTTTTTGGTTCGGCCTACGATGGCGCTATGCCAACTCACCTTGCAGATATCCAGCGGAAGCAGGGTCTTCGGTATCTGGGATCCCCTCTGTCTCAGTACCAGAATAGCAACCGGTCGGCAGCAGTAAAATGAGTACAGGGCAAACCTGGTTCATTGTATGGGTGACCACCTTCGTTTAGACTTGCTAAAGCTTGCAGTGTGTTTCTTGTGGCTTTGATATGTCTACATGGCGGCTCAGAAGTTGCTTAAAACACGTTGGAGGGCTAGTTGGTTAGACTCCATGATAGAGTGTATAATCGCAAATGAACGAGGATGTAGAAAGAAACAGATGCACAAAGACAGCGCTGTCTCTGTGTATCTGTTTCTTTCTATGTCCTCGTTCAGTCGCGCTTATACACTCTATCAGAAGTTGCACTGTACACAGCTTCGGTTGCAAGAGCTACACCGAGCTGCTTCCACGTTATTTTGGGGCTCACGCTGTGAGACTATGCAACGTAATATCCTCTTCGTTCCACATAAACGTGGTGGCTTAGTGCTTACTCGATTTAGGACCCTTCTTTACGTACACCTTCCGGATATAACTGTGTCATAGATTGTCTGAGAATTACCCGAAACAACTTCGACTTTCTCAAAGCAAGGGGCTGTTATGTTTTATGCTCAACAGCTGCAGTAAGATAGCGGCCACAACTGGACGTTGCCTTGATGCTACGCTTTGATTTACCGCTGAACAGCACTGAAACTATATCTCCCTCTGTGAGATGAGAACGTTTCTTCCCTGTCTTAATAGGTAGGTGAAATGCGCAACGCTTCAGATGAGCATGAGAATGCCCTATGCATGTAATAATATAGGACGACGAAAATGGACGTGACCTCATAGGAGTTGCGTTGAGTCATGCTATGTCGTCACGGCGTGCATCTGGAGGACTGAAGGGGTGCCACGAAACTATACCTAATATGTTTTTAAAGAATGTCAACGTAACTCAGAATGTGATGCGTAGAATCGCCAAAGCAGTGGCACGTTATTATTATTATTATTATTATTTCTGGAGCGTTATTTTTTTATTATTATTTCTAGCGTTATTTCTGGAGCAATGCTTTCCGAGAACCTGTCCATAAAAGTGTTGCTTTGCGTAGTCATCCCAGATATGTAGTTCCTCGGACAAGAACTCGTTATGGAAAAGGACAAAGAAGGTACTACCAGGCCCCGCACACTCTCAAGTTCAACAAATGGCCACAGAGGGCGAAAAATCAATCGAGGCGTGTTTCAGCGTAAGCGCGCAAGTGGAGCTACTGTAATTTGGTCGAATACTTTAATTTGTGCTTTTTCTGCTAGGGGCGCTGAACATGCTGAATTTTTACTTTACACAAACCATTGACATAAACAATCGAGGTGTCTAAGGATGTTTTGTTACCTCAGGCAAATAGGCAGTTGATCTTTTTTAATTTGATTGTTTAAGCTGCTTTTTAATCATAGCGTCAAGGTTTTTGTACTTGATTAACCGCCGACAGCCTATTGGTATCTATGTGTTTCCTGGCCGTTGGCGTTCGAATACTACGGCGGTAAAACATTTTCGAAATTTCGTCTGCGAGTCATTACATAGACTTGCTGTAAAGAGGTCTACTCTTGGCAAAACATAGTGCCTCATTTTGTTTAGGCGTTGATTATCATAATGAATGCGGCGGAGGTTGAGGGAGTACGCTTGAAGGTACGTTTTTTATGCCGTTGATCTCCATAACACCGTAAGTACGCAAACCGATGTCACAGAACACCCGATGCATCATTGTGTTCTCCGTCATCGCTTGTTTGCTGTACGCCTACTAATTCTTCATTTCTTCAAGTGTTGTATCCTCCTTTTGTCCTTGTTCTCTTGTGCTTCACTTACAGCATGTCGTTCCGTCAGCTGTAATGCGCATTTGCAAAACCAATACGTTTGATAAGACGCAGTGGTTATCATAATTTCACTACACATGTATTAAGCTGGCACATGTGGTTCAGATACAGATGCCTGTATGCGGGCTTGCACGACGTTGATGCGGAGATTAGGATAATTATGACACCCGTAAGGAAGAGGCAGCTGACGGCCGTAAGCTGTTGCGTTCTTTCCGCCAAACTACCCGGCCTGGTAGTGCTGTAAAGATGCTGTATAAAAGTGACACGCGGTGACAGGGAAATTATTATACTTAGCAGCCGACCGTACGTTTTGTAGCTTAGGTCTTCTTTCTTGTGCGTTTGTGCTACCCTTATTAATGAGCCATTTCTTGACTATGTTCTTGACTATGTAACCGCGTTTGTGTGGATCCGTAGACGTGTGCTTTTTGTTGTACTTGTAAAATGCAAATAAAATATTTTCAGGCTTACTCAATCTTTGGTGTCGTGTGCGTTTATTCCAGTCGAGGCCATCGTGCCACCTGGAAACCGCATTCTGTCAGTAGCCCTACACGAAATACAACAGCTGTAGCGCGGGGGCACAACTAGGGGTAGCGGCGGCGTAATAAACGAAAAACCGCTCGGGATGCCCTTAAAAGTCAGTTCAGAGTGTGCCTTAACTCGATATGACTCTGCGCTACATGTATTCTGCTGCGCCTCGATCGTGCTCCCGCCAGTTTGGTTGCTGTGTGGCAAACGTAGCACCTACATATATATGTAGGCGCTACTTTTGCCACACAGCAACTAAACTGGCGGGAGCACGATCGAGGCGCAGCAGCCAGAAACCCAGTAAAGCCACAGAACACCTGGTAAAGCGTGTGCAAAACCCCGTTTCCGTTTCCTATTGTACAGCGCCACTTGTGGTCCATAGAGTTTCCTACAAAATTACTAGAGGGAACTCTGGCGCTGCAGTCGTTGTCCTACCATGGGAATGATGGGAAGTACATGGATTTGTCTGATCTTCGTGCTTGTGGATTCAGACGTTCTTGTGGCTTTGTATATTACGCTATATAAATCTTATTGTCGTATATTTCAGCGCAATCTATATTCTTCGAAGTGTAGAAGACGCCGCGGAACGCGTACAATTGCTATTAATTGCAATGATTGAGCTTGTTTATGTGCCCAAATCGAAACGCACCAAGCGTCTCAAAGCACTGGCATGCCCGCGATAAATTCATAAGTGCGTTTCATTCGCTTGTCGATACATGCATCCGTGGCTTAATGGTTTCAATATCAGGCTTCTGTACTAGAGTCCCTGTGTTCGAATCCTGCAGTCGGGCAATTTTAATGATGTTTATTTAATTATTTATTACGCAATAAACTGTTGAAAATGACCAGTTTACTAAGTCACAAAGCCGTTTGAAGCCAAAAAGGACGAAGTTTAGGCAAATCCATGTACTTCCCATAATTCCCATGCTGGGACAACCGCTGCCATTGTAGCTCACGTAGACACTAGCGCCAGAGTTCCCTCTAGTAATTTTGTAGGAAACTCTATGTTGTGGTCCCATACTTTAGTTCACGACGCCACCGCTACGCTTATTTCCGTAGCACTGTGGAAGGTACAGTTTCCCTTCTCTAAGTTTGTTTAGGTGTTCTGTGGTACTACATCCCCCACCTGTTTAATAACCTTCCCAGTGCTGTACTGGATCAGACAACTTTGTCGGGATTAAAAAAGGTCCTCAAGGCAATGATAGAATAGTTCACACATGTACAAAGTCTCTTTTGTTGTAGTGTGATCTTTACCAAAATGAATGTCAGACTTTTCCGGTGTTTTTCACATTTTTTTTTCTTTTTTTGTTCTAGATAAGTTGTAACTTTGTTTACTTATTGTGCCTTGTTTACTCAATTGTAATGGTTATTGAGTGCTACGTGTTTTCATTTGAACATTAGGTGTTGTTTACTGATCATGTTTATTTGAAAAAACCTGTGAAACGTTCTTTCTAATCTTTTTTTTTTAATTTGACGTTTAGTTTGTCTGTAATAAGGTACATAATGCATTGCCCTGACTGCCTGGTTTCTGCCATACAAGCCCACCGAAGGCTTCGGCAGACCTAGCAAAATCATATGTACAATTTGATTATTTGTAATAAAGATTATTATTATTATTATTATTATTATTATTATTATTATTATTATTATTATTATTATTATTATTTTGTTTGCTAAGACTTACGCATTGAAACCGACTCATTAGTCAGCGACATGCTGATGAGCAACCATCGACGGCTGCGTGCCTTTCAGTTTTTATTTTCCTTTGGGATACCAAACTACGATGAAGAGTTTGGTATACGACATACAAGGTAGGCAGAGTCATTTTCACTGCCGCAACGAGCGGCGCTACGCTTTCGATGACCTTTATTTCTCAGTGAGCATTGGATTAAGGGCAAGAACCACAGTAAACCGGACTGAAGGATGCAGGCCAGGCAATATATAGAAGTGCACGATTGTACGTGCATTTATTTCATTTGAGTGCGACAAGAATGACGAGTTCAGATATTTGTTAGTGCGTAGGTGTGTCGTCAAATAACCGCAATTATTAGATCGACTAAGCCGCGCGGTCTCTGCGCCGGAACACGATCGACATCGACATGCGTCTCGTTTTCGTCGACAAGAAAGCAAACTGTTCTACCACGAAGCATATTAAGTGGCAGAAGTACTAAGTAGGGCGGATTAGTAATGATATCTTAAATAGAGGCAAACATGCTGCAGCAAGGTAAACACGGAATTATTGCACCTAGCAGTATATACAGATATCTCCTGCATCAAACAAGCGCTTAAAATAAATCATATATTTTCTGAACCCGGATTCTCAACAAGGAACGATGATATAAAGGTAAACCTTTGTATGCACACAATATACTCTGTTTTGGGAAAATCCGCACAGCGTTCGTTGTTTACTGGCTTCTATTAAAAGAGGAAGCGCACGAAAATTGAAACAGAACTGTATACACGTGTGCTTCAACTATAGGTTACCAATGTGGGGACTGTGCTAAGCTTGTGAAACTCTGTGCAACACACTGGCTTTACAATATTTCGCAGTGAGTCAACCCTCAAAATGAGCTGTCGTGGTGGTACTCCTTTGGAAGTAGTTGTGCAGCTACTCCAACTCGGACGACGGTTCAACAGAGCTCTGTCTTCAACAGCATTATCCTCAAACCTGTCGATATACAAATACTCCAAGGGTTTAGTAGAGCGCTAACACATACATCTATCAACTCAGCTCAATGCATCTTGAGCCTGTTTATAGCTATAGTGGAAAAAGAAAAAAACTATAACCCGACACTCGCAATAATTCGGCATTTGTAAATGTTTTTTCTTTTCTTTCGCGTTATTCGAGTTTCTAACCGAATCCGCATCAAATTAGCTTTTCTTATCATATCCCTTGGGCTCGGGCACCTACCAATTTTTTCTTGAAGAGAGGATGGCGATAAATACCGTCACTATTTCTACTTCAATAAATAGCTCAATGGTAGGCGTGTCCTCGCTGCCCAAAATGCCGAATAGCTAATTCAAGGAAAATAATGCAAGAACACAGCCAGGTACTTATCTAATGGTGCTAAAGAACAAGCCGCAAAAATATGCCTCCACAGGTGCCCAATGAGGGAGTCTCTGTGTTTTGGCTTGGTTGCCAGCGACTGTGGCGCCTTGCAGTGCCAGAATCGCGCGCACGCAATGGACGAAAGGCGCTTTTCTTAATCCACTGCGCGGAGGTATAAGCATAATGCCCCCGAACGCGTCGGAACCCACTCCCACCATTGTTAGCGCGAAATGCAACTTTCACAAGTACTCAGGCAGCACTCAGTTTTTAATAATCTGTTTGAGAATCTCATGACGGCACGCCAATGTGTCAGCGAGTTCGTTATACAGTCTTGAGGATACAAAGGGATGGGATGTATACGTGCCGGCTAAAAGTAAAAGTAACCGCCACGTACTTCACGTGAGTGAAAACTTGACTGGTCGCAATAAACGAGATGACTACAAGAAATATAGTTGCGAACTAAAAAAAGAAAACGCGCAGAGTTATATTCTTCTCTCTCTCGCTTGGTCCTTCAACTCGAATAGAAGACGGCGGGCTATACAGACAGACGGTGCGCTCGTAATTAGAACCGCAAGCAGTGTTGTGTGCGGTCCGTGAGTGCTGTGTCTTCTCTGTTAGTGCGTGGGTAGCCGTGGCCCCCCTCATCTCGGCTCTGGGCGAGCAAAAAAATAACAAAAAAAAACTGGGAAGAAGCGTCCCGGGGCAAGAGGCGTCCACTTCTCGGCGTGTCGCTGGCCGCTCTCAATTGGTAGGGCGCGGCGGTTGCGGCGGTGGCGGGGGCGGCCTAGTCGCCTTCCAGTCCTGGAACAGCAGGAATGCTCCGGCTCCGTACACGATCGCCTGCAGCAGCCCGAACACCTGCAGACGCGACGGCACTGCGTCAACGGCCGCATCTTTGTGCGCAACCATGCGAACCAACATAATTTCAAACAATAAAATGTACTTCGGACCATATAACCCGCCACTCTGTAGAACATGGCACACAATTACACGCTAATTGACCTTGTAATGATCTTTTTTCTCGGTCTTCCCGAGATAACCCTGCATGCACTATATACGCGATCTTATAAAAATTTCCAGCGAGCGCTTCTTGGCTTGTAACTGCTTAAAAAACCACTAACAAGGATACAGAACTCTCCTGCATGTATTTGCAACAGTACACATAGCACCCTCTCTTTACGTCCGAACATAAAAAGCGGAAAGGGGCCACTGATATGACGCTAGTAAAACATTGTACACTGACTATGATGTTTCAGCCAGATAGTGTTTGTTGCAGGGTTATGGCAATTCGGAGAATTTAAGGGGGTCTAACCCCGCCCTGAAATGGTTATCTCTGGTAAGAGCTCCCGCGCTTTTACCCTCCCCGAACAGCGTGGCACACGTGTGCCCCAGAGAAGTACTACAAAAAAAAATTACACCCTTATGTTGTGATTCTTCTTGTGAAAAGTGTGTACTTTCATCGAGCTTTTGAGGTCATATTGTACTTGCACATTACACATTTCGCGGGCATATATTTCTTAGTGCATATTTTCTCATTAGAATGGTCCATTTAAGTCTATACTTTGAATTGGCTGCTGACACTTTAAAAAAGAGAGGCTAGCAACATGCGAAGGTGGTTCTGCGAGCGTGACGAAAACGTTCAACAGGGACCGAAAACTGCCGGGCTAAAGCTCGGAGTCTGTCACAGTGCCAGGGCTGGGAATGTTGTTTGTGATTCTGCATCCTAAAGTCCGCCAAGTCATCATCCTAAAGCTTACTGCCGCGATTAATGGCTCAAAGAATGGAATTCGTAGCTTCATGCAGGCTTCAGGTGGACGCTAACTTTCCATTTCGCGAATATCAATCACCTTGCGCACTTAAGTTGCACTCATTTTGGCTAATATTAAACTTTTTTGGTTGTTTTCATTTACCTCGACTCCTTTTATGACCTAGTGTCAGATCACAGCTGAAATGCCTTGAGCCGGTAGCCGCCCCTAAAGGTTCCACTGTTTCGCGTTTCATGAACTTGGTGTCTGCATAACTATACCTATAGACCCTTTTCATGCTTACAAACAGAGTTCCCAGAAGACTTGCCGTTAATCCCTCCGGAACAACACGTTACGATAGCCTATAAATTCAAAGGACCCTCCAACTGGCACCAGTTTTGCTGCAGAGTTGGAGAGTTTCACAAATGAATTGTATTGTTAAGTGCAAAGAAATAACATACATGAGCTCGACGCACGGCGCACATTCTTTATATCAGAAAACGTCAAGAATATGTGGGTGTACAGTATATGCGACAAAATATTTCTTTTCTTAAGGGGGGGGGGGGGGGGGCTAACTGGACTGTCATAAATGGCTGACCGGAAGTTCTCTAGGGTCATGTACGCACTGCTGTCACATCGCGGATGCAAAGGGTCTACATAGCCTAGAAAAATGAGCTTGTGATGATGATGTTGATGTAGAAGATATGCGGTGTTTTGTGGCGCTAGGGCCAAGTATGACCAAAGAGCGCGAGGCCAGTGTTAATGACTTGTCAATGGAGCGATGAATTACGGGAGGTTGTGTCGCGAGGTCAACGAAAGAAAACGTCGAATGCACAAAACGAGTGTACTTACGCCAGCAGCGATGTATTGCCCGTTCAGAGCACTGAACATAGTAGGCCAAGTTTCGTAGTAGCTTGACTGCGACACCAGCTGCGTTACCGATGCGATGATGTAGAGGACGACAGCCGTCACCGTGTATGCCAGCTCCTGCGTGAGGTAAGAAGCGTTACGAAGGAGCGAGTGAGAAATGGCATAACAGGCCGCAGCGTTCTCGCGTGAAGCGAGGCCATCAATAGAGGGCGCCCATCGAGGAACCCCCTCAACGTGTGCTTTCTGCGGTAAACCTGGGGAAACGATGGGAAATGTATTACAATGTGAAGAATTCTACCCAGCTGTCAGTTTAGGCTCCTCTGGCCTTCTCGAAGCCATTAGGTTCATGAATAGTAAAAGGCGATTGCATGGAGGTTTGGTTGTAGAAAAGTAGGGAGATCACAAACAGCGGAGGCATACAAAAATAAAGTTTCCAGTAGCTGTTCAGAAAGTTTGATGCTGGAAATACTTTGTGTGTGTTTTCCTGAAAAGAAAAAGAGCTAGGCAAGATATTAACAACAGCTTGGTGGCGAAACCCGCCGCCCCCTTTCAAAGGGGACGCTCATAGCAAGGGCGCCTTCATGCAATTTTTGCATTTAGTGAACGTGAAGGGCACCGAAGGGGCCCGAATTTCGTTAGGCATAACCAAATGAAGCCAACAGACAATGAAATCAAGGAAAGTATTGGGGAACTTACTTGTTTCAATTGCATGCAGGCTCACTAACCCTCCATGCAAGAAAAACCGCGCATTATACTCAGCTCAGTTAATCTTTCTGCGCGTATTTGTGGTACAGCAGCGTTTTTCACTATTTGCGCAATATTTCTTTTCCACAACTTGGAACAGAGAAGTAACTGACGCGCCTGATAGGCACCAGCGTGTCCTTGCACACATGTATTAAATATTTAAAGAAATGCGTAGCGCAGTTGTGATACGTTGCTACTATAGGTATTGCTGGCCCCCCAGTGTAATGTCCTCAGGCGAATGTATACGTGTCTAAATAAATAAATAAATACAAAATTATAGCTCGTGTAATCACGCTCATAATTGTGGAATTGAGCGATATCTCTTATTTGTGGCGCGAAATATCGAGCGCCGACCAATCGTTGAAAACACAAGACGTTTCGTCCCTGCTACGTACGGGAGCCCCCGATAGCCATCGTGAACAAGGCACACGTACGTGCACTATAGCAGGGCCGAAACGCATTTTGTTTTCAACGACTGGTCGGCGCTCGATATTTTCCGCCATCAATTTTTCCGACCAGACGGGTTTCCGTCGAACCCTGCATTTCGCCGACTTATCTTGCGGCAATCCATCACAGCTACCCGGGCGAAAGCTGGTTTTTGACTTGATAAAATAAGCACCAAGAAGAGCAACAATAAACCAAAAGTGGTTGTCTTCATTGATTACATATGGTATAGTGTCCACGATGGTGTTCTATACTAATGGTTCTGATATTTTGCGGTTTGAATATGATATATAAATACACGCTCTCAGTCAAATCCCACTCTATATAGGAGAAAAGTTCGAAATACCGAGGTTTACGAGGCAACCCGCCATGCAACCGGGACATACATATGTGATATTGTTCGACATAGCGGCGCTTGGATGTGGTCTTCGTTTCTGCGACCCACTGTGTACTTTTGACTTTTTTTTTCTCTTTTTCGTAAAAAGTTGTGTTTTTCTCGTGTAGACCAGAGCCGCCGGATAGCGGCCACATACACTTGTGCAAAGTCCGTTCACGCGGCACACACAAACACCGCATGACAAACGAGTACTCGACCCAGTACACCACAGCCGCACACATATGTCAGCGAGATGTTTTAGTTTGCTCACTTTACAAATACAGTTCTGTGATGATGATTGTGAATTAATGACATACAAATTCGGCAGATCTTTTCTCTTATTCCAAGTGTATTTATGTCCGTATTTCCAAAGGGCGACATTTGTCGCATCGTGTTTATATACTAGATTCAGTAAACGTTGGCAGACGCCGTGGCGTTCGGCTGTTGAGCACAAGGACGCATTTACGTTCGTTTCTCGGTTGCGACGGCTGCATATATACAGGATGTTTCACGTAACTTGAGCCAAACATTAAAAATATGCAAATGCCACGTAACTGGACCGAACCATGGTAATGCTGTCTGCCGTCGCTTTGAGATACTCAGTTTACTTTTCGCATTCCGCCTAGTTATATACTTAGTTTTAATTGATTATTGAACTTATTCTCAAATATTATGATCAGATTAAAAGTGTCAATGAGAAAATTGTACATGAAAATCTCCCGATACAGCTTTCTGTTGCTCAATACGTGCTACATAAAAGTGTTTTTCCGAGCGTGAAAGAAGCCCGCGAATACACGCAAAGTGCCTCGAGCCGACAGTCGCGGGGCAATTTTGCGTGCATTCGTAGGTTGCCTTCACGCCCGGAAGAACACTTTTATATAGCACTCATATTGAGCATCAGAAAGCTGTATCGGGAGTTTTGCACATTGCTCTACAATTTTCTCATTGATATTTTCCATCGAATTATAATAATTGAGAAGATGAGCAATTAAAATAATTACGTAATTTGGCGGAATGGAAAAAGGTAACCTGAGTATCTCCAAGCGTCGGTAGACAACATTACCTTGGTTCGGTCCAGCTACCGGGCATTGGCGTATTTTTAACGTTTGGCTCAAGTTATACATGAAACACCCTGTATATTGATCGAGGCGAAATGCAAAGAATGCCTGTTAGCACGTTAATTATTCCCAATTGGCAGCAAACAATAACTTTTAATTTTGTTTCATTATTTTGATTTTCACGTCTTCAAAGTTTCAGGAGATTTTGCATCACTATTTGCGGATGGAGAGCGGCCCGGTCGCGTGTTTCTATTTGCTCCCAAGCCCAGCGCTCGATTGCTGCGCCGCCATGCGTCGCCCGCACGTACCACATGTCTATGTACTTTTTCGCCGAAGCGCCATGATACACGCCATAGATCCTTCTATGTATTTGGTGTTTCTCCCCTGGCTGTGCCAGGGCGCGCGGTGTGTTCGGGCCAGCCTGCATTCGCTGACTTTAGGCGGTGTAGGTAAATTTTAATTCTGAATGCTTAAGCTTACCCTAAGCTTACCTTAAAATTAATTTGTATGCTTACCCAAAGAAAAAACCGTCCCTTCGTCTGTCCCGTAATAAGACGACCGCTTTCGAGATAGCGCCCGCAGTAGCGAACGAATTTGTCATTGTGCTGCCTTCAGCTTCAACAGCAACGAAGCGGCGAAAACACAGTGCTAGCTGGCGGTGCTCTCAGTTAACGCCTCATTCTGCAACTTTCGCAAATCGCTTTGAAGTCAAGCGGGCGCGCGTCTCTTTAAGACTATGTAAGCAGCAAAAACACAGCGCGCGAAGCTATAAGCTGTTGGCACTGTTCTGTGGGCATCGCAGATCGCTTTCAAGCTGCGGCCCACGCGGCATTGCCATAAGGAGTCGCCGACTGAGTACGCTCATGGCTCAATAACAGAGAATTTTAGTGCGTCCAGTAGACGGGCAAGCGCGGGCGGTTTGCCGGGTGAACGGGGCGTAAAGGTGGGCGGCCAGATTGGTGTCGCCAGCTGTTGGCGCAAAGCTCAAACACGGAGCCAATTGATATATTCTAGCTGCTGGTGTAAATTTTGGACAGCGGCGCAATCGTGTGGACAATTACGCCACTGCCCAAAATTTGCACCAGCAGTGAAGCAGAAGATATTCGCTTAATGTAATTTTAGCTCTGTGTTTGTCTGGTTGAGCTCTACGCCACCACGGTGGCTGCACCGCTCCGGCCGCTCACGTTGCACCCGCTCATCCGGCAATCCGCCCAAACCACCCCCGTTTGCCGGAATAGCGGACATGCTAAAAGTCTCCAATGGTTTCACGCGAATGAATAAGGCGCTGAAGAGCGATAACGGCTTATATAATGATCGGAACCGTCATCAGCGCACCTCGGGCCTCCACCTGCAGTACTTTGCTTGCGTCGTCAATGCTCCTTGCGCCACCGTCGGCACCAGTTCGTGTCGCCACTGAGCTGTCGTTAGTAATTGCCTAATCAAGTTACATAACATTGGTAATAACACCGGGCTGCGCGGAGATTAGCTAGTGGCACAATGCGTACGCATAGCCTAACTCCCAGAGAAGTTTCTGCGTGATTTTTTTTTCTTGTTCCTGGACGTTTAATATGCGTACTGTATGGCGCCAGCGCCTTGCTATTGATTCTGCTGGAAGAGAGTTATGTCAAGAAGGAAAGGAAGCTTGAGCGCAGCGATAATGTGGCTAGTGGTGCGAGAAACCCTCCATGCCCCACGATTATCCCAGCTTTTCTGGATCGAAGCGCCTCGCACACCACGACCAACTTCTTATCACATCCCTTTATCCCCTTATCCAAACTGAAAAATTTCGTCCAGTGTTGCGTCAGCTTCCGCACGCAACTCTTATTTCGAAACAGCCTAGGCGGCTTGTTTTGCAAAACCTATTTTCTCTTAGCGACAGCTGGGTGAGCAGATTGTGCGCCCAGGCAAAACATTTCCCCAGTCCCGCGTCAAGTACCTACAGGGATCTAGGGAGCGCTCGCCGTGACGCTTCGTTGAAAAAGTACCTAGAAACGTGGTACATGCGAGTAGCGCATGGTGGCGCAGCGGTCGAGCGCTGGGTTAGCGCTGGGCTTGGGCCACGTGGCTTGGGCGTAAATAGAAACACACGACCCGGTCCCCGAGGGTGGACACCCACTACTCGGCAGTGTTACGATCGGCCAGCGGGAGTGGTGACCTTCTAGCCTCTCCTGGTCCACTGCGATGAATAGCTTCTTTAAGCTGACATTGCGTCCCCGACGGACAGGCCACCGGCGCCCACAAGGCGAGACACGCCCACAAGGCGAGACAGCTGGTCCACTGTCACCTTCACGGACCAATGGGAGCAAGAAAACTGGAAAAGAGTGTTCGACAGTGTTCCCCTATGGACACCGGTAACCGCCATGGCCGTTTGACAAACTCCCTAGCTAACTGCGGGGTCATCCTAGGAATCAAGACGCGCCAGCTTGAGTCAAGCGTGAAAGCCCCTGTCTACGAAGCCCCCTCCTTTTGTGTGTTCAGTGAACAAAGGTGCGGGAGTGAATGTGTGAACCCTCGCCCTCAAAGCGGGTCCTTCCACAACTTTGGACGCTCCGATTGGACAAAGGTTGGACGGCAGTTTCCCTGGCCTAGGGATCAGGGAGGACAGAGGGGGTTTTAAGCAGCCGTTTTTGGTCCCTCGGTGTGCTTCACTGCAGTCATGCTAGACTGATGAGATGTAACGTTCTCCACTCTTCATGTCGATGTTGTAAATGAACCCAGTACTCCTAGTTCTCGATGAGAACAAGTTCCTCCCTTCAACAACATCCTTATCGTGGATGAGTCGGACGACGGCATGGGCCAGCTACTCCTTTTGACATGCTCGACCCCAACTCTTACGACCCGTAGGTCGGCAAATATGGTGCATATAGACTGATAACCGTTTGGTCAGACGTCTGCATTGCATGCAGGGTACCGCATATAGGCAATTGGTTGTTTAATAAAATAAATAAATAAACATAAAGGAAAATTAAGGGAGAAAAATTGCTCCTAGCCACACTGTAATTGTATGTATAGCTTTGGCTGCTGGCACCTAAGCGGCGATCAGCGGAGGGGGGGGGGAGGGGAGTACAATGTCATGGAGAGAGAACAGCAGAGAGTAACAGAAGGCAACTATTGACAAATATATGCAACGGAGTCGGAGGCAACGTTACTAGACTAGCATGAGTTTTCAAACTCGGCGCCGTTGCGCGGAACCGCCACCCGCGCACGCCTTCGTGGCGCTGCAGTCGCGTCCAGCTCCACTTTCTCACTACCGGCTACTATAGTGTACTAGAATACCGGCTACGCGGGCGGGCCGGTCTAAGCGCGCGGTGCAGTGAGTGAGTGAAAAAACTTTATTGCAGGTCCGGCGAGGACGCGAACTCGTCGCGCACCCGGCTAGTCCCACGTCGGGACCGGCAGGTCTAGCTCACCGGCCCGGTCGCGGGCACGCCGGACAGCCAGGATTTGCTTTTCTAGAGCGGGGCTACGCAGGAGCGAGTCCCACTCCTCCTTAATGAACTTGGGGTATGTCGACCCGCACTCCCAGAGCATGTGCGCTAGAGTGGAGGTCTGCCCGCAGGAGGGGTAGGCGTCGTCGCGATACCCGTCCGGGTAAGCCTCGTGGAGAACGGACACGCACGGATACGTGCTGGCCTGCAGAAGCCTAAGCGAAACGGCTTGCGCCCTATTGAACTTGGGGTGAGGGGGTGGAAAGACCCTTCTAGACATGTAGAAGAATTTAATAATCTCGTTGTGAGTAGCGGGAGCGTCCCTGTGGCCCTAGGGAGGAGGGAAGTCGGTACTTCTTGCAGAAGAAGCGCGGTCGGTGAGGTCACGCGCAACCTCGTGAGCAGTCTCATTGAGGTTCGGGGGAGCACCCTCGACCGACCCTACGTGAGCGGGAAACCAGTGGATTGAATGATGCGTGAGAGCGTATCGACTCGAGCTGCTAAGAAGACGAGCAGCTTCCCTGGCGATGCAACCCGTCTGAAAAGCCCTAACTGCCGTTTTGGAATCGCTATATATCTCGGATCCACGACCGTCTAGCAGGGCGAGGACGATTTCAGCAAGCATGTCATCCGCGAAATTGTAGCCTTCGCCGAGTTTGTCAAGAATATCAGCAGACGATGCCGACGTCCTCCGTACCTGGCTGCATAGGCGGCTATCGGAACGATGTTGACAGTTCGGCGCGCCACTTTTTCTGTGCTCCCAGCAATGCGACGCTTCGCTCGGCGTGGAACAGAGCGATTCCTCGTGCCGACCGGGAACTCTCTGCGAAATTCACGGCACGCGCTCTTGCCATTGCTCCCGCGTTCGTCGTCGTCTTCCACAGCTGGCTGCGTTGCCGTTCCTCATTCCAGCGTAGAATTTCACTTCTCTTCTGTCATCGCAATGGGGAGGCTACGTTTACGGGGGTATAAGCCATTGCTTAAGGGAATGTGAGCCACTCATTGTCTTACGTAATGGACAGATTTAATTTTGAAGAAATTTCATTTCGAAGAATCACGAGCGTCAAATTGCGGGCTAACCACGCCGCCGAGAAAACTCGAGACATCGAACGCAAGCGACAACGGCGGACTGCGGGCATACCGTCAGTGATGTCGTTCTCTCCGTCGCAGCCGATTGGGTGTGTGACCTCATAATTGAGAAATATTTTAATGAACTGTCGGGATTAACCCAGCGATAAACACAGGGGCTGCACGTTTCAACTTCGCTGGTTAGCCATCTTCACGGAGCGGAAGAGCCGACGATATTTTTTTTCTTTTTTTTTGTGTGTGTGGCTTCTTTGTTCAAAGACTAACCTCATCTTTCTATTTGTAGCGCTTCTTTGGCGTGGTGACAAGCTTCGGTGGGGATGAAGATCATCCTGCAATCACGCACTTTGGCTGGTCTTCAGGCTCCTGAGCCTAAACTGCGCGCAACGTTAAGACGACAGGTAGAAACACACGACATTTAGAAACGCAGCTTCTGCGCTTCGCTGCATGCGTTTCTTCCTTTCGTGCAGTTTACCCGTCTTTCAGGATGAACCAACTGGCCCGATAAATCTTATTGCTGTAGGTGGATACCGCTTTCTCATGGTATCGCTAATTCGGACAAGGGAGAAAGCCAGCGAGCGTCAAACACGCGCAAACTGCCCGTCCGCACGAGCTCTAGGCTGCGGCGAGGCGTCTGCAGTGGAGCTTGATGGAACGGCGCTGCCATCTGGCGGCTGTCACAGAAGTGGCGACAGCGGCTGTAAGCGCGCGGGCAGACAGTTTCACAACTGAAGCTAGTCTAGTAGCGTTGGTCGGAGGTGTGTAAAAGCGCGTGTGCCTGACGGACGCCGCGCTGGCCAGAGAGACGGTACGTGGGACATTAGCGTTGGCATTATATACCTTACATTCCGGGAGACAGTGGATCCGGACAAGAGTTGTGCTGTAGGGGTCTTTGCCACACTGCCGACAATTATGGAATGTTCACAAACACGTTAGCGTAATGAGGGTGACTTCTGTTTTGCCTTACGCACCGAATCTGACGTCTGCGCCGCCGCATCTTTGTGACATCACGAGCTGTCGCTCGTCCAAACGATTTCATTTTTGACCGCCGTAGGCGGACGTGTTGAGGGCGCTACATGGGCTCTAAACAGGAGCTTTTTTCTTTCTTTCTTACCAGGGCGCCCTGGCGCAAAGTTGAGGAACTTGTACTGGACCTATACGAATATACATGCAGTGCCCACTGGTGTCACGGCGTATATCCGACACAGCGGAGTCTCCACGCTTCCGCTGAAAGAGCAGCCTATAGATAACCGAGCAAGTGGACCATGAAAAGCAGGCGACGCTTCCACACCGCGAATCGTTGCTGATTAGCGCCCTGGTTGGTGCATTGTGGCCGAGCAATGAACCGCGTAAACACTTCGAGCTAAGAGCGGCGTGGCCTTGTCGCTCTCGAAAGCTGACCGACCGACGATGCGTGACCGCCGAGGGTCGCGCCCTCCGCCGACGCCCCCATCCTCGCGCACACCCAATGCGGAAGGGTGTCGAATCGCAGGTCGCAGCCCTGACGGTGTCAGCGGGTCGCACGCGACGCTATCTTGCAAAATAGACTCAGTACAGGCGTTTGCATCTTTATTTCTGTTACGCCCGCAGGGCGTACATCGGAAATTAATAATTAAAAAAAAATACATGAAATGTTTTTCCAACCTATGTCGGAGGTCGCAGCGCTTGTTTCTTACCACGCGGTGCTCGCACTGTAAGTATTGAAATGCTTTTCATGTCGTTGCTGGTGGTTTAGGTTAAGACGTTGGAACGTAATTTACCCATTATTTCCACGTCGGCAGAGCGCCGCGCTAAAGAAAACAAACGTCGGAAATAAGACGTTTCATGTGAACACACTATAGTACACGTTCTTTGGTGAGTTCGTGCGAGCTGCACATGTTAGCTCCAGCGCAACATAGAGGAACAGAAAGAAGCCAGTAGCATCGCGTCACTTAGTTTTTCACTCAAATGGAATTTCCGCCCAAGTACGCATGCTGTCGAATTGAGATCACGCGATTCCATCACTAGCTTATTGAGGCGCACCTTGAAGGACCCGATGCAGCCGAAATTAATCTTGAGCCCTGAATTGGTGGAGAGCACGCTAACACTCTATCAATCAAAGTAGGCTGCCCGCCGCGCTTCGGCATACGTATGTATGGCTGTGCGTTCTGCGGCAGAACAGAGAGAGTCCGTGCACATCGTGTAAACCTTAATACGGGGCGCACAGAACACCGCGGCTCCCATGCCACGCTTCTTGTGTTTCCCATTATGTTAGCTCGCGCGTATCCGCTACCATCTGGGTTCAAAGCAACGCTACTTGGTGGAAATTACGCTTATGGGGTGTCTGATGCGTAGTAAAGTCATGCCAAACGAAAGCTATTATGGTACAAGAATAATCACTTAATAGTTTCAACTATAGAATCAGTTTTATAGTGGCTCCCTTCCCTAGTCGTTCTGATGTGCGCCGTAGTGGCCCGCGAAGATTTGAGCTTCGGACGCGCAGACTGCTAAACGAATATTTTACCTCTCTGCCACTCCGCCGATGCTACACAGCGCAGAGAAGAATGCTGCGTCTGGAGGGGCTGCTCGCGCCTCCAACTGCTATATGATTGGCTGCTATGCTATTAATGGCTGATGCCACACTCTTCAGCTTACTCACAAACCACCAAGGTCAAAGACATCCAATGACGTCAGCGGTTAGAAGCGATAGGCAGGATAGAAGAAAAAAAAAAAGCCGCGTCTCTCCACTTTGCCACCGGGGAGCGCTACCTCCACAAACAAAGACCAATCAGAGTTGTTGTCGTCCTCTTTGTTTCAGATCATGGCTACCCGCCATGGTTGCTTAGTGACTATGGTTTTGGTCTGTTAAGCACGAGGCCGCGGGATCGAATCGCGGCCACGGCGGCCGCATTTCGATGGGGGCGATATGCGAAAACACTCGTGTACTTAAATTTAGGAGCACGTTAAGGAACCCCAGGTGGTCCAAATTTCCGGAGTCCCTCACTAACGGCGTGCCTCATAATCAGATCGTGGTTTTGGCCCATAATTAAAAAAAATCATGGCTCCTCCACACTGGAGGTGATGAAAAGTACAAACAACAAAAACAAATTTAGAAAAGCAAGAATCAAAATGGAACATTGCGTAACAGAACTACAGAAACTTAATGAGAAAATTTTGGAGTCATAACTGAACAAGGTCTTCTACTTTTCAAAAGGAGATTGCCCTCGCGCATATGAAATATTAGAGAGTTTTAGTACTTCGCCATGACGATACGTACGCAGCACGCAAGCGCTTTGTGGAACGTGGCAGCGCGCGTCACAACAGGGCTTTTAGTACACGGGAGTGCCCACCTATATATAAGCGTACGTAAACCTGTTGCGCCATCTGAAAGATAAAAATAAAGCGCTTGTTGTCTGCAGACAAGTCAAGCCAATACAAACGTGTTAGCCAAATCCTTAGCCAGATATTGGCACAGTAGCCGGATTGTGAACGTGCGCTCGCAAAAACACCTCACCGGAATTCTGCACCTGCAATCGAATCCCATCGCGCAGGATCCTGAAATCGGTTCTGGGCGTTGAGTTCATGCAGCAATGCCAAATTGTAGGCCATCGAAAAATAGACCCTTCCGCTGGTCGCCTTTGACGCCGTAATATTGCGAAAAACACGAGTCTCATGCTGTCCCGAACAAACGAGAACTACGAGAGCAGCCAACATGTTGGAGCAGCACGCGATCGCCCTCCATGTACGCGCGCATGAATCGGATGCGTATCACGTACCGTCTGTGTTACGTTCTGCACATGCGCACTATGTAAAACTTAGCGCTCTTGCGTACGCAACGTATGCAGTACAAAAACTGTTCATTTACTCCAATCGATAGCTCACGAAACGGTGCACGACTCGCTGCGCATAATATTGCGCCAGCTACGGTGCCACTGCTTTGCATAATGCACGAGCAAAAGTGCAGCTTTGGTAGCTTGAAAAATGCCGCTTTGTAGCTCAAAACCATGTGCTGCTGAGGTGAACAAGAAACACCGTATGGTTCTTGTATAGCGTTGCGCAAACAACGCCGTTGCAGACAGCCCGTAACAATAGGCGACTGTCGCGGTGGTTGGCAGCGAAACCTTGAGGGATGTAGACCATGAAGGACATCCCATGATGTGGAACCACACCGCCTCGAAGCGAGCAGCCTTTGCGACGCTGAAGCTCCACTCGACGCGTGTCAACAGAGAGCCGATTGCACGACGTACGTTAATATTACCTTGTTAGAAACTAGCTGTCTTGACAACCCGTTAATTCGTTTCTTTACTTGCCGGCTGCAAGGTTCCTCAGCCGTAGCCGCTTCCTTAGAGCATCCCCCGGTCGCAGAGGGGTTGCGGCGAAGCTTTGTGATTGGATGTACGTTGTTGACGGCATAATGCCACCAAGGACGCAAAGCTATCAGGAGAGGGAAAATACAGAGACACCGGGAAGAGGATCGGGATGATGGCCTACGTTTCGGCTTGGTCATTTACTGCACTAACGGAACACTGGTGAAGCCCTTCGCCCACAAAGGGAACGGACGTCAACAACGCCACCAAAGAGGTATAAAAACTGGCTTCTAAAAAAATATTGCAAGCTTTCGCTGCCGCTATAGATTTATGCCCCGTATCAGCTGGTCCCTACTTGTTATTACGTTCTTGGGCGATTACAGTGGTGAGCACTTGGGCATGTTGGTATGCCATTTTGAAGATAATTCTTCTTCTTGCACAGGTACACGAGGAAAGACAAAAAAAATAAACACAATACAGTGCTAACTTTCAACAGCACTTTATTGCGGGAAATAACCTATTTATACACTTGAGCGTCGACACATATTTATTTATTTATTTATTTAAAATACCTTACAGGCCCCATGGGGGCATTGTGTAAGGGGGGTTACAGAGTAAGCAGCCTTCTAATGTGGTACATAAAAGATATACCTCAATACAGGCCTCATCAACAATACTACCAAGATTAAAACATGAAACAGGAACAACTGAAGTAATGAAAGGCCACAAAGGTACACTTAAGGAAATAACATGAGTAAAACGTAACGTAAGGCATTAATACTAGAAAGTAAAATACACAAAAGATGAACATATCAGGGAGCACAATTCTTCAAGTGATATTCAGGGAAAAAGACGCAAAAAAGCAATAATATATACAAGGCATACAAGTGAACACACGACGCAGCATAAAATAGCAATTCACAAGAGCGAGATAGCAATGCATCAAAAAAAAAAATATCACAGGATGTTCGAAGCAGATTGCAAAGTGTACGAAAAAAGATAAAGTGATTTGTAAGTGCTATTATGAAAAATGCTCGTGTAGGAGATGACGAAATTTTTCTTGATCTGACTCAGAAGCAATGTGCTCAGGCAGATTGTTCCACAAGCGAATGGCCGTAGGGAGTGCGGAAAAGTTAAAAGCATGTGTCGTACCGTACATGCGCGCAAAACTAAAGTGGTTATTTAATCGACGAGACGTGTTCGAGGCGGTCTGGATGTGCAGTGTGGATTGTGTGGCAATATAAACATATTTGTGAAACAAGGATAACAGAGCGATATTACGGCGAAGAACTAAAGGCTGTATGGAATGATCGAGTTTCATTTGCGTTACGCTGGAGTGATGGCTATAATTACGTGAAATGAAACGGGCAGCTCGGTTCTGGACTGATTCAAGCATGTCGATTAAGTATGTAGGATGTGGGGACCAAATGGATGATGCATACTCGAGCTGTGGACGAACAAATGTCTGATAGGCCAATTTGCGGATGTTGGAAGGTGAATTGCCCAGATTACGACGTAGGTAACCTAGTGTCCTTGAAGCTTTTGCGCAAACGGCTGCAATATGGTCTGTCCAGGAGAGGTTTTCGGTTAGGTGAACACCCAAATATTTATACGAACACCCAATATAAGTAGCATGCTTACATTAACTTGTAAAAACTGAACAGAGGGTGTGCCCACACAGTGTGAACCTATAGCATCAAAATAATTTCATTTCACGTGCCAACTTATGGTTCTTATTCACGACGATACAAGCTGTAAACATAGGTTCACTACCACAGTGTTTGCGACGACGCGAGAGCCAGCCGTCACGCGCGTGTTTCACTTCAACGTTCTCTGGAACGGTCATTGATGCAGCGGCGGTGATTGACCTACGTACTCTTTTTCCACGATGGCGATACCCAATAGACAATATTGATAATACATATTTCAACGGTTTGCGCTGCCGCTCAAATATGCATTTCATCCGAGAGAAAGTTAGCGTACTTCAAAAACCTTATTACGGCCTACCCAAAGTGGTGTCCCTCAGGAAGTGAAACCAGGTGAGCAAATAGTATCTCTAGGTAGTATATCCAGGTGAACCTGGAGAGCCTATCAATCGTTTCTGATATTGTGAAACGCCAGATCGGCTGCGTGCCGCAATCAAGAACAAACGACGTGGAAAATTGAGGAATGGGGTCATCCTGCTCCACGACAATGCCCGTCCCCAGGTCGCTGATGTGGTTAACACAAAACTGGCAAAGTTCAAGTGGGAAACGCTGTAACATCCGCCATACAACCCAGACCTGTCGCTTTGCGACTTCATCATTTTGGGGCAATTGAAGAAGCAGCTCAAGGGAACCAGATTCGTGTCGGACGATGACGTGAAAGATTCACTTACAGACTTTTTGAAGCAGCAACCCAAGGAGTTTTATGAGACGGGAATCACGCGACTCGTTAGTCAGCGGGACAGATGGCTAAATGCTCATGGCGACTACTTTTAAATAAAGTACCCCGTTTGTCATATATTCGCAATAGCTCACTTTAATTAGACTCGCCTTCGTATATTTTGTAGAACTCCTGATTTTTATATCTGCTCTCTGTTGCGACTGTAATTTCGGTGCAATTACAATACACAACCGGTGACAGCTGCTCCTGCGCAATACATCGGAACAAAGGACAGCGTCATGGAGATTTTTCCCCGGCCGTTGCATATCTATAAAAATGTAAACATTGTTCTTGAATGACAAAGTTTCATTAAAATATTTGTCCTCAACTTGTTCATTTCACGGCCTTTGCGTTTTTTTATATCGGCGGCATGCACTGCTTTGCTGATTTCGAACTGATATAGTTCTAAAGTTCGTGTGGTATTTTCATTACTTATTAAATAGACAAAAATCACGGAAGCATTGATATCAGTTATTTCGGGCACAATTTTGGGGACATACGAGTATATTCTTTTATGAAAAAATACATATTTGACTTATCTTGACAGTGCGTAGCGTTCAAGAATTTGTTTGCAGCATCTTTGGCAATGGCAATGCAGTTATTATTCAGGTATTTGATTCCTCAACAAATTTTATAAGAAGGAGGCCAAACTGCAACGTGACCCCCCCCCCCCCCCCCGTGAACGAAATTTCTGGCTACGTCACTGTTGCTAAGGTGTCGCAAAAGGATATAAAGTTGGCCGAGTTGGTACGGTAACATATTCTTGGTTTGTAGCGCGAAGTTACACACACACATAGAAGAAGCGTTCGTCCTGTCTTCTTCTAGCCTGTGTGTGTGTCACTTCACGCTACAAACCAAGAATATGCTAAGGTAGCGGTTCTATACAAACATGGTGCTGTTGATTGCATTTGCAATTATCGACCAATTTCCATACTCCAAGTTGTCTCTAGAACAATTGAAAGAGCCTTCAACTCTAGAATATAAGAGCATCACTATATAGAACTGAATAACAGCGAATTAGTACGGATTTCGAAAAAATTGAGTCAGTAAATCTACTGACTGAACATCCCCTACAAAACGGTTTGTAACAAGGAAAATCAGCAGTACATGAGGAATTTTTTTAGACTTTAGCAAAGCTTTCGATTCTATTAAACAAAACATACTTTTTTCTATGTTACCATGATGTGGAATGAGAGGCCGTACGCTTAGTTTGTTATACGGCGTGATCATTTTTATGTTTTACGGAATTTTAAGAAATCGCCTGTGGCAGATGGCATAATTCTTGTCCTTGAGCTTGATTATCTGAAGAGGCGGACATTGCTAGCACGAAAAATCGAAACATTCAAATAGTTAAGAAGAATTCAATAACTAACTACTCAATTAATGACTTTACGGCACATATTGCAATTTACGAATTGTAGCCGGTAAGGTTGCAAGATGTATCGACTAGAAATTAATTTCCTGGATGACACCAGTTTCGAGATATTATTTACCTAAGTGTGGAACGAAACACATGGTTGTTCCAGTTACTTTTGTGCTTCAGTGCGAGAAAGAGCGTTTTAATTGTTAGAAAAGTAAGTGGAACAACGGTGCGTTTTTAGGAGAAGTTTGATGACGCATATCTCCAAGCTGGCGTCATTCTGGAAATTCATTACAAGCGGATACGCCTTGCAAATTCACCGGGTACAATTAGTAAATTGCAATATGTGCCGTTAGGTAATTCAAAAGCTAATTAGTACCCGCCGTGCTTGCTCAGTGGCTATGGTGTTAGGCTGTTAATAAGCACGAGGTCGCAGGATCGAATCCCGACCACGGCGGCCGCATTTTGATGGGGGCGAAATGCGAAAACACCCGTGGTACTTAGATTTAGGTGCACGTTAAAGAACCCCAGGTGGTTGAAATTTCCGGAGTCCTCCACTACGGCGTGCCTCATAATCAGGAAGTGGCTTTGGCACGTAAAACCCCACAATGTAATTTTAATTTAAAAGCTAATTGGTGGATTTTTGTTAATCAATTGAATATGTGTTTCGAATGCTCGTTAATGTCTGCCTATCCAGCCCAAGGACTAGAATTGCGTTATCTGCAACAGACTATTTTTTTTTAAATTTCATAGAATTTAAATATGATCATCCTGTATAGCTATTTTCATAATCGCTCTCAGTTTGTGAACAGAGATGGTGCTAAGTCTGATTTGTCACCAATAGAATATGGAGTTTCTGAAGGCTCAATCTTAGGCCCTAGGATTTTCCTGCTTTACATAAATGATATTGTAAATATCCTTTAAACGCCTGACAGTAATATATACAGATGAAGCCCCGTGGCTGCTTAGTGTCTTTGGCATATCGCTGCTAAGCACGAGGTGGGGAGACAGAATCCCGGCCGCGGCGGCCGCATTTCGACGGGGGCGAAAGGCCAGATCGCCCGCGTACTGTGCATTTGGTGCACATTAGAGAACCCCATAGTGGTCAAAATTAATCCGGAGCCTGCCACTACGGCGTACCTCGTAATGAGATTTGGATTCTGGGGTTTTAGGTGTCAAACCCACAATTTGTTTGTGAGGCGTAGTGGGGGAACTCCGGATTGATTTTGACCACCAGAGGATCTTCAACGTGCCCCCAATGCACGGGACCAGGGCGTTTTAATTGCATTCGGCCCCATCGAAATGCGGCCGCCGTGGTCGGGGTTTGATCCCGCGACCTCGTGCTTAGCAGTACAACACCATAGCCGCCGAGCCACCGCGGCGGGTCATAATGAGATCATGGTTTTTGCGCATAAAATGTTAAAATTTAATTAACATGCAGATGGCGAGAACGTCTCTCTCTTTCTTCATCACGCAACGGTTCACCTTTATTTACAATTGTTCACAGGTAGCTAAATAACCTTTTGAAGTGGCTGACTGCTAACCAATTATTTTGAAATAAGACAAAGTAAACAGTATTGATCAAATTAATAAGCCAGTTCTTAATGGCGCAATTACATTTCAATCTCATTTCTTGGAGAGAATGTCAGAACACAAATTTGTTTTCTTTCATTAAAACTTGCGTTGGACACATGAGGTTAATTTTTCTAAACGTAATTTTGCACAAACACTTGGTGGGTTAAATAGTTAGCTTGTATTCTCTGAAACTCAAGAGGGAGTTACATTTTTCTCTGATGAACTCCCGGCTTGTGCGGGGCATAACTTTTAAAACTAACTTGCAAAATTTATATATCATGTAGGAAAAGAGTATTTGTTTCATCTATAATTGATCTATCTATGAACTTACTTTTTCACATTTTAAGCAATGTTATACTCTAAACATTAATACTTTGCATGACCAACCACTGTTAGAAGTCGCCTTCCTAGAGTTACATGCAAGCGAACCGCGAAAAGTTTTTTTTTTCTAAATACAGCGTCGCAACTGCTTATTCTTTTAGAAGCACAAATTTTGTTAAGATACGAACAAGAACAAATTACAGCAGAATTAGGAATCTGCCATAAAATGCCAGGTTCCTAATTTACTAAACATACATACTTCGTTAATTGACATCATACAACAAGCTTCATATTGGCTCACATTTAGGAGGCAATCAAAATTGTATTGTCTGAATTGTTTACGATATTATGTTTGTGTGTGCTCATTATTTCATATAAATAGTGCAGTTCACTAGTGCACCATAATATTGAAGTGTGCAGCTAATTCGCTGCGCAACTTAAAGATATGTTGTTTAATTGCTTATTATATACGCAGTACCGCGTGTACCGTTGGCCATGTGTCATGTTTTCATTTTATATCTTTTTTATTTCTGGTTGTGCTCTTTGTTACCCCGGCACTAGGAGCCATGTCAGACATATTTCTTCGCCCTTAGCTCCAGCGCCATGGCAGTCATGAAATGTATTGTCAGAATCAAATAAATAAATGAATAAACATAAAGAAATAAAATCTAGCCTAAGTGTCGGTCTTGTATAGAGCTAATACAGCCGTACGAAGTGCACTTTGCGTTTTTTGCTGCACGTTGTTTGCACGTCCCCTCGCTTGATCAAGTGGAAAAGCTCATCAAACTTACGAGGCGTACTAAAGACCCCTTTTGGTTTGTGTCGCTCAGCTATGTTTTTCTACACTCTGGGAAACCTTGTAATAAGTGTATCAATGACATGATGACGTGCAGACGCTCCCTCTCACAATTGCCTTTGTTTGGAGACTATTTTAATCCGCTGGTGCTAACTACCTGTAGGTACTATCGAGTTATTATGCATAAAGCTCATGTTTCATCCCGACAAGACTTACTGGTGGTTACTGGTTACTTACAAGACTTACCACTGCAGCCGCGTGAAAACACACCAATCCTGCCCTTCATTCAATGCAGTCTAAGTCAGTAAAAGGAGTTATTGCAAACAGCTGAGCCCGTATTAAAAAAAAAAAAGTTATTACGAGCCGAAACCTCTTCTGGGCCATTAATGCCAGCCAATCGTGATGTCGGAAATATTATTAGCGAAGGCGGCGATCAATAACAAACAGCTCTATATAAAAAAAGAAAGCTTTGTAAATTCGGCCCCTGCTTTCGCAACGTCCTGCACGGCTCGTATAATTAAGGATTCCTTTCGCTCGATTCTATGCCTTTCATATCATCCCCCGTTCACGGTCAGTCGACCCGGTGATCACGGGGGCGGAGCGCCTCTCTGACTGTCAAAGCGCCAGAAGGAATATCAATGGAATACAATCGCCGGGGTAATGTAGTGATTATATTCCACGACTATTCCTTATCGTGTTTCGTCAGTGGTCCGAGCCGCGCTGCGCCCAGGTTATCGCCAGAGTCGGCCGGCCGTGAACGGTGGATGGTGGGTTCTTGTGCACAACAAACGGCCGTAAGCCTATATCAGACCAGTCCAAGAGGTTGTCAGACGCCGGCTATCCATTGGATGCTCAAACAACAGACAGTCGCAGAATCATCGCTTAGGAAATTACAGCACTTTGAAACGCAGCCCCTCTCAGACAAGTATAAAACGTGGCAGTTATTCTTTACGTAAGATTTCCCACAATCAGAAAAGGTTGGCTGACGATCCCAAAGGTCAACTTTTCTGCACCTTGTAAGCGTTGTAAGCTCTGTCGCTTGGGCAAACGAAGTTGAGCGTAAACGATGTTGAGCGCAAAATACCTTTAACAAAGAAACTGCACTCCGTAAACTGTATCAGTTATAGCGCCTGCATGCGAGGTACTGCTCTCGAGTAGGAACAGTAGTTACAGTAGTTCATACGGGCTACTGCGCCACTGACCGCCTCAGAGAACATGATGCGCAGAGTTGAGCTAGTTGATAACATGTTCCATGGCAATTACCGCAATGCATGTCTCGAGAACTGGATTGCTATTTTCGCACTGGTCGCCGAAGCCTGGTCAAGAGCCTTAATCAGCATCATCCGTAGACACATCTTGAAAAACAAAGTCTGGATGATGCCGCTAGTTTCTTCGGTTTCGCAGTACGTATCTCAAATGTTTAGCATAAATGTTATTTGCTATAGATAAGAACGAGTATGGTGTCGATATGTGCATAATGTCCCGTCTAATTAATGCAACACTCAGTGTCCTACCGGCTAATGACGAAGTGTCCCGTAAAGAATACGTCTCTCGCAAGCTTCGTGATCATTGCCGTGCTATGAGCTGCCTTGTGGGGTTCCTTTTAGTGCTCCAGCGCGATCTCGGAGGCCACAACGGTTCTTACTTATATGGTACAGTGTTACGCGGCGCATTTCCTGCCCTTCCGCAGAGTTGCGTTCGCACACCATGACAACCTGACTACAGCATAGTGCAGCTGCTCCAAATATTAACGCAAGTAGGTTTCATACAACGACAGTGTGCAGAAACTTATACTCACTGTGTGTTAAAGATCATGCAACTCTTATAAGGACAGATGCACATTGTGATATTCACTGTTGTCCTTGGTTTTGCCTTCCAGCCATTCGGTCCTTCTCAAATGACCTGAATACGTGTTGTTCAGCGTCGTATGTCAAAAACGCCAGTTTCCAGGAAGTTTTCGCAATTTCGTAAGCCGCACTTTGTCGCACGGCGTCACTGTGCTGCACAATAAAATGCTCGCGTGCGTGAAAACGCCGCGAATGTACAGTCGCCGCGTTGTCACTGTCCGCGCGTCAGGGACTTTCCTGCAACTATGGGATTGTGTACATGCTACGCGAATGAAGCAGCCCGACGGGGCTGTTTCGTGCACGCAACCGCATTACGTCGAAATCGTTGTGCTTATTTCACGCAGGAGCGAAGGAGCATGCAACGCAGCAGCTCTGTAGCGGCGCTGTGTTTTAAGTTTCAACTGTGCTCTCGAGAGGAGCGGAAAGGAGAAGGGCATTGATGCAACAAGAACACGAGTGTCACGGCCATAACTGCAGCTTCCACCTTTCCATGAAAGGGCTTCCTTAGCGTATACAAGAAGGTCTATACATGGTAATTAAAGCACACATGCAGAGAGAGAGAGAGAGAGAGAATATTATACTTAAATGATGGCTCTAGGTTTATTCAGGCAAGTTTAAGGGAGCTAAGTATGGCTCACTATAGAAGCTTCGAACGCGAAGCCCTAGAGTTATATGTACTGGCCTAAGAGGTCACATCAGGAGAATTTGCTGTTAGGCTAGTTGGTACATGAGTTTGTCGTTTGAGCACAGGGTCCGACCACAGGCTAACGTCAGAGACACTTACCTATAACGATCAACACGCACGCACGCGCACACGCACGCACGCACACGCACACGCACGCACGCACACACGCACACACAAAGAAACGCGCGCGCGGGCTCGACGCATGTTAAGAAAAATGAATGTTAAGAAAAAAACGTTACAGAACACGGGCCCAGAGCCCGCGTATATTTAACGGAACATTTCATTTTCTCTCCTTTCCTAATTCGCCGCACGAGCCGAGTGGCCGATGTAAGTCATAACGACGGCGTGGTGGCGTACGAGCTAATGATGAAGGGCGAAAAGAATGGGAAATGAAATAAAGCTTAGAAAATACGGCCGATGCACTACTCTTTATTCTTGGTGTCATTCCATCGTATGTCCGGTTTTTTTCGCCTTGTCTGAGTTCGGAGCTTGCCTACAAAAAGCGCGCTGGACTGCAAGAAGGGCCTTGCGAGTTTATCACAGCGTGGGAACGTACGGTACATAGCGTCGCGACGACGCCCAAAGTGAATCGGATGTCTGAGAACGGGCGCGCCAGCGACAGTGTACCGCCTCTCCCGAGACATAGCTCAGGGCCTAACAATAAATTGCGTGCGCTAACGGTTTTGGCCCCATGCACTTTTCTACCTAATAGACCATAGACCATTTCTGTGATGAACTGCATGCTAACCGGATTATACACCAAAGTAAAGCATCATATGCAGCGCACGACGACAGACAGACAGACAGACCCTGAAACCTGAAAGCTTTTGAACAAGATCAGCACGGCACCGTCGCTGAGTCAGCTCAGAACTCAAACGCTAGCTACAGGCTCGCGCGTAGTCCTGTTGAGGCACGAAAATTTCATATTTTGTCACTGCCTCTCTGCGGCAATATAAGAACGCTGCTGGGAAAGCTACAAGGCGCAGTCGCGGCCCCGCGCGGGTGGATGTGTACTCACGCCCAACAGCCAGGGCAGCGCCGACAGGGCCGTGTTGACGCCCAGTACGTAGATGATGCACAGCAGGACCGTGACGATGTAGCAGAGCGCCGCCACGAACAGGAAGAACCGGGCGTAGCCGATCAGCGCCGGGGAGGCACAGCCCAGACAGATCATGCCGAACAGCTGCGCACAAAACATACACACGTTATGTATACACGCACGCGTACACACGCGCACAACACCCGCACCGCCCAACAGAGACTTGGAAGCGAGCTGCCCGCGCCAAATGAACACTCGACACGCGAGATCAATGCCCGATTGAGGCTTTCATTACTATGTCAAATATGCGCAACGTTTGGCGAGTTCATTTGTTTACCTTGTTTCGGTCTCGGTATACCTTCGCTTGCGCAGTATGAGCAACCAGTGTTTGTCCTGCATTGCACAAAACGTATACGCTTGCGCACCACGAGAGCTGCTGTTGCCACTGGTCTGATCAGCTTGATACGTTTTGTTCATAGCGCGTTAATTACGCCGTATTAACTCTAACTCAATGCAAATGCAAGCACACTCCCCCTTTTCTTGTACTCGTATGCTGATAAACAAAAGGTAAAGATACCATATATTACGCAACTTAACCATGCTCCGACTCCAAATATCTTCTACCGTGGGAAGGCGAAGGATGTCGAAGAAGGATGTTGAAATTTCGCCTGGTAAAGATCAATGCTAAATGTCGAAAAGTATAAAAGAAGATGGAAGAAGTGGTGTTCCCCTATAGTGAGCGACTGTCATCGCGAAATTATAGTTCGCAGCCGTGAGTGTAAATTGGATAGTTCATTTACTTTTCAGAGATGCCAAATTACCTGACCACATAACGTTAATGAAAGCAAAATTATCATTCGAGCAAGGCGCGCGCTGAGGCGTTTGGTATGCATAACACGGAAAATCTGCTCAGTGTGTTGCCAGGAGAATGTAGAATTTGTACAGCGCGCGCAAACTGAATGGATAGATGGATGCTATGAGCATCCCCTTTGGAACTGGGTGGTGGGCTGCGCCACCAAGCTCTTGCTATTATAATGCCTAATGTCCTACCTATCGGTTAAAAAATAAAAAGAGGAATGGAAAAAAAAACCCGATGAATTCCCATAACCAAACTTTCTGAACCCCTACTGTAAACTTTGTTTTTACACGCCTCCGTTGTTTGTCGTTTCCGAACTTTTTTTCCTCCAATCTTCAAATCGCATCTTACTATTCTCTACTGCGGACATGTTTACTTTCCCCCTGCCCTCGCTAAACCCAAGGGTTTCAAGGAGGCCAGTGTTGCCTAAATCGACCGCTGGGCAGATATCTTCACATTCTAATAAAACATGCTCCATCGTTTTCTTAGCTTTAACGCAGCAAGCACATGCTTCTTCCATCTTCTTATATCTCGCTTTATAGGTGCGTGTTCTAAGGCATCCTGATCTCGCTTCGAAAAATAATGAGCTTCCCTTTTGAGTATAAATGTTTCTTTCTTGATTTCGTTCTTTCCTCTTAAGTAGTTACTCATAGCAGGTTTCTTTTACATTGCCGCCACCCATGAGATTATCTCAGCCTCTCTGACTTTCCGCTTGACGTTCTTTGCTGCCGTGTTACTCACCCTACAGGCCGCAGACTTGCTGGTAAGCTTCCTAGTTATTTTTCATCCACTGTGAATCAATGTTTTTCCTGTAGAAATACCTCAACACCCTCTCAGCCCATTTACTTCCTACCATATTCCTCAGTCGTTCTTCATAATCAATTTTACTGCGAGCTTCCCTTACTTCAAAGCTAGTCCAGCCCATATCACCCTGCACAGCTTCACTTGTAGTCTTCCCATGAGAGCCCAATACGAGGCGTCCCACTGACCTTTGGTTCCTGTCGAGTCCTGATTGTACCCCTGATTTAAAGCAAACAACTGCATTTCCAAATGTAAATCCTGGAACCATTACACCTTTCCACATACCCCAGAGCACCTCGTACCTTGTATCCTCATAGCGCTCTGTGCTTCCATTATGGCTGCATTTCTCTTCCCCTTCACTGTTATTGTTTTTTTCTGTGTTTCCATATATCTAATGCCTTCGTTTATCCATATACCGAGATATTTATATTCTTTTACCCGAGGTATTTCCTGGCTCTGTATTGCCACTGTCTGTTCACTGTTTTCAATGAATACCATAACACCTGCTTTTCTAACGCTAAACTTCAAACCTCAATTCTCGCCTTACTGTCGACAGATATTAACCAGACGTTGCAAATCACTTTGCTTGTTAGCTAGCAACACATTGTCGTCCCCATAAAACAAACCTGGAAGCTGTTGGTCTAGCACTATACCCGCCTGTTCGTATGAGAGATTAAACCCGATATTACTTTCCTCTGGCGCCATCGTCACATCATAAAGAGCTGTGGGAACTTAATTGATACGCAGTGGCGCCACGTATACAATAATGATAACTCTATGTCGATGGAAACTTGTACGGGACTCAACTTAGGGCTTACTGCACGCCATGTGAACTGAAACGACCATTTTTCGTGAGCGAAGAGAAAAGTTAAATAGCGCCAACAAACAAACAAGCATGTTCGACGAATGAAAGCGCAGTCTACGACTAGCAGTGATAGCAAATTGCAAATATTCACGCAGCGGTGAACCAGGTCGTCAAATTGGAAATATTGAATTATCTCGCGAGTATAGAAGTGCAAGGTTTCAGGCTGAGTTTCAGCCTGAGAGCAGCCGTGAAGCGAAGCCTGCAAATTTGTTTCGTGGTATATGAAGCACGCTCGATGTACGAAGGGTGCGGCGGAAGTAGAAGCAGTAAAAGTTTCTAGCGTATACGCGGTCAATGCGGAGAGAGCAAAAAAGGCGAAAAACAGGGCTGCTCGCATACAAGCAGAAGGTGGGCAGTATAGGGAACGTGGCAACGTGTGCGCAAAAGCGTGCGCACGGCCACAGGCCTTAAGGGAAACGGAACACTGCAGGCGCGCTCAAAGTGCGCGCTTGGCCATTTCACAACCGCTGCACGTTCAGCGTTTGCAGTCACAAGCGCGTCGCAGAGATTTTCCATTTATCTCCGCCTTTCCCTCGCCCCACTCTCTTTGTCTCTTTTTAACTGTAAAAAATGGGCCCCGTCCTTTCTGCTTTGTGCGCATATATGCGTTTCGGGGAGGTGTATGCGGAACGCCTTGAACAATTCTCGTTCCGAATGAGGTGCATTGTAAATGGAGTAAGGACGCTCGTGCAGCACTAATCCTGTTGCACACGTTAAAAGAGAGGTTCGAAGTGCAGTGGGAAGTGAGCGTAAATAAGCTGAGCGACGCACGGTTAGTAAGCTCGGAAAAAGAAATAAGAAAGAAAGAAGGAAAACGCGCAAGCCTTCGGACGACATCGGGCGTGTTCAGGTTCAGCCGCGTACGGGGCACTTGCGCGCGCTAAAGTAACATGAAAAAATATACCAAGTGAAGTGATGATGCAAGTATTTCGACGAATGTGCAGGCGCCGATTGTCTCGCGCGCGCGTCAGGAAACAGGCCTTCGTTGTCTTCTGTCATAGACGCCTTCCCATTTTTTCTTAAACTATTTTTGCATATATACTACACGGGACGCATTTCGTTTATCAACCTACCGAAGTGAATGGCACAGAGCGGAAGTTCGTTTTCCAAGGTAGATTTGCTCTCAAATTATATTGCCCTTTCGTAACTTGCTTCCTAGTGAATCTCGGTTTTCTTACGTGTTACCATTTTGAATTCTGGGATTTTACGTGTCAAAACCACGAGCTGATTATGAGGAACACCGTAGTGGGGGACTCTGGAATAATTTTGACCACCAGGGGTTCTTTAACACGCCCCCATTGTGCGCATGGAAATGCGGTCGCCGCGGCCGAGATTTGATATCCCGCGACCTCGTGCTTAGGAGCGCAATGCCATAGCCGCTAAGCGACCACGGCGGGTCGTGTTGTCATTTTCAATCGATAATGCATTCATCTAGCATGCCGGCTAATTTTCTTTAGTAAGTGACTAGCCGCTGCACGTCGCAGCGTAAGTGCGCGTGCGCGTTGTACCTTCCGAAACACCCCGCGATATCGACAATAACGAATATGCAAAATGCAACAAAGTTGCCTCATTTCGCGTCAAGTCTGGCGGTTATGTTTTTAGGGAACGTGAGCGATACGTGTAAGCGCCGCTGCCTGAAAGTTGTCAGCAAAGGTGATGCCCCCCACCTGTATGAAGCAGCTATATATAATTTCTTTTACAGCTTATCTCACCTCTCCCGCTTGTGCTAAAGGTGCACTATAACTATCCGGCGAGCACAAATCTGCTGCAGCGGCGGGCCAGCCGGTGTATCGGGGAACTGAGAAAGTCCTATAGCGCTGCAGCGTGTATACATCTCTGGCCGTGCGTCCGGAATCCCGAGACGGAGGGAGAAAATCCAATGTGTAGCGGACTATATTCTTTTCGCTTCATTAACACAAACATTATTTCGAAAGGGAAACAAAAATCTGTCTGCGCACGGAGAATACATTTGCACATGTCCGCATATGCTATAGAGAACCTTTTACAGAGCCCAGAAGGCCTTAAAGTATAGTGCGCCTTCGTGTGAGCAATTTCTGATATCCAGGGTGACCCGCGTAACTTGTGCCAAAATTTAAACATACGTGAGCGCCACGTAGCTGGACAGAACCAAGGTAATGATGTTTGCCGTCGCTTGGAGCGAGTCAGACAATGTTATTTCGCCTAATTACATAATTAGTTATGATTGTTTAATAAACTTCTCAAGTAATATAATCAGAGCAAAATTTTCAATCAGAAAATTGGATTTCATCATGAAAAATTCCCGATAGATCTTTCATTTGCTCAATACGTGCTACATAGGTTTTTTTTTTCCCCGAGCCTAAATAAAGCACGCAAAAGCAAGCAAAAAGTGCTGCGCGATTATAGTCGCGCGGTACTTTTTCGTGTTTTGCAGGCTTTCTTGCTTGCAAGACATTTGAGAAGTTAAGTAATTAATAATATTATTTCTGTACAAACATATTATAATATATTTCATTCTTAATAACTAATGATCTAATTAGGCAAAAAAAATGTCCAACTCGCTTCGAGAGACGGCAAAGAACATTTTACCAGCTACGCGGCACTCGCATATTTCTAAATTTTGGGACAAGTTACAGACAGCTTGGGACGTAGTAGGTCTCAAGGCGTGTCCGAATCAGGGACCAAATTCACAGAGCTTTTCGTTCGCAAGTGCTCTTTGCCACTGGCCTGGTCGTCCTCTCTATAACGATACTTCCTGCATCGCGTATAGCTCGCGTATATTCCTACGATCAGATTTAGCGTAAGAATATTTTGTGACTGTATAGGGTGACGAAGAGGGCGAAGTAATGTGACGTGCGAACGGGCTGCCTCATGCACGCTGTGTCGTTATCGGCCGCGTGAAAGTGCGGCCCTCTCTCGAAGATACTCAGATGCACAAGGGGGGCCACAAAGGGGAGCGCCTTACTTTCGCTGGCGCGTGCTTCACCGGAGCGGAGTCCCCCACCGGGCGAGGTGGGCTGCGGGCCTATCAGAGCGGCGCAGCTACTCACCCCAGCCACGAACGCTCGCCCGGGTATAGCGTGCGCGGGCGGCAGCTGATCCCGATGACAACCGATGCGGCGCGGGTGAAATTGCGCACGGAGGCAGCGAGGAGTCGTTTGATTCCAGCGACGTGCATCGACGAGCGCTTAATCAGCCGCCCGCCAAGCGCGGCTGCCGCTGGATGGAAAGTAGATTGGAAAGACCGAACAGTCAAGGTACGCCCCATTGGTTTCGGCTCTTGAAGGGACCCTAAAGCAAAACACTGAATCAGTTTAGACGGATAAATCACTGTTGTCGTTAATTTCGAAATATTAGGTTGGTCATTAAAAGAGAAATCCAAGGTCAAAGTTTCAATTTTTTTTTAAATTTCGCGCCGAATCCCCAAAGCCGGTAAGTCACTGTGACGTCAAGCGTTTCAAAAAATTAATTTTTTTTTCATATTTAGGCCGCATTGTCTCAGCAAAGGTTCCCGAAACTCGCCATGTTCAATCTTTGGCTCCTTGAGAACACAATGTGGTCTAACCAGTAGAGAATGTCAAAATCTATGACGTCGCAGCGAGCTGGTGCGGGAAGGAGGCATCGCCACCCGTCTTTTGTTGTTGCGCTTTTTCTGTCTTACCGAGCGTCTTGTCGTGGTATGAGGGTGGTGTTTTTGATATAGCTGAATAGTGCTTTACTGACACGCAAAAGATCTTTTTTTTTCTTCTTTTTATGTAGTGCCCCTTTAAGCAGTTCGTAATTATGTATACTCGTGTGCTGGGTGCTGAGAAATCCGCATCTGTCCGAAGAAACCATTCAGGTATCTCCACACTACAAGCATAATCACGCCTTGCAGTGCACAAGTGAGACATGAAGCGGACTGTTCTTTTCTTCTTTTTCTTTCGGCGTCATTTTTGGAACCGCTGGTGCCACAGCGAGCGGGCGCGTCATCAAGCGGTACTTATATCGTATTTAGTGCACGCGTAAAGTCAGAAAAAAATAATTACGCAGGACATAGCGTGCCGAGATCGACTACGTGAAGAGCATGTTTTAGGACGAATAACGAATTTAGTATGGAAAGGCATGCCATAAATTTTAAAAAAGCTTAGTAATTCTACGTGTCACAAATGGAGTCGCACCAATATCATTAACCGCGTAAATTCAACGCTTCTTAAACGTGCATGTCCGTGCGGTCTGTCATCGAATTTGGGCTCCCACAACACGTACGTTGTGTCTTTGTTCGTGGGACACTCTCTGCAATTGATGTTCTCGAGTCCGCCTTTGCGTTTCCGTTCAAGGCACGAAAACGTCCGCGGTCTCTATATCGCCAGTCGATGGGAGTGGCATATGGGCTTGTTGGTATCGGTCATCTCCGTAGCGCAAGCACAACGGCGCCGAAATAGAAGACACGCGAGACGACGCACAGTGCTACCTTGCAACAGATTTCTAACAACAGATTCCAACAACACATTCTAGCATGAACACTCGCGCCGGCTTCGAAAGACCCTGAGAGGAGGCGAGTTTCCCCCAGTGAGGTGCGAGACAACAGGCTTCACTCTTCGTGCTTCGAATTAATGCGACACGCGCATGAGTTGGCGCTGGAAGCGCAGGTCAAGGTAGGCCAGCGTCACAGGCTTTTTCATCTCCTCTCCTTCAGTCACCGCAGTGCAGCTCACGAAAAGTAAAACGAAAGTTGTCGCAAACGCGTTTAGTGCGATTAGGTTCCCGAGTCGAGGCTTCCGTAGCAAAAACACTTCGTTTGCCGCCGCGCGCGACCTGCTGTGGTCATAGGTTTATTCAGCTACACGACAAAATAAATGTGCTGCGAAGAAGAGTGGTAGTATAGGCAGAAAAGAAAAAGACAGAAAAGAGAAAAAAAGCAGAGAGAAATGGCTTTCTGCAGTTCTGGGATGGTCCTCCACGCACTTGTTTTCATTTCTAACATTTTATTTTTCTCAATTTTTTCCCCATTATTATCGTGTCCCTTCCGTCAAACGAGTCTCGGCTTGCATTGCCCATGGTCTGTTGCGTCTTTCAATTTTGGACCAACCGACCAATCTTGAATAACACCAGAGTTGAACGATTCAGTCACTACGACGCAATTTGTCAACAAACACGGCTGAATAGAATCCTCGCCAACGCACAGTGACGGTACACTGAGGGGCAACGTAGCAACAGCGATAAGTTGCCAGTTCGAGTCTTTAATTTCTCTTTTGCAAGTTTGTTTGTATTGTTAACATGTCGATCGTCGAGAAAGGCGGAAGTCGTATAATTCTCGGTATCCTCGTGTCCTCAGCGCACTGCCTCTTGCTGTGATTCGGCAATGGAATTTGCAGAGGTCTTGTATAGTACATGCTTCGATTTCATGCAGGTTGCATGTTTTGCCAAAAAAATACGCATTTTATGGCGGTCATATATGCATTATTCGCCCAAAATGGAGTCATTGATATGACCATGTATTTTTATTTATTTATTTATTTATTTGTTTGTTTATTTATTTATTTATTTCATTGTGTAAGGGGGGAAATACGGTAACATATTAGTATGGAATCGGGAAGAAGAAACATCAGTATAATGAAAGGAATATGCATGCAACATGGAAAATTAATACTTTAGCAAGTACAATATGTGGAGCAATAACAATAAACGGTAAACAATAACATAATGGCATAATACCATTATAAACGTTATTGCATCTATAGAGTAGTAAGTATAGTAAAAAATTAGGACCACTGAAATTATTTTATTAGCTTGTAGAAAATTGCAGGAAAGAAATTAAGGCAAGACGTGTTTCATATGCCTCAGACAATGTTTCCGAGGCGCTCAGCTTTAGGCACTCCTTGTCGAGAAAAGCTAGCAGACACGACTTGCTCCGCTCTGCGTGGGCAACGAGGCGAAAGAGATCCGGCCGCTGCGATTCGGGTGCGCCTCTGCCGCAGCAGAGGCCGTACCCGCGCCTTTCGTCCGGTCCGAGCACGCCGACATGAACGAAGTCAAACGTGCGAGGCGATGGACGCAAGCACTGAAGCCTCGAAATGCAGGCATTTGTAAATGCCAAGGAAAGAAAGAGGGGAAAAAAATTGGCAGAGGCACTTCAGACTGCTTATGTGTGGGAATGCGAAAGCATTATAGTCGACTAGAATGCTTTCGCATTATAGGGATCCCCAACAAAGGGATCCCCACCAAAGGGATGCCTTTGGTGGAATGTTTTCTTCGACGCGGTTCTGTCCGCGCAAGCTCTCGCCTGCGTTATAACTGCGCCTCGGTAAGGCCAAATGAAAACGAGCCAAGCGTCTCAGCGCGCTCGCTTGCCCGCGAGGAGTTCGTTCTGAGGACCGCTCAGCGGCATTCAATAAGACCTAAATGCTTTTGATTTTATACGCCAATTTATTCACTCATGACGTGGTGCCACCTGTTCCCCAGTGGCTGCGCCGTCACATGCCCAACGACGCAGGCACTAGCCACCAGAACCATGGAGCCGCCGTGCTCCACGGTCGAGCACGTCGGGGTAGCCTGCTCGTCACGGACCCCGTAGGTCCCGGTTCGATTCCCACCCGGACCGAAATTTACCCAATAATCCTTTCAAAGGCATTAGTACTTTGTTTACAGGAACATCGCTGAGAAATGTGACGTCAATCCGAGCATTTCTGACAAGTTTTTACTATTTGCGCCGTCGGCCATTTTTGTTACCATCGCACAGTGGCGACGCCGCCGGATTTTAGTGTAATAGGGCACACAAAGCTTTCGCATTAAAATGTCACAAGAAGTCTACTTGAAGCTTCGCAAATGCCCCACTAAGCTGCTTGGTTGCGAGGACAAACGGTGGCGCCAACTTTCGGGAGCGCGCCGCTGACGTAAGGGGTATCGCGGCGCGCTCCGCACATATAGTTTGGCTTCCGGCACTCAAATGAAGTGCCACGCGGGTGCGCTCCTGGACATTTCTGTAAGTACCCTTAAAACAAGCGACGTCGAAAAGTGCCAAATGACTGGTCCTCGGCAAACTGTAAAGAGAAGTACCTTCTGCACACGCTCTGTCTTTAACAAAATACAACGCACGGTCACTGTGTGCGGTCGTCGCAATGGAGTCCGCCGTACCGGTTTCTACCTTGAAAAAGCAATCGAATATACTCGTGTTCTAAGCTGTCTGCAAAGCAGCAGCCAATGTCATCTCACTGCAGCGATCGCACGGACTCTCAGCAATATCGCGGGAGTTTCTTGTGGGTAGTGATCTCATTAGTTTAGTGTGAATACTGATATATGAAGTGACATAAGTTATGTCTTGCAATAACGCCATGATGGCTTTTTCTTATTTCAACTCATTTTATTATTCTGTCAACTTTATCGCACCACACACTTCTTGTACGCTCTGCTTTGAACTTATGCATTTAATCGTGAGCAGAGCAATTGTGCTTGTCACAGGCTGACTCTGTATTATGCATGACTCTGTATAATGCAAGAACTTTGTATATTTATAGAGTGTGTTTAGGGAGTTTCACTCGGCGCGATTGTGAAAGCTTTCGATTATTTAATTTTATTTTTCTATTCATACTGATCTCTCCTGTAGTGTGTGTGTTGTATGTGTGTGTTAGCTACGCTTTTGGTGCAGCGGGCTCATCAGTAGTCAAACTTCCTATGTTGTCGCAGTTAATAAACAACAACAACCAACGGTTGAACGTGCGCATGTGTGTTATAGTACCATATTTTCAGTTCGGTGTGAAAGCTATCGCCTGTTCATTTTGTTTCTTTCTTCAATTGGAAGGCATTGTAAAAAAAAATATCCCTACAGAAGACGGTGAAATTCGGTCTGCTCAGGTGGATTATATGAAAAGGCAGACATCACTTGCATAGCTAACTGAAATGGTCATGTATTTAATAAAAGAATATGCACTAATAAACTTTTCTTTATTTATTTATTCACTTGTTCAAATTGCGAAATTGAAGTTGAGAGGTATGGTGAAGTTAGATCTGCCTATAGCAGAAATCCCGAGACTAGCATCACTCGAGTTATCCGTCCTCAAAATGTGCTAAAACATGCGTTGGCGTAGTAGTCATATTTCCGGCTTCTTAGAGGGATGCTCTGGTGAAACTGTAAGCAGGAACGAAAATATATTTCGTACTATATTTTGAAGCTGCACATGCAAACATTTGTGATTGCCATTTCCTCGAAGCAGGCACGACTGTAAAACTGCTACGCTTCAAAATTTCAATAGGTAAGACACACTGAAGAATTAAAAAGTTAATCAGTGAATCTTTTCATTATAACTACGTGGACATTGCGATTTGCCGTGCAAGTAATGTCCGTCTCTTCAGATAATTCATCTGAGAAGCCGAATTGCGCTTTCAAAGCAATAAAAAGAATATTCACTAACCAGAAATAAATAAATGAAACACGCTATATTGGAAATGCGCCTGAATTTAAGCTTGGTATAGAGCTTCAAACTCGAAAAACAACGATGAAAGCATGGTGAGAGGATAGGACAAGACGGTCTTCGGTTCACTCTTGTCCCGTTTTCCGCGCAGCCTTTTTTCGTCACGACCGCGTCAGACATTTGTACATAACGCACGTATTTGCGCCGTGCTGTGGGTTTTTGTCGAAGGCGAATGAGCACTTCCAGGACAACAGCAAACATCGTTGCGTGAGCGCTGGCGGAGCTCGAAAATACTTTCGCCATGACTTCGTCGTGCACGGGGACATGCGATAGCCCTTCGCGACCTTTTTCTGAATTCTTTTTGATGTCTCATTATTTATCATAGGTGAGCCGCGAACGACAGCGCAGCTAAGGCCGTTGTTAAACGGCCTTAGCTGCGCTGTTAGCGTTGTTAAACGCTTTCGTTCTCTACCCGCTCTAGCCCTAACTTCCGACGTGGCAGCTTTGCTCACGTGATCCTCATCCTGTCTGAGGTTACCCGTGTCTTGAGTATGTAGTGGTCGCTACCCAAATTTTCCATTGGGTTTTTCTCATTGCGAGTCTCCGCTTTCCCTTAGAAAGTGAGGTCGGGGCAGATGCCGACGCTGACGCTGTATACCCTTCTAGAGTTTGCTGGGTCGGTAATTAGGTTGCAGTTGAATTTCTCCACTACTTCTGCTAGTGTTTTGCCTTTGACGTTGTCCTTTTGGTACCCCCAGCTCTTGTACATGGCGTTGAAGTCGCCAAGGATGACGAGTGTATTGTCCTCCGCTAGCTTGTGGGCTCCGTGAGCATGGCAACGATAACGAACTGGAATGCATTCCGAGAAGCATGCGATGGCAACCAGGCCGGCATACAAACGGCGCCATTATCAGGTTGACCGGTCCACAGTATGCGCCGCTCGACGCTCAATGGGGCGCGATAAATGCGCACAACGAATAAAAGGAAGGAAGGATGTGTTCACATTATGCCCCCAGATCCGCACGCGAGCCCAGTCGTGGCTGATATGCAGGGAGCGGCGCTTTCTTTTTTTCATCAGTTCGTGCCTAAATTACCCCCTTTTCAAAGCCTCGCCGTATACGCAAGGCACGTTGCGTCATCCGAGCGCGAAGAGGCAGGGCTGCACGAGACAAGGGACAGCACCGCTCGAGACAAGCCGGGCCGTCGCGTGCACGCCGAAGTGCGCCTGACAGGGACATCAGCGGGACGGAGGGCCCTCCGGGCTGTTACGTGTGAGTGGCGTTACACAAACGCGCCGGAGGTGTACGCTGCAGTTAATCGACAAAGTCCGCGCAACTGGTTCCGAAGGAGCGCCTCAGGGGGGGAATACGAGGAAACAGGAAGCGAATTCGTAAAAGCCGCTCAACGAGGGTGGGGAGAAGAGAGAGGAGCGAGAAAAGGAAGAGGTACGCGCTCGCACTAACACACACACACACACACACACACACACACACACACACACACACACACACACACACACACACACACACACACACACACACACACACACACACACACACAGCCAGGAGCCAAAGGGAATCGTCCGAAGCCCGTTGTGATCAAGGTTAGCTTTGCCGAGAAGTCCGCTCCTCCGAAGAGGACGGGTCTCAAGGACCTTGACCGCATTCTGCACGGCTATTCACGTCCACCACTCGCGGGCATCCCCTTCTTGCAGACGCTCCTTTCGTGAACTCGTCGCACACGAGAGCGATGAAGCATGCCGACGTAGGCTCGGTAACCGGCACGATGGACGCTCGAAATATATCCCGCGCCGGCGTTCGAAATGGGATTCGATTAACGGCGGTCTTAGTAGCACGAAAGGCAAGGAACGCAGATGAATGCGTCGGACATTGCAAATACTGCATTACGTGAGCAGCAAGCGGGTTTGTAGGGTTGTGATGGCAACAAAATAGAGCAAGAGGTTTTGGTACGAGCCTGTCAGTGACCGTGTTGTGCTATCTGCTCTCTCTACTTTTCAACCGTCATGTCGCTTGCACTGTATACGATTCATGGCGGCTTACAACGGACCTGCTTGAGAGCGTATCTTCATACATTAGCAATGCTTTTTGTTAGTCTTTAAAGCAAAATAAATGTCTGTTCTCGTGTTTCAGTTCCCCTTTGCATAATTTTTACAATTTACGCGGAGAAGAGAGAGAAATACGCGAATTTCTGCGTCATGCCTTAGAGATCATGGGGTACAGTATAATAAATACTACGAGCCTCCTTATCATACAGCTCCATTAAAGCCTACACCTTCCGTGATTCTGTCACGCTCATGTCGTTCCTAAAGGAAGAACAAAAGCGCTCGCTCACAGTTACTCTTCAGTGGATCCAACGTGACATCCCTTACTGACCGACTCATGCACGCAACAGGCAACAGAATCAGTAAACTGAGCCGATTCACCAGCGCGTACGTCATAAAAGGGCACGTGCGTAATATCTGCCGGTTGCGCATTCAGAGTGGTCTACGCGCGCGACTCTGTCCTCATTCACCGGAACGTTATCGCTGTGCAGCGCGCTTCAAACAACGCCGATGCGTAGTAAAGTGCACTCTCTGTGGACTGAGTGGCTTGCTTGATCGTTACTATAACAGTGTTTATTCAATATAAGTCTTCCTCTTTCTCTCTGTGGTAGTTGGATGTCGGCGCGGCTCCGCGCAGTAGAGCAATTTCTGCCGGGCGGCGCTGGAAAACCACGAGCGGGCCCGGCCGTCCACGCTCGGACAGTTGGCTGGTTGGCCCACAGCGCCGGACCGCGTGTGGGACCTACAGTAGCGGCGCAATAACTTAATCATGCATCGGAACAAATTGAAAGAGGCCGCACGACTCCGGCGGTTCTCCGCGCCTCCGATCAAGTTCCCCCGAGCGTGCACGCGAGAGGAAAGAGCAAGGCCCGATTCCCGGCGCGTCGAGGAGGGCGCGATGCATTGCCCGAAAGTGTAGCGGCGGAAACAAGCACGCCGAGTATTTGGGTCGGAACTGGCCCTTTGCTGCATAGCGTTCCGGGCGCGTGTTTGCGCTTCCTTGGGCCGCTGCACTCCACCGTGACCTCTCCTACCGGTCCTTGGGGCAGCTGCCTCGCAGACGTGCGCCTTCAGCGTGCCAGGTGCGATTCCTCTCCCTTCGCGGCCTGCAGCGGTACGTCCATGGGAGCGCCCAACTCGAATGCGAAGGGGGCGCGTGAAGGTTTGCCGAATAAACGTCCGCTCGCGACCTCCAGAAGTTGCTTGTGAGGCGTATACTCGAGTCATAACACGTTGCCTGCAACGTGTCAGCACGAAAGGCTGCGTAGCACAGCATAATCTCGCCGCCTTCCACCTCCGCCCTATTTCTTACCGCGCGAACCTTGACAGGCGGACAGGTCGCATGTGACGCGCACGTAAGTTACACCGTTCAAGGGGACGCCGATTTTATGCATATAAGACCACAGGCCTAAGGAAGTTAAGAGTCGTGAAATGAGCAATGGAGATGATAGACATAATTAGTAAAGGAATAGAAAGACGTCGGCATGCAACATATGTAAGTAGATGGCATCCTGAGATAAAAAGAAAGCGTACTGAAGTCGGAACGACTATCTAATAGAACGGGCAACCGAGTATGAGAATGAGTACAAATAGAAAGAAATGGCTGCCAAGGGCGGCAAAGAACAGAAGCAATATAAACGTCTAGAGGGGGTCCTGTATACGGTCCAATCTTGCCATAGTCGTCGTCGTCGTCGTCATCATCATCACCACCACCACCATCATCATCATCATCATCATCATCATCATCCTGGGTACGCCAACTGCAGGGCAAAGGCCTCTCCCATACTTCTCCAATTACCCCGGTCATGTACTAATTGTGGCCATGTTGTCCCTGCAAACTTCTTAATCTCATCCGCCCACCTAACTTTCTGCCGCCCCCTGCTACGCTTCCCTTCCCTTGGAATCCAGTCCATAAACCTTAATGACCATCGGTTATCTTCCCTCCTCATTACATGTCCTGCACATGACCCCCATTTCTTTTTCTTGATTTCAACTAAGATGTCATTAACTCGCGTTTGTTCCCTCACCCAATCTGCTCTTTTCTTATCCCTTAACGTTGCACCTATCAATATTATTTCCATAGCTCGTTGCGTCGTCCTCAACTTAAGTAGAACCCTTTTCGCAAGCCTCCAGGTTTCTGCCCCGTAGGTAAGTACTGGTAAGACACAGCTGTTATACACTTTTCTCTTGAGGGATAATGGCAACCTGCTGTTCATGATCTTAGAATGCCTGCCAAACGCACCCCAGCCCATTCTTATTCTTCGTATTATTTCAGCCCATGATCCGGATCCGCAGTCACTACCTGCCCTAAGTAGATGTAGTCCCTCACCACTTCCAGTGCCTCGCTACCTATCGTAAACTGCTGTTCTCTTCCCGAGACTGTTAAACATTACTTTAGTTTTCTGCAGATTAATTTGTAGACCCACCCTTCTGCTTTGCCTCTCCAGGTCAGTGAGCATGCATTCCAGTTGGTCCCCTGAGTTACTAAGCAAGGCAATATCATCAGCGAATCGCAAGTTACTGAGGTATTCTACATTAACTCTTATCCCCAGTTCTTCCCAATCCATAATACCTCCTGTAAACACGCTTGCCATAGTACTCGCTCCCTCTTCGTAGTGGGTGCGCCGTGGTCATAGTGGTGGATGGGCGCGAATCGGCATCCGTCTGTCTTGCTGCCCGTGTCTCTTTACGCCATTTCTGGACCTGTACGTGTCGAACACGGGGACGCCATAGCCGAGAAACCATCAAATTTCTGCAACAAATTGCACGCTTGTAAGCCTTACAACCCTTCATGAACACAAGCTCTAGTTAGACGTATAATACTTATCTATGACAGAGTGAGCTCTCTCAAACGCTACCACTTCCGCTCGGATCGACATGCGTGCAGCCGAGACCTCTCTGAACGGCAAGTGAGGCTGTAATTTAGCTCCGGTTGCGACAACGGCGCCGTCTCTGAACGCGATCCATGCACGACAAAATGATGTCTTCTCTCCTCCAAATCAAGGAGCGTGGGTAGTACGGTGGCAAAGATGTAAGCGATAATAGTATTACATGTTTTTTGTTACATGCGGTTTTAGCAGGCAACCCCCAGTGCTGACCGAACATGCAAGATGTTTCACGTTAAAAACGCATCTGCACAATTGTAGAGCGGCTGCGAATGTACCGCACGGTATATCAGAAATTATTTATAATAAACCATCAGACGGCAGTGACTAACTGATTCTCTTAACTCAAATTACTGCGAACAGCAATTGTGAGCCTCTGAAACAGAGACAAGTTATAGAGAATTCCATGTGACCTTGAGAATAATCTGCCGGCACTCCTGGAAAACGTTGGGAAAACTCCAGTGTCACTGGAAGAACTTCTGGAAACTCCTGCACATTGCTGAGGTGCTTCCCGCAATATGAAGCAGCATGCGGCTTGCATGCGGCAGCAGACGTGTGCTGTGCGCAGCGCCATGACACTTGGAAGCAGGATGTATACGAAATACTACACTACCGCGGTAAGAGAGCCCTCCGCGAGGGGGCATTTACTGAGCTTACTGCTTGCACACGTTTGTCTGCATTTGATTCACGAACCGACGAGTCTCCAAGAAAGCACGTGCAGCGCAATGCCAACACCGGTAAAGCGGCGTCGCAATGCATTGCCGCAGGCACCGCGCCTCTCTCAGTGCAATGCATAGCTGGGCGCTGTGGTACGATGCACGCTACGAAGAACCGTCGGTGTTTGCCAGCGCCCAGTGCAAGTAATATATGATCGCTTGCGGGACAGGAAGCCATCTGTGGACTGCGTGTATACATCTCCCCGCCACCGTTGGATCGTGCTGCACCGCTTTGCATAGTATACACGCGTGGGGAAGCCTACCATATCGCGACCAGATTCAGGACTTCTCGGTTACAGCTTAGGTACGTGCTTTTAAGTATACGGCAAAATCATGGAGCCTAGCAGCATATATATTGTGCTGAATAAAATAAACTGGTTGGCCTGGCCCCGTCAAACGCACAGGACATACTAATACAGGAGATCATATTATAATAAGTAACGTACAATAATAATAATAATAATAATAATAATAATAATAATAATAATAATAATGATAATAATAATAATAATAATAATAATAATAATAATGATAATAATAATAATAATAATAATAATAATAATAATAATAATAATAATAATAATAATTTCTGGGGTTTGACGTGCCAAAACCACTATCTCATTACGAGGCACGCCGTAGTGGGGGACTCTGATTTATTTTCGATTACCTAGGGTTCCTTAATGTGCACCCAATGCATGCACGGTACACAGGCGTTTTTGCATTTCGCCCCCATCGTAATGCGGCCACCGCGGCCGCGATTTCATGCCGCGACCACGCCCTTAGCAGCGCAACGCCAAAGCCACTAAGCAACCACGGTTGGTAAGTAAAGCACAAGCGAAAGAAAGATGAAACATGTGTCAAACTCAGTCGTTAAGAAGACTTATGTAATACATGCCTAAATCTACATATAATATGTCATGATACGATCTCATACCGTCCAAGAAATGATCCAGATTTCAAGAAACGAAATATGTTTCATACTTTCTGCGATCCGAGCGTAGTGAAGGATGTTGAAGTGTTAGGTAAAGTGCAGTGATCATAGGTTGGTGAGTTCTAGGATACGCCACAATTTGAAGAGAGAAAGAGCAAAATTGGTCAAGAAGAAACAGGTCAACCTAGAGGCAGTAAGGGTAAAAGCAGACAAATTCAGGCTGGTACTTGCAAACAAATATGCAGCCTTAGAACAGAAAGATGAAGATGACATAGAGGTTATGAATTAAACCGTAACTAGGTTGGCTACAGAGGCAGCAATTGAAGTGGGAGGTAAGGCACCAAGGCGACCAGTAAGCAAGCTCTCCCAAGTCACAAAGGATCTAATAAAAAACCCACAAACGATGAAAGTATCCAACTCAAGAGATAAGGTAGAATTCGCGGAACTGTCAAAACTAGTTAACAAGGAGAAAATAAGGGATATTCGAAACTATAATGTGAGAAAGACTGAAGAAGCCGTAAAAAATAGATGCAGCCTGAAATCAGTGAGAAAGAAACTTGGCATAGGACAAACCAGGATACATGCACTGAAAGATAAGCAAGGTAATATCATCAGCAATCTGGAAGATATAATAAAAGCAGTGGAAGAATTCTACACTGATCTGTGCAGTACGCAGATGAGCCACGATACCTCTATTCAAAGCAGTAATGAACAGGTTGCATGCAGAGACTCTTTGTATAACTAGCGATGAGGTTAGAAGGGCCTTGCAAGACTTGAAACAGGGAAAAGAGGCAGGAGAAGATGGAATAACAGTCGATTTAATCGAAGATGGAGGAGATATAATGCCTGAAAAACTGGCGGCTCTCTATACGAAGTGCATCTGTCGACTTCAAGGGTCTCAGAGAACTGGAAGAATGCAAACATTATACTAATCCACAAAAAGAGACACATTAAAGAATTGAAAAATTATTGGCCCATTAGCTTACTTCCAGTATTATATAAAATATTCAAGATAATCTCCAAGATAATCTACAATAGAATAAGGGCAACACTGGACTTCAGTCAATCAAGGGAACAGGCTGGCTTCAGGAAGGGATACTCTAGAATGAATCACATCCATGTCATTAATAAGGTAATCGAGAAATCTAGAGTACAATCAGCCTCTCTATATGACTTTCATAGATTACGAAAAGGCATTTGATTCAGCATAGATACTAGCAGTCATAGAGGCATTACGTAATCAAGTAGTTCAGGCCACATACGTTAACATATTCGCAAATATCTACATAGATTCCACAGCTACCTTAATTCTACACAAGAAAAGTAGGAACATACCTATAACGAAAGAGGTCAGACAAGGAGACACAATCTCTGCAATGCTATTCACTTCGTGCTTGGAAGAAGTATTCAAGCTATTAAACTGGGAAGGCGTAGGAGTAAGGATCAACAGCGAATATCTCAGCAACCTTCGGTTTGCATATGACATTGTCCTGTTCAGCAACACTGGGGACGAGTTACAAGAAATGATTGAGGACCTTAACAGAGAGAGTGTAAGAGTGGGGTTGATGATTAATGATGAATAGCCGGACAAGGGAACAAAAGTTCAGGATCGCCAGTCAGGCTCTAGAGTCTGTGAAGGAGTAGGTTTACCTAGGTCATTTCATCACAGGAAACCCTGATCATGAGAAGGAAATTTATAGAAGAATAAAAATGGGTCAGGGCAGACATTGTCAGCTCCTGACTGGAAGCTTACCATTATCATTGAAAAGGAAGGTGTACAATCAGTGCATTTTACCGGTGCTGACATATGGGGCAGACACTTGGAGACTGACAAAGAAGCTTGAGAACAAGTTAAGGACTGCGCAAAGAGCGGGGGAACGAAGAATGCTGGGCGTAACGTTAAGAGACAGAAAAAGAGCGGTTTGGATCAGAGAGCAAACGGGTATATACGATATTCTAATTGATATCAAGAGAAAAAAGTGGAGCTGGGCAGGTCATTTAATGCGTAGGAAAGATAACTGGTGGACCATTAGGGTTACAGAATGGGTACGAAGAGAAGGGAAGCGCAGTCGAGGACGGCAGAAGACTATAGGTGGGGCGGTGAAATTAAGAAATTTGCAGGCGCTAGTCGGAATCGGTTGGCGCATGACAGGGGTAATTGGAGATCGCAGGAAGAGGCCGTCGTCCTGCAGTGGACATGAAATAGGCTGATTGTGATGATGACCGTGCCAGACCACAATACGTCGCCTGTGTTGTTGTTGTTGTTGTTTTATTTCAAACAGATTTTGCTTTTCCGCCTGTGGAGATAGCGTTATTTTGCTATTTCAGAGTAATTTCTGGAGGAGGTTGCCTGCAGGAGATATAGGATGTCCGGGCGGTTAGTTAATAAAAGCTGCCAAGTACGTACTCTTTAATTACTCACTTTAGAAAAAAATGATGAAGTTAAAAACTGGTACCTGCACTAGTACCACTGTCTAGATATCCATCCTTAAAATTTGCTTCGAACTACAGTAGCACTCCGTTTAACAGTTTCCCGATAGCTTCTCTCTAGCAGTTTGGGGACGATGTCAGCTGCAAAACCAACGCTTTTCTTGCAGATTTTGTTGGACTGACGCAAGCGTGCACGCACGCACGCACGCACAAAAAAAAATAAAAAATAAAAAATTCTCGCGAACGAGCGGTATTCCGCTTCGCACTGCGCTCGGCTGGCTCGTGTGTATACGTCATATAACAAACGCACTATACGTTCTCCCAGGCCGGGCCCCACTGAGCAGTGTGGCAGCACGGTCCTGCCCACTTCGCGAGAAAGAAGCAAACACCGCCGGCGCGCTTCTCGGCAAACAGAGACGCACAAGCCACTGCTACCGACGCTGGCAAGCCCGAAGCATACAATGGTTGGTTGTTGGTATGCTGTAAGCACAACGCTGCCACCGCGGCACAAAAGATTCCGAGCTGTTGTTATTGTGCTGGGAATTTCGAGTACTCGGTAAGGGAAATTCCGGCTGGAAGCGACGCGTACACCCATTATCTCTGTATATACACCACGACCAAGCCGGCGATCGCGCTGTAAATTGTGATCGTTTCTAGCATGCTGTCATGTGGCACCGATCTAGAGGGGTTTACGAAGACCGTAGGTTTCACGCGGTGAAGTGGCCATACGGTAGATAACATGGTGTCCGTAAGCTATATCAGAATTACTTCTGAACCGTATTCAAATGCTAAAACGTTACATTACGGATGATCTATTGCCAGTTAATCATACGCGACGCGAAAACTGCTGTGAAATAATGAAAGACATGCTAGGCTCAGATAAGAGTAAGTAATTGGCATTTGTAACGTCCTGTCCCCATGAACTCTCGTGTATTCCGCGAAACCAGACGTGCACAATGTAAAGGCGCCGATAACATATTTGCAATGGACGTAATTTCATCCCTTCCTCCTTCTGGTTATACGCTTCAACGGCAGATCTGCTTCTGTCGCTGTCACGCTGACGTCTCGCCGATTGCGCGCATGCCGTCTTTTTTCCGCACGGCGCTCGCTTCCCTTACATTTATTCGAGTATACGACCACTCTAATGATTTGAGGAACTCTCGTTTAAAAGCGTTACGAGAAAAGCTTTTAGTTTACTTCTTGGTTGTCCCATGTAGGATTAACCATTAAGTCGAGATTTTAATTTTTTTGCGGCACGAGCTTTTCATAAATGCTCAAGTATACTAAAAGGAGGAGAGAATGGCACCGTTGAAGCATACACCTCAGGGATATACTGAAAGCTTCCTAACACATCCTTAATATATATGTCTTTTTGGCTATAGCCGTAAATGTGACAAAAACACAAAATCATTCAAGCTAGTATGAATGGCACAGTGGGACATAGGCCTTCCACGGGCATTTCAGAAGTGTCGGGGCGCATGTTCGCCTTTAGTGACGCGCTGTCGACGACGACAGTCCAATTATTTTCACCAACACCCTTGTTGAGAGGGTTTTGAGTTACGCGCGCGTAGAAACACCACAGTGAATGTAACTTTATGTTCAGCGCGTATTGCCTTGAAGAACTAAAAGAAACGAAACATATGCACTGATTCAGACTTGTTTTCTCTCGTGCTTAAACAGAATAGGCCACACCCCGGCTAAATGTAGACTGCTGTTGGAGTGCGGCACACTGTCGAATATGTTTGATCTAGGCGACTTGAAGCTCACAAGTAGCAGTACCTGTGTTTCTACTTCGTCGCTGCGAGCAAGATGCTCGAATTATAAAGGCTGTCTGATATACGGCCACGCATGCATACGGCGATTAGCGGATAACTATGCTTGGTCCCATCAGCATCGGGTTGCCTTGTTGATAGGCGGCAGCAAATCGATGAAAGCCGGCAAAAATCGCGTATTACGCCGCACACCACAGCAGTGGAAATTTACACGCGAGCGGTTGGCATCGACGAATGTCCCGTATACGGGCGTTCGCTTCACTGCAGCGACTGCGAGAACCGCACGCGGCCCGCTTGTTTCCGCCCCGCCTGCCCGGCGCAGCCAAGCTGTTCCGCATACTTCCTCAGCCGCCGCCGCCAGCATCCGACACAAAAATCCGCTTTTCTTTTTCTTCTTTTTTTTTTTTTCCTGCCCGCGGCACCGACGGAGACAGCGGCGCGCCCGCCGCGGTTTGTCGCGGGCTCGCAGCCTGTTTCGTCTACGTGGCGTTATTTGCACTCGTCGGCGTCTTTCGGCGTTTGCGGTCGTCGGTGCATCGGTGCGCCCACTGCGGCCTGTCCTTGTTCGGCTGGCTCTCGGCTGCATTTGCCCCATGGCCACGGAGCATGCAGCGCTATACATGCGGACGCGCGCCTGTGTGTTTGCTCGGGTGCAGAAGGACGTGCTCGCGCATGCGTGCCTGTCATCTGCGCGTACCTGCCTATACCTGCTGCTGACTCGACGATTTTTTTCATCGACTTTTTTTTTTTTTTGCGCGCACACGCGTGTTTCCCGAAGGAGGAGCTGCTGCCGCGGGCGAAGACTGGCCCCATTGTCGCTGCGCGCTAAGCCTCACTCTTTAGCAGCGTGCCTTGAGTAGCTCAGCCGCCATTTACCACTGTTTGCGACCCCTTGTCCCCGCTGACTCGTGCTTCTGGACTCGCTCGGTCGGGTAGGGCGAGGCCCGGAAAATAGCAGCCCTGCATACACCCTGCGGCGTATACTGCACAGCATGCACATACCACGTGGACGTATACCTCGCTCGCGAAGCGAAGCCTGTCCTCGCCTGTCCATTGCACGCCTTATAGAGAAGAGTACGGTTATATTCAGAGGACAGAAAGCGGACGTCCAAACGTGATACTTAACTTTACTATACCCGGAAATATTCCAAGCAGTGCATGGGAAATGTGTATAACGTCCGACATAAACCTCTTTTTTGTTTTGGCGAATGTGAAGCGCGTTCTAAGAAATAAAAAAAAATTCGTTACAACTGCGACAGTTGGTATTAAATGTAATGGCCCACTGCAGTGGCTCAGGCGCTATGGCTTTCTGCTTTGAGCACGAAGTCGCGGGTTGGATTCCCGGCCGCGTAGGTCGCGCATTTTTGATGCGGTGGAATGCAAGAAAGCCCGTGCACCGTGCTTTGGGTGCACGTGAAAAGGTGCACGCCGGCTCATTGGATCCCCGGCCGCCGTGGTCACTCCTCAAGCCTTTCTGCCCCTGCAGGACCGGCAGCCGCGATGCTGGGTTGATGGCGCTGCGGATGCGCCTTTTCACTTCACTCTTGACACAGACTGCGCCTTGTTTTTCCCCTTTGGTGCCTATGCCCGTATCCTTTATTTCCGTAAGCAAAATTGCATAGATCCAAAACCTGCCTTTGGCAGAGGACCTAGATGTTAACTATACGGATGACATTGTATTTTGTGAAGCCAGTGAAACCACCCAGCCAAACCCAGGTGATCAGAATTAATCAGGACCCCTCCACTAAGGCGGCCATCATAGAGTCATAATCCACTATAGTTTCAGGAAAAATACCAAGAAGAGAGAGAGAGAAAAGTGCAGTTTGCACGAGTTCGTTCCCAAACCAGGATAATCCCTTATCGTGGTAGCCGTATTTCAATGTAACAGCCAACACTGGTTTTGTCACTTTGGTTCTTTTTATTTGGCTAATACAATTAGTAAAAGAACAATTTATAGGTACTGCTGCGCCAGGAGTCAACTTATATACAGTCTGGCGCAGCTTGCAACACAACGCCTGGTACCGTATTTTATCTAGAAGGGTGTAGGATTGGACTTGTTGGTGAAACATGCTTTAAAGTTTGAATAACAGCGCAAGGACAGTAGAGAGGACAGGAGAGAGAACAGAGCGCTGAATTCTCTCTTCTGTCCCCTTTGCTGTCCTTGCGCTGTTATTCAAACTTTAAAGTATTTTGTCTGCTATCGTCAGACAGAGTTTCAAGTCCAAGGTAATCATCTGTAGGATTTGTTTGCAAGAGTAGTCACTCGATTCGATTTCTCTCACTTATGCAGAGGTCATCTCCTCAAACAGTACTGGATTTAGACTTTTCTTCTGCTGATGCGGCTCCATCTGATAATATTTGCTCACACATAGATTTCAGAAATATAATTTTAGAAGCTGGGGGTTCAACATTCAGGAGGTGCAAGGGCGCCGCGAGGGGGGCTGTACAACGGATGAGGGTTCTCAATCGTACACGCACCTAAATCTAAGTGCACGGGTGTGTTTGGACCGCGCGCCCATCAAAGACATTACATCCACCAAACTACTGCACCCGGTGGGCGCAGATTTAAGGTAAATAAATATACATGAAGCCACAGCTACATGGAATGTTTTATTTAGGAACGTTAATTACTCCTAATTTGGTTTCTCAAAAAGAAAAAAAGAAAAAAGATGCCAGCTCTCACGTAGCGTGTAACCACACATGCCTAAGCCTTAAAAATTAAGAGAACATGTTGGTCAATAGTATTATATTCAAGCGCAATTGTGCGCTTTTCTACGCGTGGCGGCTGCAAGCGAATCGCCTCGATGAACACTTATTGCATGAAGATAACTCAGTCGAAAACAGCTCGCTTGGCTTTCGTGCGCGTCACCCTTGCGTAGAGCGCGCGAACGGCGGCCGCCGGGCCGCCCTGGCGACAGCCAGCGACGTGGCTCGACATATAAGAAGTGTCTGGGCACGCGCGGACGACGCACCTGATCTGGGGCCCAGCCACTACCGCTAGACGTCGCTGGCCGTCGTCAGAGCGCCCCGGCGGCCGCCGTACGCGAGCTCTACGCAAGGGCGGCGCCGACTGAACACTTTTGAACGCCGCAAAATAAAATAAAATCTCAAACCACATACCCAGGGTGAAACGCCGTGCTTCCACCAAGCAGCTTTCTGCAAGTTATTAAAAAAATTCGAAAGAGCCCATCTCACGATGACTGTAGACGGTAATGCGTTTAGCATTGAATCAATATGGCGGCACAACGTATTGCCACCGTCGAAACAAGTTACGTATGAGGCGTGTACTGCAGTGGGACTCCTCTCTCGCGCTTCCTTAAGAACACCCGGTGCCACCCAGCGGCATCGCTGCGAACCCTGCGCATGTCCTCCGAAACGCATGGCGCGCCCATGCGCGGGATTGCTGAGAAAAGCGCCACGCGGCAGCCCGGGCTCCTCTCTCGCGCTTCTTTCTGGACACGCTGCGCCATCTAGTGACGCCGCTGAGAAGATCCCGCATGACCTCCGAGACGAGAAGCGGGGCGCGCAAGTGCGTGCGCACGCCGAGGACTGTTCGCTCGCTTGTCGCACAGCCAGTGGCACACAATCAGTGACCCAAGTTGGCGAGAGGTTCGTTGAAGAGCGGCGCATATACCCAGTGCATTTGTGGTGCAGCCCTCAAAAGCGCCGGGTTGCTGTCCTCGAGGAATCCTTTTGACGTGGGTTCGATTCCGTTCGGCATCGGATAAACTTAAGGAATCTTTCTCGTCATTGTAGAACGGCACACACCTACTGGAACATCACTAAGTGACCCAAGTTGGCGTCAAAAAGTTTCCTTGAAGTGTCGTACGCACCAAGTCCCGCACCTACAGTGACCGATGTCGGCGGGGAAGTGGTTGGTTGAAGAGCGGCAAATATGTACACATTGCCTCATACTGAGTGACTCAAGTTGATACGACGGTTGGTTTCTCTGTTCCCTCAGCACAGTAGCCCGATGCTCTAAGCATTCGACCATGGATTACAAAGTGACCCAGAATGGCGGGAAAACGATTAGATACACAGATAGATATTTAGCCCCCGGAGAGTCCGTGAAGGCCCCTGAATGCTAACGAAATAAAAAGAAAGAAGAAACGAGCGCAGTAGCCTTCTTTTTTCTCCTCGATTTCATTGTGCTTATATGTTTTTGCTTCGAGTTGATTACCCACCGGCCAGTGTTCGACCCATGCTGCGTGTGCGCCTGGATATTAGCAGAAGAGCTTACCGATGTCTATAGGTTTCACCTTTAGTGCTGTTCACCTCTCACTGAAATTCATTTTACTGTATTGTGCCGAGCTGTGCGCTTATTTCTCACCTCCCATCTTTTGACTGACAGTTACTGAAGGATGCGTACATAACACGCGTGTACTCAAAATAGAAAAAAAAACAAGAGTGTCCGCAGGAAAGCTATAGCATCCGGTCCGAAGTTAATAAGCTTCACGAAGCGGTTGATGGAATAATGATAAGCTTCATGGTTTCCGTGTAATCTAAACCTCGCGTGATTGACACCGTTTCCGTTCATCGTCTTTCTTTCTCTCTCTCTCTCCCTCTTTGCTTCCCTTAAAAAAAATAAGTCCAGTTTTCACGTAGGCTACCCGCCGTCCGCTTCGGAGAACGGGTAGCGAAGTGTTTGTTCATTTGCGCGAACGTCCACTCTGCAGCGGGAAAGTGCGCAGGCAGGCCTTATTATATAACAAGACCCGCGGCAGCAGCGAGGCCCCATCACCCGCTCCTTCGTATTTTTTCCGGCGCCGCTTCCGCGCTACGCCCTCGGCAAGGCGGGTCGGCGCACGATTCGGACAAGCGCGGAAGGCGGCGGCCTTTTCCGAGCGCGACTTTCGTCGGGGGCCCCCGTGCGAGGGGGGCGACCAGAAGCGACCTGCACGTAGCTCCTGCGACGGCAGTCGGGTAGCCGTCAGCCGTTTCGTACTCGTATTCACGCAAATGCACTCTCAGTTAAACTCCGGGATATTCGCACCAAATGCGTGCCACGCTATTATATAAAGGGTGTGCCAGCTAACTTTAGCCAGAGTTTAAAAGTATGCGAGTGCCAACGTAGCTGGACAGAACGAAGGTAATGTTGCTTGCCGTCGCTTGGAGATAAACAATTTCTTTTTCATTCTACCTAACTACATAATTAGTCCTATTTAATTCATCGGCTTCTCAAATATTATAATTAGATTAAAAGCGTCATGGGGAAAATTGTATAGCGAGTACACGCAATGTGCCCCGAGCGGCCAGTCGCGCGGCAATTTTGCGTGTAATTTTGCGGGCTTCTTTCACGATCGGAAAAACACTTTTACGTAGCATGTATTAAGCAACAGAAAGTGTATCGGAAGTTTTTCATGTCGCTATAAAATTTTCTCACTGATACTTTTAATCTACTTATAATATTTGAAAAGTAGTTTACTTAATTAAGACTAATTATATAATTAGGTGGAATGCAAAAAAAAAATAATCTGAGTACCTCCAAGCGACGGCAAACAACACTACCTTCGTTCTGTCCAGCTACGTGACATTCGCATATTTTTAAACTCTAGCTAAAGCTAGCTGGGACACCATGTATACACAGGGATTCTTTTTACATTGACGAGATTTTTAAAACTCGCCCGTGACGTGTAGTACAAATCCACTCATTGAGTTGGAATACTCTGAGAGGTGGGCATTACGTGCTTAAGAAATCGAAATGAATTATCGACTAATTACCATAATTTCGCGAATTACCTTTTAAATAAACTGCTTTACGGCACGTGTTTCAATTTACGAATTGTAAAAAAAAAATTAGAAAGTACTTTGTTCTGATCGGGTAGACGGCGTTGCAATCCTGCACGCCCACTCCACACCATTCCGTTCTTTTTCTCTCTCTTTTTCTTGTTATGTCAGCAGCATTTTGATTTCGCTTGGTAAGCATTCTTAGGGAACAGTGACGTACGCTCAAACAACAACTAGTATTTGGACAGCACCGGCTGGGCGCTAACATGAACGCGACGGCAAAGCGGCTCGAATATTGTTTTTCGAGTCTATATATAATCACGCTTCGTAATTGTAGAGCCTAGCGCTTCGGAACACCTTTGCGTGTATCACTTGAAGCTTCACAAATGTGAATAACGAACATGGCACGAATCATAAAATGGAAACTGACGTTTTTATTTCTTACTACAAAACAGGCGTACGTTTGTTTTCTTTTTCTTTTTACATGTATGCGTCATCCAATCTCTTCCCACGAGCTTTGGACGTGGTTTTCATTAATCAGTGCTGACAACCATGCACTGGCAGCGCGCGGGTGCAGACGGAGAAGGCGAATGCTCTCTCTCGCAATCGCGACCACAAGTGTATTCGCTGCAGTGGCTGGTGCCAAGAAACACCCCCCCCCCCCCCCCCCCCGGTGGATCTCGAACGTATACTCTCCAATACGAGGGGCACACGGAAACTTGCGGGCGTCTCTAGCAAGGCATTTATTTACGCCGTGTGACGCTTCACCGCTTTCATGAAATGCAGATGAAATGCAGCGTGACGGTTTATCGGGTGAGGCGATACCTACGAAGGCCGGTCTGCGTAAGATAAATAAGCAAAAATAAAAGCAGGCACGGTAAAGCTTTAAATGTTGTTGCAAAGCTGCTGCTACCACGTACAAACCGCCATGAGGCGACGAGCTCAGGAGAGCTAACAGTGGCAGGCACCAGAAAAGAAAAAAAAATATAATAATTGCACGTTTCAGTCGAGGCGAGCAAAGCTATAGTGGGTAATGCACGAGGGGGGGATTTATTCGAACGTAGGCAGATTAGTCGGTCTGAGGCAGCACGCTCTTCATGGGAGAATAAGAAGAAAGGGAAAGGAAATAGGGGATTGAGGGATGACGAGGGCATGATAGAGAAAGGGCATAGAGCCATGGCTGTACAATTCTGCGGCACTGCTAACATAGTGCTCGGCCATGTTGATGTTGTGCATGTAGATATTCCGCAACGTTCTTCACTGTCGGAGTTGCATATTCTGGCTGTGAACAGCGCCCCCCCCCCTAACCCCCAGCTCCTCCCAAACTATTTTCTAAAAAATATCACAAGGTTGCCCGATAGCTCTCAACGCGAGAACGGTGCATAGTGGAAAGTGCGACTTCACAGCGAACTCACTTGCGTGAAACGTAGTAAATTCATCACAATGGCTGCGACAGCAGCGTCAAGTCTCGTGTAGCATTCCTGAAGTTCGACATAACTAAGGCAGTTGTTCCTCTGAGTCTCCGCGGCTTCAACAGGCACCCGTGTTCACGTCCCTGCAACTTCTCCGCTCCTGGGCGCTGTGAAGGTTTCGACAGGCGTAGTGCTTAACTAAGTGGTGTTAATCGAATACCCTTGTACCATATACCAACAATCGGAGGATAAAGCGAACGCGCTGCTTCAAACCTAGTCGATGACTCGCCTGTCGCATCCAAGGAAACGGGCACCCGTATTACGACACATGACTCACGTGACTCTGACACCTCCTCCTCCTGACTCGCGCTGCCGACGGCGCGGAGCCAGCCAGCAGTCACGAAAGAATTTGACGCGCGCTCCTTGCGGGCTCCGTCGTGCGTGCGGACTTTCCTCGCGGCGTCTCGCCTTTCGCTGCGGCGGCAGCCGTGACACAGACTGGCCGCCGTCTAGCGCCGCGGAGCTCACGCCGTTACACGCCGTCGGTACATGCCGACTTCGGGCGCGCAGTGCAGGAGGCACGAAGGAGCGCCAGTCACACAGCAAATTATTCCAGCAGAACATTCGCAGTTTCCTCCAAAGTTCGAAGCAGTAACAGCGACAGCGTGCGCAACTCTAAAAGATCCGTCCCGCTTGTGAATCTTGTTCGTCTTAGTCTTGTTCTTCCGCTTACGATTTTAACATCTCCAAAGACTTTTTTGGCTATCCCAGAGCGATTGGCGCTTGCTATATCGCACAACACGCGCTCTCTTCAGGATCGGCCGATACGAACATTCGAGCGCGCTGGCATCTGGGCGTGACCACTTACTGCTCTCAATTATTAAGGGCATGTCGGAACTTACGTGAACAGTTTCGCTGATAATTAACGCAGGCGGCCATTCTGCCTTTTTACCACGTCCAGCTGTGGCTCTTCACTTCCCTCGCAAATCACGTGCGTCGACTAGAGGGCACGCATGCAGCCATATTAAGCAGACAATCGGACGACCACGGCAATTCTCAAATGTTACTGACGCGCAAGGCGCAGGAGAGGTGCATGATCCGCCAATAGTGGTGGTTCTCCATATCAAGGTGTCGAACTGAACCAGAACTGAACCAGAACCGGTATTTTTATCCGCCATCTTGGAACCGAACCCAAAGCGGAGCTTATATATCGCAAGAACCTTTCCGAACCGGTTCGACCACAGGTCTAGCCAAGGGCCGTTGCTGCTGAAATTCTATGAATGCAGACACGCCTCGCGATGTGTGTTGACTCGGGAATAGTCATGTGGCTCACCACAGTGATTTCATTGGCTCACTGAACTGTACGCATGGTAGGCTCAACTGTATACACTGTGCGCAAAGAATCGGCGCACACTGTTTAGAGTGTCGCTGACGCTGCGTTGTCTTGGAGGATACTGTTAGTGCTCAGGGCATATGCTGTGTTCAGGAACAGTAGCGAACTGGTTGTGCTCTCCGATACGCTCGTTGCAGTTTGTACAGTGCCTTCAGTGACTGTTGAACGAGAAGAAAGCGGGGTTAACTGAGGGGCCCATTTTTATTAGCCATATCATAAGAAGCCAACGGACACTGACACCAAGGACAACATAGGGGAAATTACTTGTGCTTAATAAATGAAATAAAGAAACGATAAATTAATGGAAATGAAAGCGGATGAAAAAACAACTTGCCGCAGGTGGGGAACGATCCCACAGCCTTCGCATCTCGCGTGCGATGCTCTACCAATTGAGCTACCGCGGCACCGTTTCCCCATCCACTTTCATGCGCACAGCCACAGCCACACAGCCAAGCGCACAGCCACAGGGCAAGACGAGTTTCCCGCTACGCTGATTAATGAACTAGGACCAAAAAGTAAGGAAGCTATGTAGAAAGCAGTAGAAAAAACATTAAAAGATAGACGAATACCAGACAGTTGGCGACAAAGTAGAATGACGTTAATTACGTCGGTAATGTACAGGTTAGCAATGCTGGCGATTAAATTAAAACTGCAAGCATGGGCAGAACATAACGGTACATTGGGAGAACTTCAGAATGGCTTCAGAATAGGTAGGCGTCTGGATGATAACTTATTTGTTCTTACTCAGTGTATTGAAATATCCGAAGAAGAAAGGAGACCGCTACATGTGGCTTTTGCAGACGTTACCGGAGCGTATGACAACGTAAACTGCAACATTTAGAGGAATATTCTGGAAGTGGAAGGCTTATAAAGGCAACGACTGTATACAGCTTTTGAGGGATACTTACCTAGAAAATACCGTTTGCGTTGAATGCGAAGGAATGAGGAGCGAGAAGCAAGTTGATATCAACAAGGGACTGAGTCAGGGGTGCCCTTTATCCCCATTGCTGTTCATGATGTACTTGGTAAGGATGGGAAGGGCGTTAGAGAGTGTTACGACTGGCGTTTAGCATTGTTATACTCGGCACCCTTTCTCGACGATTAATGCTTCACCAGCGAGCCTGCAGCTATGAAAGGCCCTTCACGCTGCGTCGTCGCTTTCTCAGGACCAGGTAGCTGGCGACTAAGCGTAACCAAAGCTGACGGGCGACACAAGCGCCCGCCTGGACTAGACTGGACTCGACATAAACAAGGGGGCTCACGTCGAGGCGACAACAGCCGCCGCCCTTCGTGGAAGCCATGACTACCGTGAATACCAGTATACCGGAACCTGACCCTGACAAGCGGACCGTCACGAATGGCCCACTAATTGATAGATGGGGCCAACGTCGAAGACTTTCGTGCGAACGACTTCGACATCAAGTTCCCAGTTTGCCACGTTGTTGCCTCGTGTGCGGGTCCGAACGTGGAACATTGGAGGCGAAACCCGGCAGAACGATGCGACGTCATGGGCGGTATTTTGCGAACGGTTCAACTATTGTGATTCGCCGAGAAGAATAGAGAATTTACACGACGAGAGAAAGAGGAAAAAGAAGTGCGCAAAAAGTGGATCTTGAGTGTTGTGGGAGTGTGCTGCGACTCGTATTAGTGCTCCTAGTCGTGCTGGTGCTCCTGCTCGTACTCGTGCTCCTGCGTGTGCTCCAACTGGTACTATTGCTTCTAGGCGTGCTGGGGCTCCTGCCTGGGCTCATGCTTATGCTTGTACTGGTACTAGATCGTGCTAGTACATGTAAACTCTCATCATGTAAATTTGTAAATAAACCTTTTTGTCATCTCTTGGACGTCGCCCAGGACCTCTCGATCGCCCTGTACCTGGCACATCACAGCCACGGAACAGTAATGGCCAATCGGATACCAAATCGCAACAACTGGTGACAGCGGTGGAATACGCTTCCCTGGGCCCCAACAAGGGAATCCATATCGGGTTTAATCTCTCATACAGCTAGGCGGGTACAATAATAGAGATGCAGCTTACAGGTTTACTTTATGCGAACGACATTGTGTTGCTAGCGAACAAGCAAAGGGATATGCAACGTCTGGCTACTATCTGTGCACAGTAAATCGAGAATGTACGTCCGAAATTTAGCGTTAAATAATCAGGTGTTGTGGTATTCCATGAAAACATTGAACAAACAGTGTCCATACAAGGCCAGTAAATACTTCGGGTAAAAGAATATAAATACCATGGTATATGGATAAACAAAAGTAATAAATATATAAAAATAGTAAGATTGAAGATTAATATGCAGGAGACAAAGATAATGATGAACAGCCGGGCAAAGGAACAAGAGTTCAGGATCGGCAGTCAGCCTCTAGAGTCCGTGAAGGAGTACGTTTACCTAGGTCAATGACTCACAGGGAACCATGATCATGAGCAGGAAATTTACAGAACAGTAAAAATGGGTTGGAGTGAATACGGCAGACATTCTCAGTTCCTGACTGGAAGCTTACCATCATCATTGAAAAGGAAGGTGTACAATCAGTGCATTTTACCGGTGCTAGCATATGGGGCAGACACTTGGAGACTGATAAAGAAGCTTGAGAACAAGTTAAGGACTGCGCAAACAGCGATGAAACGAAGAATGATAGACATAACGTTAAGAGACAGAAAGAGAGCTGTTTGGATCAGAGAGCAAACGGTTATAGACGATATTCTAATTAACATTAAGAGAAAAAATGGAGCTGGGCAAGTCATGTAATGCGTCGATTAGATAAGCAGTGGGCCATTAGGGCTACAGAATGGGTGCCAAGAGAAGGGAAGCGCAGTCGAGGACGGCAGAAGAATAGGTAGGGCGATGAAATTAGGAAATTCGCAGTTGGAATCGACTGGAGCAGGACAGGGGTAATTGGCGATAGCAGGGAGAGGCCTTCGTCCTGCAGTGGACATTAGATAGGATGATGATGATGATGATGATGATGATGATGATGATGATGATGATGATGATATGGAAACAAAGGAAGAAACAGTAACAGCAAAGGGGAAGAGAAATGCGGCCGTAACGAAACAGAGCGCTATGGGGATACAATAGGTGCGAGGTGCGCCGGGGTATGTGGAAAGATGTAATGGTTCCAAGACTTACATTTGGAAATGCGGTTGTTTGCTTGAAATCGGGGGTACAATCATGACTCGATGGCAACCAAAGGTCAGCGGGAAACCTCGCATTGGGCGCTCAGGGAAAGACTACAAATGAAGCTGTGCAGGGTGATATGGGCTGGACAAGTTTTGAAGTGAAGGAAGCTCACAGTAATATTGATTATGAAGAACGACTGAGGAATATGGAAGAAGGTAAATGGGCTGGGAGAGTGCTGGAGGTATTTCTACAGGAAAAACATTGATTCACAGTGGAGGAAAATAACTAGGAAGCTTACCAGCAAGTATGCAGCCTGTAGGGTGAGCAACACAGCAACAAAGAACATCAATCGGAAAGTCAGAGAGGCTGAGATAATCTCATAGGTGGCGGCAACGGAAAAGAAATCTGTCATGAGTATCTACTTAAGAGGAAAGAACGAAACCAGGTAAGAAACAATTTATGATAACTCAAAGGGAAGCTCATTACTTTTCGAAGCGAGATCAGCATGCCTTAGGACACGCGCCTACAAAGCGACATAGAAGAAGGAAGAAGAAGCATGTGCTTGCTGCGATAAAGCCTAGCGAAACGATGGAGCATGTTTTATTAGAATGTGAAGATATCTGCCCAGCGATCGATTTAAGCTCGTCTGGCCTCCTTGAAGCGCTTGGGTTCAGTGAGAGCAGGGGTAAAGTAAAGATATGTCTGCAATTGAGATCAGTAAGAGGCGAGTGGAAGTTTGGTGGAAGAAAAGTATAGGGAGACGACAAACAACGGAGGCGTACAAAAACAATGTTCCCAATAGGAGTTCAGAAAGTTTGGTAATGGAGATTCTTCGCGTTTTTTTAGATATAGGTAGGACATTAGGCAAAATAATAACAAGAGCTTGGTGGCGCAATCCACCGCCCCGTTCCAAAGGGGACGCTCATAGCATCCATCCATCGATCCGCGGCAGCGGCGGCACCGGCCGTGCGGCGTAAAGAAAAAAAAAAGAACCAGAAAGCTCGCCATCGCGCATAGCATTAACGCCATAACACCGCCTAGATAGCACAAGGCCTGATCATTCCGATCGATGACATCATGCTACCTGGTCCAAAATTTCCATTGCCAAGGCTGGCATGATAAAAGCGGTGACGTCAAAATCACCACGGCTTACTCAGGAGCATCCCCATTAGATCCTATTGCAGTCGGGCCAGGCAGCATGACATCATGAATCGGACGGAACAGGTGTTGTGCTATCTAGGTTGTGTTGGCACGACGGCTTTGCGGCGACGATGACTACGAGTTGGCACCAGAGTAGCGCGCCTCGTCTCCATGGAAACAAAGCGCTGCATGAGCGGAGGCCTGTCTGCGGCTGCTGCTGTGGATCACGCCCACACGTCACGACTAGCGAGACAGTCGCGCCACACTAAGCTCCGTTTGCAACGTGCAGCACGAGACAAATAGTCCATGCCAGCCAATATATCACAGCAGTATATGAAAACACGTATACAGCTGCGCTCAAATTTTGCATTAGGGAGTATCGTAATCGACGGTGAAATTTTTTACAGGAAAATGTGGGCAACGAACGCGTGTAACTTTTGCGGATTACTGACACAAAATGTCTGTGTCTTGCGTATTTTTGTATATTGGGTAGCTGCCGGTCCCGCAACTACCCTATGAGTGAAATAACTTTAATAGGTCCAGAGAAGACGCAGGGGAGACCCCGCGCCACTCGGCTAGTCCCACATAGGGACCGCCAAGCCGAGCTTGATGGCCCGATCGGGCCACTCTGGACGGCCACGGTTTTGTCGTTGGGTTCGGGGCTGCCCAAGAGCCACCGATCCGGCCACCTATCCTAGCTGAAGGAGGAGACGATAGCTTCGCACTCCCACAACACATGATCCAATGTTGCCGTTAGTCCACAGGCAGGGCAGTCCGCACTGGGATAGCCTATGGTGCCAGTATTCCTCGAACGGGCAAGAAATCACTAATTATATCCTCTTTTAAAGTGGCCTGCTCAAAGCCGGCAATAAATTGGGAGTGGCTTTTTGGTGTAGAGTTCGTTTACGAGGTCTTATCTGCACCTAACGAAAATCGCATTAGAAAACTCGTTTTGATAGCCTCACAGGGAGCCACAAAGGCCTATATGTACAAATCCGACATACCTGTATACAGTACTGCATGGCGCCTCATTCTGCGATTTTCTAAAGCTAATACCATTGCAATTATTATTATTATTATTATTATTTGTTTTGAAAACATATATACACATACATACACATGACAGTAAAAGCTTAGCGAGGAGCAGGCTGGCAACTGCCACTGGAAGAGGCACAATGCCGTCCTACTATTCACAAGGGAGGTGACAGCAACACAGAAATGGAAGATAGGAGGGAGGGGAGGAAAGAGGAAAGCAAAACCAGTTTACAGTCATTCTTCCCCAAGCGAACTTGTATCTATAGTGTACCGCGCGTTTTTGCGGAAATCGGAAGCACGCGAATGTATTTTTTTTTAGAACCCGTGTGAACCCGAATGTGAACTCAGAGCTCAGAACCGGTTTGAAAGGGTATAATTTTCGCTCCGAACTGCTGGTGAACCGTAAAGCGCAAACCGGAACCCGAACCGAACGCTAAAAAGTGTGGGTTCGACACCCTGCTCCACATACGCAGTACGAAATCTTGTATGTGTATTTTATGTATTGAAAGTGCAATACGACGGCCGCCGCCTACCGACGACAATTTGGGACGAATTCAAGCGTATCACTGAGAGTGCATAACGATAGCTGTAAAACGCTGTCCTGCTTAGAGCGACGGAGGACACTTATTCGAGTTTTCCTTAGACAAGTGTTCGTCATCGGGAGGTCTGTGGCCGGTGCAACTATACTTATTACAGCGAAGCTGTTAGCCTCTCGTTGGTCGACATTTTTTGTGCGCGCATCCATGGGCAAAAATGTGGCCGATCCCGGAGGTAGAGAAATACTGGGCCGATCCTCTGTGGAGGTGAAGCAGGCTTTAAGCACGTAGCAAAGTGAATCGAAAAGTCCATACATGCTTTGGAATCACACATACAACATACAGAACAGCATTCGTTGCAATAAAGAATAAGCACAAAACAAGCTTTCGAATCACATAATTGTGATAGGGCACTCCTGATAAGAACGCGAAGAACGTAGCGCTCTCCGCATACGTTTTCAGGTAATGATTACTGTTGCGCAAGCTACCGCGGCGACGGCAGCTTGCGACGTGAGGAGTGACGTCACTAGCCTTTCGTATATAAAAGAACCAGCCTAGCAACAACACCGATATATGGGTAGGCAACGCATAGTTAGTAGGGCTCCAAAGAAGCAGGCGAAGGGAAAAAGAAACGGCAATACGACCCGCGGTGGCGTGCTTTCAAGATTACCATTACTCAAATTACTCTAAATTACCATTACTAACATGACTCTAAAGCAATAAAGCATTGTATACCCCCCTCGACAGTTGTAGTGGTGGTTTTCAACTGCTTCGCTAGACATCCACTTTTACAGTGCCGTGATGGCGAATCAATTATGGGGCGATCAATTATGCCGGGATGGCGAGTATATGTATTTATATAGTTATAGAACGTTCAACACGATAAATTGTTGCGCATGCAACTGAAACGCACCGCGCTCATCATTCTGTAGCCCATTCCGGAATTAAAGACTCATGTGTAGGTGTCAACAATGTGCAGCACCTCGGCCACAATTACATGCCCTTCTCTGCCTTTTTGTTAAAATTAGGCACGGCCACCTTAAGCATTCGCAGAAGCACGCAACATTGCGCTGCGGAGTGCAGAGCACGTTGCTGGCATAGCAAGTGGACGCTATACCTTCTCACCGTGGCTGCTGCTAGCACCGGAAAACAAGCAGCAGCAGGTAAGGAATAATAATAATAATAATAATAATAATAATAATAATAATAATAATAATAATAATAATAATAATAATAATAATAATAATAATAATAATAAAAGAATATTAACACAGCGGGGAAACGGGTGGAAAGTGAGAGAAAAAAGAGAGCATAGCAATTAAGTCGCGTCACAATTCGCTACGGGCGGACGTTGACGTGTGCGGGATATGTGTATACCAGTAGCCAGAAAGACGGAGCGGAACGAAAGATGCTTTTGGCTGCTGTTTTTTTTTTTTTCACCACTCCACTACTTCTACTTCCTTCAATCGTTTCATTCTATCAGCGTCGCCGCTGCGATCATCTGCGCCGACAAGAGATGAGCGAAACAATGCTTCCAGTCGACGCAGTGAACGAGCCCGACACGCGAATGTACGCGCTCTGCTGGGGCACACGGACAGACACTGCTAGAAAAAAAATAATAAGGAGAAAGAAAGAAAGCAAATCAGTGTATGCACTTACAGATATGCACACAAAGACACAAAGAATGAAGAAAACTGGAATAAAACAAGCCCACTTATTCAGGTCACCCAATCGCTGTGGAGAGCGGCGACGACGGAAACAACACGGTCCCATTGTTTCCCCGCTGCTAGCAGTCGAGAAGGCCTAAAATTAGGTTCCCCAGGGCCGCGCCTCTTTCTGTCTCGCCTGCTTTAATTCTCTCCTCTCTCTTCAGGCCCTGTGTGTTCCTTCTCTCCGAATGTGCTTTGGTTTACTTTTCACGCCGTTCCTCCTTCGGTTTTACACGGGTGGCCGCCTCTCGAGTTTCGGCTTTGTGTTGCGCGTATTGGCCACCGCCGCCGCATCCGCGACCTCGAGGATTGGAGTCCGTGGCGGCGCCTCCGGCAAATCGGGCCCGCCTCGACCAGCACACCGACAGCACTGCCTCCGCGCAACAACACAGACAGGCAGATGGACGGACAACGTATTTCATGGTGCATTTTGGGCCCGCGTCGTTGGCGCGTTCATTTCACGCTGCGCATTGGGAGCGCCGTTGTCATGGCTGCTTCGCAAATGACTGCCGCTTACAGGAGCGCGGAACGCGATTCAGCGTTGAGTACACATTGCACGGCGTCAAATGAACGTCCCCCCCCCCCCCTCCCGTTCAAAATAGTAGCCAATACCTTTCATCTGCTTAGCGCACTTCACAACTAGCGACTTGTCGTGGTAGCGGTCAAAGGTTATACTTTCAATTCCGATCAGCGCCTTATATATAGGCTCTCTAGAATGCACACAATCGTCTTGACGGCAAGAAACTCGGACTGAAGTTCGGATAATAATTAGCTCCATAAGTTGCTACCGCTGACACGCTCACGTACTTCCTTGTCTGCAAAAAAAAAGAATTAATGCCAGAAAAAAAAAAAAAAATAAAAGCGAGAGCGGTTTTCTCCATCTGGCGAAGCGGACCGCAAACGGGGGCATGCAGCCTCAGCTGCACCTTTCCTGCGCGCGTGATAAAAACAGTCCGCTCACAGCTCACTCGAGAGACTAGTAAAGATGCCAGCCTTGAACTCGTGCTGCTCTTTCTACTGTACTCATCGCTGCCGACCTGGATGCGCTTCGCTCTTGCATGAACCGAGCGAAGCAGGAAAATGAAGTTCCTCTGATTCCGTCAACACGGCATGCCTCCATTGCGAGAGCAACTGGCGCGTTTTCTTTATGTATCCTTTTTTTTAATCTCGCTCCAGTCAAAATGCGCATCTCCCTATGCGGCACAGAGAATAAATCACTTTCGCCTATGACACAACATCCTTATTTTTAAAGTTTTCCCCCCTAGGTCTCAGCAATTTTCTTATTCCTTTCGTGCCAATTCGCACCTGTGTCCATAACTTCGGTGCATCTCCACGTTCGTCGCAGCGGCCTCTCGGTGCTTGGCCCTTACGCACCTGGCCTGCAGCGTCGAGCAAACGAAGGCGCGGCAAAACTAGCCCGATGGCATCTCACGCAGTGGAGTGCCGACTCAGCCGTCCGGGCGCTGTTTTCCGAGATGTCCATCAGAAAAGGGCCGATGAATCAGGTACACGCAAAGCTGCCAGACCCAGATTCTCATCGGGGACGTGAGAATTGGGAACTATTCTCGTCTGCGGGCGGCAGTGGGTCGCTGCTCTCTCATTGCTTCGGGGCAAACGCAGCCGTTCCCACTGGAGGCAAAGTATCAAGATTTTGCCCGCCTTCAAGGCGTGGTGGGTACACTTTCATTTTTTTTTTTCGTAGACGGCGTGTACATCTCTCCTTCTTCAAATTCGAAGGAATTAAGGGCATTTTAAGATAGAGCAAGAATCAAAACGGTGCTCATCTGAGAAAAAGAAAAGTACTTTAATGATATCAAGAGGACATAATTGGTCCGAGGGGCACGACTACTCTCATCGTTTGCTAATTCGTTCAGAATAGGCGAAGTGGAGTGGGGGACATGTAGGTTGCGGCAGAGAAATAAAATAATATTTCGTGAGGCGATGACTGTTATGGTCCACGTTAGCCGTAATAAGACGCGTTCATGCCAAGGAACGGAGTGTACTTCAGAGGGGCTTGCGCGGTCCGAAGCCATCTCAGGTTGTTCGTGTCTCGGGAGCCGCCGACGGGGGGAGAGTCACGTGTAGAGAGTGCGTCGTTGGCGGCTCGTGCGAGGGGAAAGAAGGGCTCCTCGTAGACATAGCAATGACGCAATAACACAATGCGTCGTACCTGTAGCATTGTGCGCAATCATGTCCATTATATATGCGCACAATGTGTCGCCGCATTCAACACTCGAATAGAGGCCGGTTTTACGCTGAAATTACTAGCTGCCGGTGACCGCACTGCGCGACCTGAACGTCGTAAAGCACGGTGGCGTATTTGACCGCGAGCTCTCGAGGCTTCTTCGTTCAGCCCTTAAGACCGCCTGCGTCAAGCGAGACTGAGAGCGGCACACTAAGCTATACCGGGGGAATTGGTTCTTTTAATACAGTAACTATTTTTATATTCTTTTAAATAAGAAGGCCGTGAGCGTGTAAGAATAATATAGGGGTGTATTAAAATGTTATAGCCTCTAAATTAGCCATTTAAACAACTGCCTCCAAGGCTTTAATAAGAAGTAACATTTTTTTTTAAATTAGTCTTCTGATACGTTATTAGCGGCAAAGTATGCCCCCTCGCGGAAGAACTTATTTGCAAGAACACCACGTTCACTACGCTCATAGCCTTTCTATAAAAATATATGCATGGCCTAAAAAAGAACATCCTGTATGAAACTATACGCTTACTTTTATGACCATGCCGCGTCAGCACGATATTTTTCTGATACTGATATATTTCGCGTTTGATTCAGTGTAAAATGCGTCAGAATGATCAGCAAGGAAACGCTGCTTCCCTTGAGCTTTGCTTATGTAGAAGTTTGGAACTTACGGAGAGGGCTTTGTCAGACCGAAAATTTTACATCTGCAAAAGCCCCAGTCATCTTTTGATGGAGTTAATATAAATGCATGAACAGCCATTCCTTCTGACTTCATCTGCTCCTCTCTGTGTGTGCAGTTGCCTCCCAAACTGTTTTCAGCTAGCAAGGATGGCCCCATACCCGTAGTTGGCGCATGTGGGACGCGGCGCCCAATCACCGCATGTTGCCCTTCTGCGGGCTTGAGCCATGCATCCTTCATGTGGTGGTGTGAGCCACATTAAGATGTGAGCCCAATTAAGCTTACTCGTTGTCGTCTTTCTTTCCTTTCTTTCTTTAAGGGGGAGGAGGTAGCCATGACAGTCGATGTCTCATTCACCTGTTGTAGAATCAAGGCACACCTGATGGGCGTTTCCAACCCGTATTTATCGGCTGCTGGCTTTCTTGCAGTGCGTAGTTGCAGAGGGGGGTAGGGGTCAGCGCATTTATCCACAGGGCACGGAGCCACGCGTGTGGAATCATTGGTAGCCTATCGCTAAACTATCGGTCAGAAGATAAACAGGACTCAAACCAAGCAGGTTTATACGTGCACTCGAGCCTTTGGCAGTTATATCTCTGAGACGTAAGGAGCGTTTCCCCTCGCAGTCACATTCGGACTATCCCTATCCGGACGGTCAAATCTAGACGAAGTATTTATTGATGGCAATAACGTTCTTGATAACCGCATAACAGGTCTGTACCTTCGCAAGTGAAATGTCTGTTCTAACGCTCCATCAGTAACTAATTTTGGGATATTCAGGAGCTAAATAGTCCAGCAAGCTTGCCTTCAAGGCGAAAAAGAAAATGCTGTCATGGCTCCCTTAATAACGGTTCTATTGATTTTATAACGTCTGTTCAACTCCTTCGGTGCTGCCTCTGACCGCTGAGCTCCCACCAAGCGCTCGCACACATGCCAGTTTTTGTTGGCTTTTCGGTTCAGGAGACGTAGGAGCGCTGCGATACGCCCGCCGACGCATTATTTTATACGCTTCAACCTGACCCATTTCTAAAAGCATCCACTGACATCATCGCCCACTCCTCGCGCAATAAGTTGCAACTAGGACGCTCGGGGTACAAGCCGATAAAGGCACCAGATACCATCATAACATATACAGCGTGAGATGCACACATAAAGATATGGGGACACAGAGCGCACCAAAGAAGTGTAGAAAAAAATGACGCAGTGACTGATACGACCCGCTCGCCATTCGCTCGATGGAAGCACAGCCAGGTAAGTACGTGCAAACACGTGTACACAGTCAAAACGTTGCACGGGTGCATTGATGAGTATGTTGAGCAGCGTGTAGCAAAGCGATACACGCTAATTTGGCCCGACTTCTCGGTATTTTCTGGTTCATTTCGCGCGATTCAATGATCGGAGCGCAGCGCCGCGCTGATAACTGGCCTCGCGAACAGCCCGTTCTTGCGTCGCGGTTTGCAAAGCGGACCCGCGGTCAAAGGTCGTCGACTAAATCGCGCTCGACTGAGTGCCCCGAGCGCTAAGCGATGCCCGGCGAGCCAGCGCGCCCTGAGACAATGGCCACGGGCAGAGAGAGACGGCCGCGATGAAGCGACGTCGGCGCGCTGATGGCCTCTCGTGGTGCCGTGGTGCGCGCACAAAGAAAAGGAGTGCGCCGGCGTGCCAGCGGGCGGGAGACGCGCCGGGCGCAGAGCTTTTCCGCTTTGAAGGTCATCGTTTCTGGGTCGGCGCGGCCAGGCTACAGGGAAGCGCAGCGCTCGGCGGGATCATCTTTCTCTGATTTAATCCTTCTCTCAATTCTGTTCATTTTTTTTTAAATCGTGGCAACCGCAATTTTTCGACGCCGAGCCGCACCACAAAAATAAGGAAGCAAATAATCTCTCTCTCTCTCATACCCCCCCCCCCCCCATATTTGAGTGCTAGATACTGAAATCCCGCTGACATTTTGCAGACGCTAAATTTTGAGAGATGGCCATGCCGCCATTGCGATGTGCAATATCGGCAAAGTTTGTCTCAGCCGCTTGCATAACAGACCGCTCTCGGAGGAAAAGATCCTGGGAATATGGCTTGGGCACATGCAGAAGGCCACAAAAGCCCTATGCGCTTCCTGAAGACGACTGGACTGGACGAACGCATGGTAACTCTTGGCGGACACTCCTCTGCGAGTGCGTTCACACTGACTGCCTCTTTATTGTTGTTCTCCTTTTCTCCCTCCCCAAGTGCAGCATAGCCAAGCGGGCACGTCCTTGGTTAACCCACCTGCCTTTTCCCTCTTCGTTTCTCTCTCTCTCGGCAAAGCTGAGATTCTGCGTAGTGTTTGTAGAACCGATTTTGCGCGAATTGTAAGCCATTCGCGAAAATATCGAAAAACAGATTACGAGATAATTATGAGCATCACAGGGGACGACGGAAATACCTTATTTGGCTGTTTATGCAAAGACATTTCTCGCCTTCCCAAGGGATCAGCAGATTTACATACACAGATGATACTAAACAGCTCTGAGGGTGCGCGTTTGCGCATCCTTTGTATGTGTGTGTCTATGCGTGCGTGCGCGCGCGTGAGTTTAACCATGATACATCCTCCTGCTTGCTTTCCCATGTAACACCACAGCTGACCACTCTGATTCAAATAAAGAGTTTTATTAAAACTACTTTGGAGGCGCAGTGCCGTTGAAGCCAGCAATTATCTGCTTGCCTCGAACAAGGTTTCTGCTGCAACCTTCTTAGGGGTCTCAAAAAAGCGAAACCGAAGCCGCGACTTCAATGCTAACACTCGGCTAGACGAATTCGCCTTCCTGCGTAATAACTTTCTGGCCCGTCTATCTTGCCGATGCATCAGAGGCGGCAAAGGACTACCTTGCAATGGGAGCTGAAGCAACGAAGAAAAACGACGCTCGCGCAGCTCCTGCGTTAGTCTGCGGCGGCGTATACGCAGGGAGGCGCGTTCTGCATTCAATGTGCCATTGTCATTATCGAATTCGGGGCCACACGTGCTGCGAAGGAAAAAGCAACGCCTGCGGGCGAGTCGAGGAACGGGTCGCCGAGGCACCGTCCGCGCCCGGGACCCTTCGCCGCGGCGTGCTCCCATCCCCAAGGGGGCGCAGCGCGCGCGCCCGAGAACAATCGCCTCGCACTGTCCCCGGCGAAGGTGGTCGTTCGAACGGACCGCGCTCACTTTCCTCGGGATCTATATGTCGCGGCACAATGGCTTTCGTTCTTCGCGCTGCGGGACCACATGCGCGCTACATGCAGGACAGGCGCGTTTTCCAGTGCGCAATACTATTCACCCCTGACGCCTACGAGCACAGGCCGGCTGATGGACGCCGGCCACTTGGCAGCTCTTGGGACCCCGATACGAAGCGCTGCCTACGAGATTCCTTTCTTCTATGGCTGACTGATAGTTGTCACTTGCATTAAAGTTTTGCGTTCAGGACCAACGTTAACCTTAGAGAATTAAAAGAAAAAAAGATAAAGTGAAGACGAGTGAAGAAGAAGATACCGAGGTTGACAGAAAGGTGATCACATCGTGCGACATTCGTCTCGCAGTCGGCACTTTCGAAGGTGCCGGTGGAAATCACTGTTTCTTTTGTGTATAGAGCCGCCTATGTCTGTGAACACCTCTGATTGGAACGGGCCCAACTTCAGACATACGCGACTACATTCCCTGGACACTAACTTAAGCCTTCGAACATCATCAGGACTGCCCTGAAGAGACGCGACCCTTTTAGGCAGTCTGTGGTTGGCGGTGGCGTTCACCAATGCTTACACCTTCCGCATAGGAATGGCCGGCACCTCAGCCTGTGACCACTGCGGCGAACAGGAAACCATCAGCCATATCCTGTGCCAGTATCCGCATTATTATCCGCGGTATCCGACTCTCACTTACCGCTGCGCTCAACAAGCTCAACGATAGAGCTCTGTCGGAAGAGATAATCATTCAACATAGACGTGACTCGATATGCTATTGTAAGACTGTTAAAGCATTGTTGTGCTTTTTGCGATCCGCTGGACTCGCCTATAGCAGTAGTTACTATTATATATTCTCTCTCTCTCTGCTATTTCCTTCTTGATAACCCCCGTTTCCACCACCAGTGTGCAGAGTAACAAACAGGAGACTTCCGACTTTAGCTCCCTCCCTCCCTCTCTCTCTCTCTCTCTCTCTCTCTCTCTCTCTCTCTCTCTCTCTCTCTCTCTCTCTGTGTGAAGCAGTCTGTCAAGATTGACTCGACTTTGCATAAGGCGTTACGGCTGCAGTTGCCTTTACAACAATAATCCCACATGCCTTCCACCGATCAAATGATTTGAATTTAGTATTCAAGTTTGTTGGAACGGCCATAATCACCGTTAGGCGGCGCGCAGCGATCTGCATATAGTGAAGAAAAGAGAACTGACACCGACGAAGGTGAAGAAATTTATTGTGAACAAGGCTCACGTTCGCGACACGTCAAGTTTTTGATAACGTCTTTACATTGGCCGGCATCAGTTCTGTTCTCTTCATAATTCTTCCCTACCAGAGGAGATTTCGTCAAACTCTCGACTTGATTTGCGGATCTGTTTTTATGTATTCATGGGAACCTAGATTTCAGTCTTAGGTTGGTGCATGGCATAGCGAATGTCACAGTTCACCATGTGGCGCTGGAACGTATGAAATGGACCCTGTGATAATAATTAGACGTCATTGAACAGTTGCGCACATTCGAGTTTCGTCCATACCATGTTTCTCGTTGTAAGCACTCCCTAAAGACTGTCACTTTGCTACAGTGCGGTTCCAATGGTGTTACGGTGCACAAGAACAGAGTGTTCAAATGTTCTAGCGGCGGCCTGAGGGTTAAAAGGGGACAGTACATGTAAACGCAATTTCGACGCGGCGACTCTCGGCGCCAGTGCGTCCATATCACGCAGCGCAATAACCACACCGTTACTACGGCAGAAGGACGTTTCAAGGATTATCCACTTTCACCGGTGACTGCACGGAAGACGTGTAGGTCGAGATCAAACCACGGTCTTCGTGCAGCGGTTAATGAACGCAGGACGACGCGACCCCAAATAACGCATCGAAATTGGTAGCAGCGGAGGATTCACGCTTTCCGCGCGCGCTCTTCTCCGGGACGCACGTGAACGCGATATTGCAGACTCCGGATCTACCAGGCAAAGAACAGTCGCTCGAAGGCCAGCTTCACAGCTATTGCCCGTGCGGCCACGCACCACGGTTGCGGCGCGAGAACGCCTTCGGCGCATCCCACGTGGACGTCGCCTCCGCGCTCGCGAGGCCGCCTGTGGCCCACGCTGCAGCAGCTGCGACGGCGATGACTACGCGCCATCTGTCGCGCCCAACGCCATCGGAGGAGCCCACGCGCACCGCCGGCTCCACAAGTGCGCCGTTAATGACGGCCCCGTATTAATAAGAGCGCACGCGCGTGGCAGCTGCTTGGCATGCAGCGAGCGCGCGGAGAAAGTGGATGGGCGGCGTCGGAGAGAGGAGAGAACGGACTGCGATCTGCGACGTGTGAGCTCGCCTATATGGCGCTGGGCGCGATCGACCGCATAACGGCGGAAGGCAACACGCGGCGTTGTTGTTGTGGATTTTGTGGGTATGTATGGTACAAAAAAATTGGAGGACGCTTAAGCTTCGCCTTCAAGAGTGGAACGCGACAGCGTTCCCGTCGACCCGCCAAGGGGTGTAAGACAATGGGCTACGGCGCATCGACTACGCGCCCCGCATCGGACGCGGTGAGCGGCGAACAACGCAGCGTTCGGCGCGACAACGAAATGTGCGCCTGAGCAAGCGACGCACGCCTGAGCCTTAGAAACAGCTAGTTTCTAAAGCAACACCGCGTTCACGAGAGGCGCTTTTGTACCGCTTTGAAGCATCGAACTCGTGGCTCAGTGGTAACGTCTCCGTCTCACACTCCGGAGATCCTGGTTCGATTCCCACCCAGCCCATCTTGCAAGTTGTGTTTTATTAATGAAGTGCCTGCTGGGATTTATCGCTCACGGCCAACGCTGCCGACGCCGACGACACCAGCTTTTCTGCGACACGAGCTCCTTAACGCTGTCGCGTTAAAATACGGCATACGCAGGACGTAGCAGAAATGAATGTTAGGCACACAACCCTCCAAGTTCCCGCGCCTTGTTGCTATATAGTAGCCTAGAATGCACGCTACTGTAGCTCTGGAATGTTCTATGCAATGATACGGGCTGAACGTAATACGTCCCTCACTTGCTACAGCTGGCATTTTCACCCACAGGCTCCGAATCTGGGATGTGGAGGAAAAGTAAAACGAAAGAATTCACAGAAAGAAAGTAATAAAGTCTCAGGTGTTTCAAGTCCGTTTCGATTTCCATAAGTTTGTGCACATGTATTTTTTGTTGTTGGATTTGTTCTGTGTGTGAGGCCAGCATGTGCCTCGCGCAAGAGATTTTGCATCCAGGAAAGAGGACATTTTCGGCGCCCTCCCAGTAGCAGAGAGAGAAACGAAGAGGGAAAAGTAGGGAGGTTAACCAAGGACGTGCGCGGTTGGCTACCTTACACTTGGGGATTGGAAAGAGGAAGAACAGATAACGAGAGAAAAGGAAAATAATAGAGTCAATCGCAGAGGAATCTCCGCTGTCACAAGCGTATCCGTATCACAAGCGAATCTAGTATCCTTCACGAAGTGCGGAAGACCTGTTGTGGCCTGCTGCATGCAAGAAAGGCCATGGTCTAAGGATCTCTTCCCAGAACGCTCTATTATCTGACAGGTTGAGTTCAGCTTGTAGAGTACGTCTTTGAGTGTCAAAGGATAGGCATATATATTGGGGGGGGGGGGCAGCAGTTAGGAGGAAGCCATGTTCCAGAGATAAGGAGTGGATGAAAAACGAAGGGAAACTCATTTGCAGCATGCCTTACTGTCTAAAACAAACGAAACTGCCGCTACAGAAACTTGAAATTTAAAATTAAATTCTGAAGTTTCTTCGTGCCAAAATCACCATATGATTATGAGGCACGCCGTAGCGGGTGACTCGGGATTAATTCTGACCACCTGGGGTACTTTAGCATGCACTCAATGCACAAGCGTTCTTTGAATTTGAAAATAAAAATTGAAACAGTGCAAAGCGTAGGACAGGAAAATTCATATTGAATCTCTCGGAAGGAATAAGAGTGCACGTAAGAGAGAACGATCGCCGTATACCTTGAGTTTGCACATTTGTATACCATTTGGAGTACGTGCCCGCCCCGGTACCTCAGTAGATATGGCATTGCACTGCTGAGGGTTCGATTCCGACCTCGGCGTCCGCATTACCATGCGGGTGGGATGCAAAAAAGAAAAAAAAGAAAAAAAAACGTCTGTTCCATGCGTGGTGCACTTTAAAGAACTCCCTTATAGTCAGATCGCGCTCTTGGCACGCGAAACGCAAGAATTATAATTATTGCCACTTAGATTACACATTTTTGAGCGATAACGCTTGGTCGCATGCACGGCGCGTATCGTCGAAGAATTGCGCGGACGATAGGGAAACGTGGAGGTTGAAACCTTTGACTTATGTGGGCAAATGTAGTGCATGGTTAGTATAGCCGATGTGAGTCCACTGTCCAAACATAAAAAAAAAAATTGTAGCAGCACGACCTCAGAATTGGTGTCCGTGATTGACACAACTTTCTTTGCTTGACAGGACTTCTGACTATAGCAACAAAACGCTCTCCAGAACGTGCGCAATACGTTCTTGTCTCTAGAGTGACGTATACGTTTCCAGCTGGTAATTCCGCGCAATTAACATGATTGTGAGCGTGTTGGGGCCTTTGTCGAGGCTTCTCACAGCACTGCGGAAGCCTTCATGGGCGTTTTCATCATGGCACCACATGAGGTGCTTAAACCGGCCGAAGACGCCTAGCATAGAGCAGCAGCAAGCAGCTGAACATGGTTATAAATGCAGTTGATGAGACAGACAACGCCAAGCTATAAAAGCGCGCGTAAGTGTACATTCCAAAAGACTTGGATGTATGTCTCCCCCCTCCGCATTCCATTCAGTCGGCTGATGTGCTGGAGGAAAGGAGCGACACTTACACACCAGCAGCCTGTATAGCATATGAATACAGGCGAGCATGTCAAATGACAAGCGAATAACGCTGATTATCTTTGGCGGCAGCTTTGCCGCTAGATGAAACAAACGTTCAGTTAACGAGCCTATGAAGAAATGAGTGTCGTAAAGCCTGAAATTCGCCGAACGGCGACGCCTCCCTACAAACCTGGCAATGTCAGCACATCGTGTACGCGTACAGAACAGAGCGTGCGTGCGCCGTGGTTTGCCGCACAAGGCGATGCCTTGACCCCATTTCCTCGAGCTGCAATCCCATCGTTTCTTGCGGGCCACCGAGATACCACTAGCTTGATTGTTTTCGAGTTGATTAGCGGCACCTCTTTCGAAGAAATGGCTTGCGCGAAGTTAATTTTAAAAATTGGGGACGTGAGAACGAGAAGCACGGAGGCGCCTTGCAGGACAAGTCTGTTATTCCCTTCACTCCGGACGTCGCCTGCACACCCCTCCTGCGCCAACCTGCGGAGACACACAAAGGAAAACTAAAGCTTGCGTGCCATATTTGCCACTGCGTTTTCGCACGTGCTTATCTTCTCGAGGCTGTGTAAGGCCAACGGCACCGACGGTGCGATTGTTGTTGCGCTTCCTGTACACAACCTGCAACTTACCCTCTGTGATTGTGGAAACAACCACGTACGTGAAAGAAAGGTCGCTTTAGCTAGACTGCCACTTGCTTCTACTGTAGAGATCCCCAGAATGCATGGGGAGACCTCTTGTAGCACGTTGTGCGCCTTCCGGTTTTCATGAAAAAGCCGTTCCCACGTCGCGCTGCGTTGGCGCGCGTGCGCGGCCACTTGTCCTCTGCCTGGCTGTAACCGGTCTGTACTAGAGATGTAAGCGATTGAAAAAAGAAGCATTGAAAATTTGGGGAGAGAAGAAGTTTTTTTTTGTTTTTTGTTCAACCAGGATAAAATTGAAAAAAAGAAAAGAAACGGAGCTTCCCCGCAGAATTCTTCTGTTGCGATGCGACTCTTTTCGACGTACCAAAAAGTTTGGCCAAAAGAAGGAATTTGGGAGTCTGCGAAGCACCTGAATGCATCCACGTAGTGGCAAGGACTTTGCTTCAACCAACTCTTGAGTCCCCTTGCCTGTCGCGTAACGCAGGTTTCCCCTTCTTCTGCGGCATGTGAAAGAAAGTGGTCCGAGTTGGAAGTGTGCACAACAAGCTACGCATCAGGCTCACAGGGGATCGCGTGCAAAAACTTGTGTACGTGCACTCTAGCGTCAATGTACGGAAGGCTTCGTCCGCTGCATAGCGAAGCGTTGATATATATATATATATATATATATATATACCGACGGCTCGACCTCAGCTACCAGCTCAACTGCCGCATTCGTCGTTCCAGCTAAGCAGGTTACAGTTAAATTTAAATTGTCACACGCACGTGACTACATTTACGTCGCCAGAACTTGCAGCCCTCCATGCCGCTATGATACGTCACCGATGAGCCGGCACATTAATGGGTCATCTTTTGTGACTCTAAAGCCACTCTTCACAGTATCAAGTCTGCCTTACATCACAGAACTTAGGAGCAAATGATGTCTGACATCAAGGAAGTACACCACCACGCTCTCGAAACAGGGCACAACACAATATTTGAGTGGGTTCCTGCTCCCTGTAACATCGTCAGCAACGAGTTCGCTGACAAGGCTGCCCGGTCTGCCCACGAAGACATCCAGACGCGTCCATTAGCTTTAGCGAGGACAGACGCTGCCAGGGAACTTCGCCTTCTTGCACGCAAGAAGTCACAAGATCACTTGATTTCAAGTGCCTTCAATTGCAGATTACGTAAACTGGACCCCACGCTACATCTACAACTGCCATCTAGCCTTTCCCGCGGCGAAACCACCTTGCTGTGCCATTTGTGGCTGGGAGTGGCGTTCACGAACGCTTACTCCTATCGTATAGGAATGCCCGAGATTCCGATGTGCTACTCCTGTAGGTGCGAGGAAACCATCGAGCATCTATTGTGTACCTGTCCTCGCTACGACGTACAATGCCTCTCTCTCAGCACAACTTTGAACAGACTGGACTCGAGACCGTTCTATGAGTTAAAAATACTCGGACCGTGGCTACAGCCGCCACTGGCACAAAAGGCGATTCGGGCACTAGTACACTACTTGAAGTGCACCGGTTTAAGAGATCGCTTATAGTGTCCCTGTGCATCATCCCACGCGCACTCAGTGCTCACTCTCTCACTCTTTTTCTCTTTCTTTCGCCCTTTCCTTTACCTCCAGTGTAGGGTAGCAAACCGGGCGCTCGCCTGGTTGACCTCCCTGCTTTCCCTCTCCTTGCGCTCTCTCCCCCCTCACTGTCTCTCTTGTGTTGCAGTAATGTCACAAATATATTCTTTTCAATGATAGAGAAATAAATATGTCAGGTTTTTCATAGCTCTGTGCGCAATGATCTTTTTTTTAATTTTTCGGAACAAAAGAAGACATGAAAGAAACTATATTCTTTCACGCCCCTCAAAGTTTCACGAACTTTTACATCTCTAGTCTGCATATGCATGGGTACGTGGGAAACTATCGATTCAATCATGTTCACAAAACTGCGCAGCCTATTTCAAACGTGAACACGCGACGTGCAATGTTCTTCGCTGACGACGACGAATCATAGTGAGCGCAGCGGATTACCGTGTCTATAAGGAACGAACCTTAGTTGATGTCAGCATCGCAATTTCTGTACAGGATGGTGCATGCTCAATACGATTTTTAATTCGAATTAAATGAATAAGTCTGCAACAATTTTCAGGAAACGTAAAACATTTGGAAAAGAAAGTTCTCTGTGTTTTCTCTATATTAATATCCTGTTCGCTCTTTTGTATTTCAAGCGTTTAGGCTGATGGCGTCAGAATTTCTTCTCGCCCACAGTTTGGCAAACGCCAAAGCTCGCAGACGCAACCGAAAGTTGACAGCGCAGCCGACGGCGTAATGGCATTTTTCTGGTGCGTATGCCGCCTGATGGAAGGGACGGCAGGGCGACGGACGAGGGAGAAAAAAAAAAAAAGAGACAACGCGTGGAAAAGGGAAGTGAACGGGGCAAGAGGTGGCCAACAAGGCACGCAGGTCGAGACCCGCGTACAGGCCGAGCGAGCTGCTGCGAAAAAAAAAAAAAAAATTACTGCTTTGTAGCCGCGGCGCCGCCTGCACCCGGAAGGGGGATGCTCGTGGCGTGATGCAGGATGTACTCCGGGCCCGCTTCGTTGGGTCCGCATAATGGGAGACCACGCTGAATGCATCGACCGAGAGACAGCAGCACTGAGGAATGGCCATGTTTCGCTGCGTTTCTTCTTTTTTTTTCCCCTGTCCTGGACACAGCGTCCGGTCACTACTGGCGCTCCTCTTTTGTTTAGTCCTTTCTCTCTCCCCCTGATCCTCTGTCCGTCTCACTCCCGCTATCGTCCGTCGTCTTGAGTTTTGATGCTGAAAACTCTTCTCTTTATATCTGGCTATTTTGCTTCCCAGTGCACCGTATAAGAGTCACGAATCGGAACAAGTTCAAGAACGGAGTTAAAAGGTAGGCAGAGATAGGTGTAGCGTGAAAGAACGTCGGGTTGCCGTATTTTCTGCGGGATTAGCTTTGCACGAAGCGGCTGCTGACCTCTCTACCAGGGTTGACTCTTGCTTCGAATGTGCCAAAGAAATAAAAATAAAATAATAGAAGCAGAAGAAGCAGCGCGCACTTGACACTGGCGCTTTATGCTTTTGCAAGGCTGTGACTATACTCTATTGCACGTTCGTTTATTTCGCGTATGATCGTCTTAATTCGTGTTTTCATTTATCTTTTTCCTACTGCGACCCGCTCATCATCATCAGTCACCACCACCATCTGAGGCACAATTGTCAACGCAGATCTGCGACACGAGCACACCGATCTCGTTTGCTGGAAAGAAAAAAAAAAAAAAAAACGTGCGGCCTCGCGAACGTTCGACCTTTGCCGAAGGCGCAGCGTTACCTTTCCTCTGCGGGTTATAATATTACCCGAAAATGCGCATAGCGCGTCCTTCTGGACGGTCTATCGTTTGTAAACATGTGATGCAAATCGCGGCGCTCCGGCGCGGGCGGCACCCATGCCGCCTGCGAATTCGAGTCTCGCTCTAGCGCGCTTTCCCGCCGCGTGTTATCTACCACCGAGGACGCGATTTCCTTTTTTCATTTTTTTCTGTCCAACCGGTGACGTCTCCGGAACGAAGCGGGAGAGTCGCCTGCTTGGCGCTTTCCTTCCGCTCCTTTCTGTTTCGTGTACGCCCTCTGTGCTTCTATATTAGCCATCATGGCGTCTAGATCTAGAAATAGAGGATTCCATGATGCTGCAAGCAGCAAGGACAGACACACCTATTTGTTCGATAAAAAAAAGAAAGAAAGCAGGGGCGCAGAGGCATTAAATTCAGCAAAACGCGACATTGCCTTTAAAGAGTTAGCTAAGCTGCACGTCTAGAACACCAGACAGATCAGCCTTACCGAGAGCGGAGGCTTCGCTGAGCCACATTAGACGCGAAAGGGAAAGATAGATGATGATGGCGCCAACTCAAACTATTCGCGCCAGGTCCCTGTGACGACATGAATTTTGACAACGGCTGGTTGGGGATATTTGTAGTGCTTATTAATGCAGGCGGATATTTAGGGTCCTTAGTCATCGGGTATTGTATATATATATATATATATATATATATATATTTGGGAGGTAAAAATCGGGCGGCAATTTGTAAGTGTAAAAATGGGGAGAAATCTGGGTTTTTTCTTCTTGTCTGGCAGGAAAACCTGGGACAAATCGGTAGGTTTTGTTGTTTGGCAGCTCAAAGCTCGAGATTTTTATCGTAACCTTTACAAACGGTTAACACAAGCAATAGTCTCCCTTTAGACACAAAAACGTTCTGTTTCAACAAGTGAAATGACTCACAGGAACATGTAATGGCAAATAAAGCTGTTCGCAAATCACGTGACGAACTCATCTCCACAAATCCTCTTTGTCGCGCATTATTGATACATTTAAAAGAAACCACATTACCAAAAAGCAACAAATGGAGACGGGTCTGGCGATCTCTTCTTCCTTTTGTTGTCCGATATGTTCAACAAATAAATAAAAGTGCAAGTAGTAGTTGCGGGAATGATTCGCAGGAGATTTGGTGCTTTCCATCATATTAAGAGGCCTTACAATTGTTGAAGTACGTTATCTGAATTGTAAACATTTCTGTGACCCATCCTATACCTGCCGGGCTTTGAGTACTTGTCTTTTGTGGTATTATTTTGCTGGCTCCCAGTATATGCTCTTGCAAAAAATAATGAATTACTAATGAGACGAATAATCCAGCCTTCTTTGAACGGATTTGGATGGACATCCTCGGAATTTGGCAGCTACCGTCCGCGTTGTAGAGCTACGTCAGCGCTGCGTCAATTCGCTTCTCAGTGCACTATACGGCCGTTTACACGTATGCGACGTGCGAGAAATGCGATGCAATGCACCGTTGTTGTGGTCTTGTAAACACGGCTAGTAAAAAAGCAACAAGCTTTCGTTCACTTAACGCAGGCAGGCGCTGAACACATAATTCGATATACGCCGGTTTAACCTAAGTGTTAGGCAAAAACAAGGCATTTAGCATATTCACCTATTAATGATAATATTAATATGATATATCCATGAACACTTGCTCGCAAAAGGTGGGCAGCGTTAACCAGCAATGCAACACCTGCACTCATTATCTTTTGCAAAAGGGCAAGCTTCGCGGAGAAATCGGGTTTAATCCGATGTTTAGAAATTTTGTTCGGGGTGCGATAATCTGGGGCGCTATAACGTAAAACTATTCCAAACTTTTCTATTCCAATTCTGCAGTCCGCCCACCGCGATTGGTCAAAAACTTTGTCGACCCCCCCACTTCACCTGTCTGTCACGCGACGTGACGAAAACCGCCATAGCTCCCCATCTGATATGACGTGTACACACTGATTATGCATAATTTGACCGAACAAAACAAAAATAGTTATTTCTGATTCGACGCCTTTTGCCATTAGCCCCCCGACTATTGGTCAAAAGTTTTCGGGCTGCACCGGCCCACTTCACCTGCCTGTCACGCGACGTCACAAAAACACAAAAACTCACCGCTTCAAAGTGACGTGTATGCGTTAAACATGCATTAATATGCCGAACAAAACTGAATTTTCTTCTGAATAGCCGCAGGCTCCCTGTTCCGAAAGGAATAAAAGATGGCTGCCACCGATCGCTCAGGCACTGCATGACTACTCGCACCTGCCGGAGAGCATGGATTTATTTGCGTGTAATAAATCTGTTTGCGTGGCTGTGTAACGTTTTCGAGCACTTTCGGCACTTTTACGACCTCGTTCTTCCAACTCTTCTTTGCTGAGGATCCGTTTTAGCGTCATTCTTAAGCTGCCGTTGCATGCCGCTGCGATTGTCGACCAGCCACCTCAAGCTAACTAAGGGAAAGCTGACCAATCGCATACCCTGGTACCTCCCTCTTCATCGGGTTATCGATTTTCAGTGCGGGCTCGGCCCTGTCGAATCCCTCTCCACTTGAGCGTGCTCCTCGCCTCTTGTGAGCCAATTAGATAAGACAAGCCGCTCAATACGTGTGGGCAATGTTATTCGTTTATCACGCTAACAAAAGTGGCCTCCTATGAACGAGTGAATCATTTGATTGGTTCGTTCAGACAACCCTGCGGGTGACCCCCCGATGCTTGCGTCGGAGGTTACGCAAATTTTACGTCAGGCGATTGAAATAAAAACATATTGGAAAAGTTTTACGTTATACGGCCCCTGGAAATATCTGGTTTTACAAAAACGAGAGACCCTAACTTATACTGCATTCGAAAGACTCACAAAGGCTCAGTCTGGTACCAGAAATGAGCTGTGCTTGTGAAAAAAAAAAGAAAAAACGACCGAAATGTGAAAAAAGACACAGCAAAATACGTGTCATTATACAATCCCGTCATAGAAACCGAGCTTCGGGTGCGGCATTCAATAAAAATAAGTTTGGTCTTCATTTCTCCACTATACTGATCAGCACATTAAGCCACGAAAATGTAAGCGGCGTTCTTAAATACATCTTACCGATGTAAACTGTGATTTAGTGCTAACCTTTCATACATCTGCTGTGCAGCATGCATCTACGTCTGTCTATACCGAAGTGCGTATTTGTACGGTGGTGGAAGTAAACGAAGAAGCAATGGGACGATGCCGAGTTCAATAAACGTTGCAATTCGGAGGTAAGTGAGGCGGAGTGGACATTCGTCGATGCCTTGGGGAGCAATGTTACGCGAGCACTGTACTACACGGACGATACTATGTGCAGACACAGGAAGGTTCGCGCGCGCAGTGTAGTTCAACGCTTCGAGAAAACGCATTCTTTGAAAAAACACCAAGGCAAGTTAAGTAACTATAATAAGTCCACGAACGTTGCCAGTTTTAACTTATTTAATAGTAGGCTAAACCACCTAACACATGCACCGGCAGTCTGCGCACACTCAGGAGAGCCGAGTGTGCAAATCGCTAGGTTATACAAAAAAAAAAAAAAAAAGCGCGAAATTGTTGCGCAAGAAGGGTCGCGTGTCATTGGCCTTGTATAGCCTCCGCGTCCTGGCACGGTCGCACTCAACTGCTCCTCCCGTCGTGAATGTTTCGGTGCGCGCAGTTTCCGTCCCTTTTCATTGCACTCGTACCGGAAGAAGAAACGTAAACGAAAGACAAGAGCACGCCGTCGCGTGTATTCATCGGGAAAACAAGACGAGACAATTTTCGTTGTATTTTTCTCCACACAATCGTCTCCTAATGAAGTATAGTCGTTCTGAGCCTTGAATATTGCATGCACCGTGATGGTGCGGAGGGCAGCGGTGGGTGTCGTTGCTTAAACGGTCGCGAAAACTATATGTTTCACGGACGGAGATCTGTAATGAGCAGCTTTCGTTAGGCTTGCTTTGAATCAGTGCGGAAAACGGCGGCACCACAAAAAGGACACAGGGCGTTCGGCTTGTACTACTTCTGTTCGACGTTCCAGGCGTATCCTCTTTATTCAGTTCAACATTATTTTCTTTTTTATCTTTCCTAGCCAACCGACGATAATTCAGTCACGTGTATTTGCCTTCGATGACCTGAGACAACAGGCGGCCGACTTCCACATCGCTATAAAACATGCACGCTTCATGCCTTCTTATGTCGTCTACCCCGGGCGCTATTATTAGGCTTGCGGCGAATCTGTTGCAAATTTTCGTAACGAGTACAAAGTAGCCCTTCACTCTAGCGTCGTGTATTATAGCTTATCCCACTGCGCGCCGCTCATGCAGGCAGCAATTCAACGACCTCACGGTCCGCTTCAAAGCACAGGCAGCTTAAGAGCATCGGTGCTAAAGCCTAGAGAGAAATAAAGGGAACTCATTACGCTATCGCGTGATTCAAAAGCCACAGCGTTTGGACACAGGGTCACACGACCCCATAATAAACAACACCGCGCCGCAGCCACATATGACTGCGGCGATATGTAGTCGAGTTACGATATGATTTCGACCCGTCAAGTATACGAAAGGAACGACCAGCGAATATACAACTGCGCGCGTAACGAAAGGCCAGTTTTAAATTTTATGACGGCATACTTCATTGGGCTACACCTTTGAGCGGCCGTCGCAGTTGTGTGTTGATTAAAGGACACGTGTCGGTGTTTTATGGGGGAAAACACAGCCTCACGTTCTACCGATACAATGATTCCATAAAATTAGATTACAGCCCAGCGAATAGCGCGAGCCAATTATGTTCAGCCGTGACTTCATGTATACGGTGCTGGCGTGTCTTTTTATTCTAATGCAAGCGAGCGAACAATCACAAACATAGCACAGCGAAGCGCGAGCATCGTGTTTGAACTTGAAGGAATTGAACCGTGTCTGCCACAGACGGGTTAAGAATTATGATAAGAAATTTGTGCTACAGCTCGTTTAGGGACGCGTCGATTATTCTTAATATCATTATTTTTTTTGTTGCTGTTGAGGCTGCCAGAACCAAAAGTGTGGAAAAATTTACAGGAGAGCTGCATTTATCATTCCTCTGTGTCCTTTGGGAGAGAGGACTGCTCTCTGTGCAGGACGCGCAGGCACCTGAGGCCCGCAGCGCCGCCATGAGCGCCCACCACTTGCTATGTACTCGCGTGGCATGTGAGAGAAAACGGGGCCGCAACAGCAGCCACGCCGCGCGTCTCTACATGCGTAGGGTGGACAAATCCAGCAGCCCATATGTGTGTTTCCTGGAGGAAAGTGTGTCGCAGCAAGTGTATAGGCGCATCTTCTGGACGCACGGCCGGCGTAATGGCAGGACGCCCTCACCTCTGCGAGGCGGCGAAATGCAAATTGCGCCCTCGCGCTCCTCGGCCGGCATAGTCATGGCCAGGAGTATAGTTTGCCCCTCACAGCATGCCTGTTTGCGCGCGCGTCGTCCGCGTAACCGACGGTGACGCAAGTGTACACGAACGCCACGGCCACGCCCTTCGCGCGGTTGACCGTAAGCGCCAAGGTCGCGTGCCAGCTCAATCGTTTCCTAGGGACGTGCCCGAGAGCTTGGCAGACGCTATTCCTATTCCCAGTCGAGCGTCCACCGCGCCGCCTGTTTGTTTTCCTTCACGCCTCGCCATTTCTGTGGCGGCGGCGCGTTCCTGCGGCAGCGCTTTCGGGGGGCCCTCTATACGCGCGTGGTAGGCCGCCAAGCGCCACTTGGCAGCACTCGAGCCCGGGACCTTGAGTCGTCCGAACAAATCCTGGCGTGTTTGGTTTTGCTCCGACTGCCGAGGAAGGACCACTCACTCACACGGTTCGCGCACGGCTCTTGGCTGGCGGCAGCCGCAGCTTCCTCCGTCAAGCCCCGCGTTAGCAGAAGGACGCCACCGTATTCCGGCGTCCGATCAGCAGGCACCGTATTTCGTCAGAAATAGAACGGAACCAGGGAGCCCGTGCTACGGGAACTTATTGTGCGTGCAACGCGCCGAGAAAGCAGAGGGAACGCCGAGCACGCCCCATGCAGACAAGCCCAAGCATACATGCAAGCGTGCTTGCTTTGTTGGCTTTGACGTGTTTTCTCATGTCCGGGCGAGCCTGGTGAAGGAGAGGCCTGAATTATGAGTTGGCCAGCTGTTTTTGCATTGAAAGGAAGGAACTAAAGACGGCGTCCGGCCGCCGGGGTTGCATTCGACGGGAATGAGTGTTTATTATTTCCAGCCAAGACGGTAATTACAGTCGCACTACACGCGGTGCCAACTCGACTTCCGCAGCATGTCCGCATAGAGGCGTGCATACGTGCGCAGTGTTGTCATGAGTATATGTATGAAAACACTGCTGAAGCTCACGAAAAAAGTAAAAGCCCATAGAAGGAAGTGTTGCTCAAGACTGCGCAACTTAAGTTATAGTAGGGGGGTCGCGAAGACAAGCAGCAAAGAGAAGTGATGTCCTCCTACAGTGTCAAAAGTCTCCTCCCATGAAGGACCGATGTATGTACTCTGGATCAGACGTCACAGAGAGTAACATTCGGCGCATATTTCACTTCGAGTGCAGTTCGCAGAGGTGCAGGCACTACCAGATGATGTCCGACTTGCGTAGCGGTTTAAGTTGAATCATCACCTTTACTCAGGAGGAACAGGCGGGCTAGTATAGCTCTCTCTCTGCTTTTTACTTCCGGTCACTATCTCCATCTTTTTCTCCCCACACCCCTTTCCCCGTGCAGTGCTGTTGAGGTGTCCTCCTGTGAGAGACAGTTACGGCACTGCACTTATCTCTTCCATTTCTCTTTAAAAATCACTTCACACATCCTTGATTGAACGGCGGCGCCCTTAATGAGACACAGACGGACATTAAAACACAGAAACACACGGGCGTACATCACCTTTAATCATTTATTTCCAACCTAGCGTTCTTCATTGTCTCTTTAATAACAAACTGCGCATTGTTGTGCCAGTGATGATTTTGTTCGCTTTGTTGTTTGGTGTGGACCTCAATACACTGACTGTGCCATGACAACTCATCCCGTAGCTTGAATGCCGGTGAAGAAAGTGCACCGCAATGTGAAAGATACAGGTTAGCTTTTCAGTTCTGTTGGAGTGCTGTGTAAGCCGACCCTCCTGGACGACAGAGAGAAAGGAGTGCTACAGCCTGCATCGCGCTCGGCCGGATGACAGGCTGACGTAATGACCCGTGCACGACCAGCAACGTCCCCCTTCTGTCGGCGCCCCTGACTCCAAACTTGAAGAACGCCAGCTGCGACTCGTTTCCGCAGAAGTATGGCCGGTGACAAAAGCCCGGTATCTCGGTTCGCCTCCTAGGCGGAGCAGAAACATTCGGCTGCGCAGGCGCCGTAAGTTGTCGCACGGCGCCACGCAGACGGAACGAGACGGCCCGCCGCGTCTCGTTACTCTGATCCCCCTCCTTCGTTCGTGAAGGCGCCCGTCTATCGGAAGAGCAATGCACACGATCTCACGAGCTCGCGCCATGTTCTGCACGCGCACGTAGCAGAAACACGACTTCGGACATCGCCAACGAGGCGTCGACGTGGGATGGCCCGGCGGCGGCCTCTTTATCGGCACGCAATCACTGGAACTGATTCCGCCCATTTTGAATGAATAACGAAAGGAACCTGCCGGGGGCGGAAGGGAGGTTGCGGAAACGTCACGTTCTCGCATGCGTTACTCCGCTTGATTGAATGTGCTCGTGTGTGATCTCGGCTGGGCGCGAGCTAAACCGTCGCATTCCTCCGGAACCGAGCGTGTATCCCTGAGCTTCCCTAGGGCCGGACCCGTGCCAGACCCCCGTGGAACGCGCGTAATTATATGCTCAGGCAAGCAAGGTGAATGTTGAACAGGAAAAGTATGCGCATGATTGCAGCGATGCGATTTGCATCAGCACAATAGCACTCGGACTGTTCACCGAACAGCTCCGGAAGAAGAAATGACCGGTTGTGGTTCATCTCTCAATGGTTTTACCGGGAAGAATGATTTTCTTTAAAGATTGAAGTGATGCTGATTACGTAACGAACGGAACGTCGTTAGCTCATAGCTTTCGTTACGTCACCCAAGATAGTATACAAACCGCCTCGTAAAGTGTGGGTGGACACAGGTTTGCCTTCTTCCTCTCCAGCTGAGCGAAATTATACCACGCGGTAAGCTTCGATCCCGAGAAATGTTTCCTTGACGTGCTGGCAGCTTACTGCGAGGCGAGTGAAAAACGACACCACGAAAAGTCGAAGCGATAGCAATACTACGCAAAAATGTGCACTGAGGAGATGAAACAAGTGACCTGCGCGGACGGTGTGAATATACATTAAAGGACGCGAACTGCCGCAAAATATCTCGCTTTTGAATACCAGCTGCGCGGAATGTCGACTCTCGCGACCGTCCTGTCGGAAATATGCAACTAATCTTCACCGATCACGGGGCGTCAGTGCGGTCCCCGCGGGTACGGCGATTCCACTGCAACCGGTCACCCAGGGCCCGCGAGCGGCCGCGTCGTTCATCGCCGGCACCTCGCGCGTAACGGCTGCGCGGAAATGAATCAGCGGCGTGCCCTTTGCTCTCCAAGGGCGCGTGCCCAACGTGCAGGGCGAGCGAAGACCGCGCGGCGGCGCACGCTGCAGCATCTTCCGCGACCGGGCCGACGAGCGTCGGTTGTTGCGCGCCCCGGTTGCTGCTACTAACCGGTTGCCTCGCGAAGACTACACGCGTAATCGACGCAGTCCAGGGTCATCGCCGAGAGGAGCGGGCCCGCGGGGGGTTTGCGAGGGGCCGTGCGCGGCGGCCCCAGGTGGTCTCCCCTCCCGGTCAGGTTGGCCCGACCGCCGCGGGGTTGGTGCTTCTGCCTCTTCCTTTTGTTGTTGACCCCCCGAGGAGGCTACGTGGCACCGGGAATCGAATTCCGCGACATGGCTCGTTAACCTCCATACACCATTCCGCAAAATTAGACGGCGCCCGCAAAGGGTCCGTTCTGGGGGGAACGCTGCGCAATGCGCGTCGCCGCGGCGGAACGCGCTTCCGAAGGCCGCACCGCGGAGCCGTGCGGTTTGTATTTGCGCGAGAGAAAAAAATAGCGGTGCCTCGACGCTCGAAGGAAGTCGGGTGCGCGATAGGGAGGCATCGAACGCTGCATCTCTGAATGCACATTGTGTTCTTTGCCACCGTTCCTATAACGATGTCAGAAAATAAATAAATAAATAAATTGACGACATTCTTCAGTGAGACTCCAAACGCACTTTAGCCATTTTTGCGAGCAAGGCGCAACACTACCAGAATCTGAGGCAGTTGCTGCAAACACACCGATGTGTTGCGTCTCGTCCATTCGAGCTGTCTCTTTTGTTTTCCACAACAAGAGAGAAATTCACAGTAAGATGGATGCTTGAAGTGATTAACGGTGGTAGAACAAGCAACATTTCGGGGCAAGTCTTCTGTTGCTGCCCTGACGAAGGCAATTGTCGCCATGTCTAAACGTTGGCTTATAGCGACATTCCTTGTTCTGCCACTGCTGATCACTTCGTGTCTCTTGTTTTCCGACTGAGCTGACGTTTTATGGTGGCGCCGTCACCGTGCGTGAAATGGTCGACGCTTCATGGCGTACATCCACACCACGAGACGCCAGTACAAGAGCGCACTGCGTAAGCGGGGTTGGCTGTACCCTTACACCCTTAGGTCCCCTTAGGTACCCTTAGGTACCCTTAGGTCCGTCAACCGAAACGGTTGGCACATTCGAGCATCAAAAGCAGCGTTGGTCACTCAAAGTACGCGTGCAGCAAGCGTATCCTCCCGCAGTGCCCACGCCTGCAGTTTTGAAACCTCAAAACTTGAAAAGAACTGGCAGAACTTTCGAAGTTAATCAACAAGCGTAAGACAGCTGACATAAGGAAGTATAATATGGATAGAATTGAACATGCTCTCAGGAACGGAGGAAGCCTAAAAGCAGTGAAAAAGAAACTAGGAATAGGCAAGAATCAGATGTATGCGTTAAGAGACAAAGCCGGCAATATCATTACTAATATGGATGAGATAGTTCAAGTGGCTGAGGAGTTCTATAGAGATTTATACAGTACCAGTGGCACCCACGACGATAATGGAAGAGAGAATAGTCTAGAGGAATTCGAAATCCCACAGGTAACGCCGGAAGAAGTAAAGAAAGCCTTGGGAGCTATGCAAAGGGGGAAGGCAGCTGGGGAGGATCAGGTAACAGCAGATTTGTTGAAGGATGGTGGGCAGATTGTTCTAGAGAAACTGGACACTCTGTATACGCAATGCCTCATGACTTCGAGCGTACCAGAACCTTGGAAAAACGCTAACATAATTCTAATCCATAAGAAAGGGGACGCCAAAGACCTGAAAAATTATAGACCGGTCAGCTTACTGTCCGTTACCTACAAAGTATTTACTAAGGTAATTGCAAATAGAATCAGAAACACCTTAGACTTCCGTCAACCAAAGGACCAGGCAGGATTCCGTAAAGGCTACTCAACAATAGACCATATTCACACTATCAATCAGGTGATAGAAAAATGTGCGGAATATAACCAACCTTTAGATATAGCTTTCATTGATTACGAGAAAGCGTTTGATTCAGTCGAAACCTCAGCAGTCATGGAGGCATTGCGGAATCAGGGTGTAGACGAGCCGTATGTAAAAATACTGAAAGATATCTATAGCGGCTCCACAGCCACCGTAGTCCTCCATAAAGAAAGCAACAAAATCCCAATAAAGAAAGGCGTCAGGCAGGGAGATACGATCTCTCCAATGCTATTCACAGCATGTTTACAGGAGGTATTCAGAGACCTTGATTGGGAAGAATTGGGGATAAGAGTTAATGGAGAATACCTTAGTAACTTGCGATTCGCTGATGATATTGCCTTGCTTATAGTAACTCAGGGGACCAGCTGCAATGCATGCTCACTGACCTGGAGAGGCAAAGCCGAAGGGTGGGTCTAAAAATTAATTTGCAGAAAACTAAAGTAATGTTTAACAGTCTCGCAAGAGAACAGCAGTTTACAATAGGTAGCGAGGCACTGGAAGTGGTAAGGGAATACATCTACTTAGGGCAGGTAGTGACTGCGGATCCGGATCATGAGACGGAAATAATCAGAAGAATAAGAGTGGGCTGGGGTGCGTTTGGCAGGCATTCTCAGATCATGAACAGCAGGTTGCCATTATCCCTCATGAGAAAAGTTTATAACAGCTGTGTCTTACCAGTACTTACCTACGGGGCAGAAACCTGGAGGCTTACTAAGAGGGTTCTACTTAAATTGAGGACGACGCAACGAGCGACGGAAAGAAGAATGATAGGTGTAACGCTAAGGGATAAGAAAAGAGCAGATTGGGTGAGGGAACAAACGCGAGTTAAGGACATCTTAGTTGAAATAAAGAAAAAGAAATGGGCATGGGCAGGACATGTAATGAGGAGGGAAGATAACCGATGGTCATTAAGGGTTACGGACAGGATTCCAAGGGAAGGGAAGCGTAGCAGAGGGCGGCAGAAATTTAGGTGGGCGGATGACATTAAGACGTTTGCAGGGACAACATGGCCACAATTAGTACATGACCGGGGTAGTTGGAGAAGTATGGGAGAGGCCTTTGCCCTGCAGTGGGCGTAACGAGGCTGATGATGATGATTATGATGATGATGATGATGAAAACTTGAAATCCCCCAGCGCATACTTAGACAACTCCCATAGAAATTCCTGCGTGATTTTTTTTTAATTTTTTTTTTCAGATTGACCGATACCGCATCAGGCAATTCACACTTGCGTGCCACAACAAATTGTTGTGAGAAAATATACCTGGCGTTCTTTAAAAAAAAAAACATCTTACACACTAAAAAAAAATTGACTGTGGCAGATGGCACAATTGAAGTCTTTGACCTGCATCACTCGAAAAAGGTGCACCATTATATCCACGAGAAATCGAACTGCATAATCGACTAATTAACCAAGTTCACTAATTATGTTTCTAACTAAGTCATTTAGGCACATGTTGCAATTTACGATTTGTAACCGATGAGTTCGCGAGGCGTATGTGCGGAATGTGGCCAACGCCAGACGGCGGGGTCGCTACGCGCGAGCGCGAAACAGCCGTAGAGCGATGTGGTCACACATAATGATGGATATATGAGTGAATTTCCCCTTTAAAACTGGGGGCTGGCCTGCGCCACTACACCCCAGAATATATACTATTTAAGTTCATATGTATTAGATGTATGCCGCACATATGCACGATGTATATGGGAACTGACTTTACGTTCCAGGGTGTCTCATGATACATCTGTTGTAAATTGTCTTTGTTGCATTTATGTCAACTGACTCTGCGTTCTAGTGCATTTTATGCGACCTGTTTTGTGAGTTATATTTTCTCCATTTATGTGAGATGACTATGTTCAAGTGTGCTTGATGCGATTTCAGTTGTGAACTGCTTCTAGTGCATTTACGTCACCTGCCTGTTTGACTTTCTTGGTCCTGTTACCTTCCTTTTGTTTAGTGCCGCCTTGCTATTGCATTTTCAGTATACATATGTCCCATGTGAAAAGGAGCAGCGGGCACCGCTAAAGGCACCAACATCTTCTGAATGTGCTATATTTAAAAAAGAGGTCATAAGTAACTTTGTTAGCGTTAGATATGGTTTAATTTTATAACTTCTTGATGTCTATAAATAAATGCATTTTTACATCACTGATAGGGTATACCAATTTTTATTCGACATCACTCTGCTTCTTCTCTACCTGTGCGCCATCAGTATTCCAAACTCATTACTGTCTTTAAACCCTAAGGTGGTGGTGGTGGTGGTGGTGAAGTGTAGCAACAGGCGGGTTTAGCCTGGCGAACAAGGCCGGCAATTGCTCCGCCCGAGCGTCTCGCACAATACCGCTGAAGGATTTCACCATATGGTCATCAAACCGGTCTCTCTTAAGAAATCGATGAGGAGACGTGAAGTTTCTTTGCGGGCTATAACTGATCCCTCGGGAAATATAAGGTCTTGCAGGAGCGCATGCGGAAGGTCCTTGTTTTGCAGATTTTTCAGGAGAGTGTCTCTTTCATCTTGGAATTGCTGGCAGGACCACAAAAAGTGCTCAATGTCTCCTGTCTCGTTGCATGCCGTACAGTTCGGAGAATTGATTCACCCCGTTTTAAATAACCAGGCCGGTGTATTAGCAGATCCTGTCCTTATTCGATAGAGAAGTGTGGCTTCCTCTCGGTGCAATCTCTTGGTTACGCAGGGCATATGCGGTGGAACCCAAAGCGACGCAAAGTGATTTCGAATGTCAGATTGTTGCACTTGATTACTCTTTGGAGCCTTGATTTTGGGAGGTTGATAGAGGGCTGCGTATGCAAGCGCATCAGCTTTTTCGTTTCCTGAGATGCCAATGTGGGAAGGAATCCACTGAAACTTTACTGTGAAGCCTTTGTTATTGAGTTCTTTCACGATGGCTAGTGATTTGCGTGGGAACTTGAGGGATGGCAAACCACGGTGTATTTGTTGTAATGCGGCCCTCGAGTCCGTAAGGACAACCACATTCTGCGGAGGCAAAGTCTTTAGTTTGCGCAGCGCAGAAGCTATTGCTACGCCTTCCACAACTGTCGACGAGGCTATACAGTCCAGACGGCCAGACCACGTATATCTTAGAGAGGGAATATAGACTGCAGCTGCACAGCGGTCTTCGTCTGCCTTGACAGAGCCATCTGTGTATACTTGTAGGTGATTCGGGTAAATCGTGTTCAGGTGTTCCAGGACTAATGACTTCGCTTCTGCAGATGGAATGCAGCTCTTTGATTGCAATCGTGGTACACTGAAGTTGCATGTGATGTCCTCGAATGTCCAGGCTTCGTGGAGACTGCCCATATTTTTATACACTTTTGAATGTATAACTTTCAACTGCCACCGAGCGGTAGCTCGCTCGACAACGATGACGAAAATAACGCCGAGAAAAGAAGCATAACGACTGCATCGCATCCTGGATGGGGATTTGCATATATGATATTTTATTTTCATTCTTCGGTTTTCTCTTCAGTATGAAAGTGATTTAGTTTACATCGATAGTATACAGCATTATTATTATTATTATTATTATTATTATTATTATTTTGAAAACATATATACACTAGAGAACTAGAGTGGAAAGGGAAAGCGAGAAGCCGGCTGGCAACTGCCACCGGAAGGGGCACAACGCCTGACTGCTCTTCAGAAGGGAGGAGACAGAGACATAGAAATGGAAGATAGGACGGAGGGGAGGGAAGTGGGAAAAAAGGCAATATAAAAAATGTCAAGTAATTAAGCAGAACATACATTGTACAGGGGCGCTATAACGTAAAACTATTCCAAGCTTTTCTATTCCAATTCTGCAATCAGCCCTCCGCGATGGGTCAAAAGTTTTTCTTGACCCCCCCCCCCCCCTTCACCTGTCTGTCACGCGACGTCACAAAAACCGCGATAGCTCGCCATCTGATATGAGGTGTACACACTGATTATGCATGATTTGACCGAACAAAAGAAAAATAGTTATTGCTGATTCGACGCCTTTTCGCCATCAGCCCTCGGCTATTGGTCAAAAGTTTTCGGACAGCACCCACTTCACCAGCCTGTAACGCGACGTCATGAAACCGCGAAAACTCACCGCGTCAAAGTGACATGTACGCGCTAAAGATGCATTAATATGCCGAACAAAACTGAATTTTCTTCTGAACAGCCGCAGGCTACCCCGTTCCGAAAGGAATAAAAGATGGCTGCCGCCGATCGCTCATGCACTGGCTGTCGCACCTGCCGGAGAGCATGGGTTTATTTGAGTGTAATAAATCTGTTTGCGTGGCTGCGTAACGTTTTCGAACACTTTCGGCACTTTTACGACCTAGTTCTGCCAACTCTTCTTTGCTGAGGATCCGTTTTAGCGTCATTCTTAAGCTTCCGTTGCATGCCGCTGCGATTGTCGACCTGCCACCGCAAGCTAACTAAGGGAAAGCTGACAAATCGCAGACTCTGGTACCTCCCTCTTCATCGGGTTATCGATTTTCAGTGTAGTGGCTCGGCCCTATCGAATGCCTCTCCACTTGAGCGTGCTCCTCGCCTCTTGTGAGCCAATTAGATAAGACAAGCCGCTCAGTGTGGGCAATGTTATTAATTTTTCAAGCAAACAAAACTGACCTCCTATGAACGAGGGAAGCACTTGATTGGTTTGTTCAGACAACCCTGCGGGTGACCCCCCGATGCTTGCGTCGGCGGTTACGCAAATTTGACGTCAGGAGATTGGAATAAAAACATATGGGAATAGTCTTACGTTATAGGGCTCCAGGTCACACACAGTGGGGCCGGTCCCCTCCCCCCCCCCCGACTACAGGTCACGCCACTAAAGAATGTCCAAATAGAAGAAACAGTGTTTCAGGTCCCGTCACCCGAAAACAGAAATAGGCTGCAAACGTGAACATAAGTTAGTTACTTCTGGAAAAGTAAGTAGAGCGCGATGCCCCTGATCGCGTCGAGACGACAACCGCTCGGGTTACAAACATTCGTCGAGCCTCGTGCCCCGCAGGCCGAGGAGGTGATATACACTCCCTCACTGGCGACGTGCGCTCGATCGACTTCGGACTCGGAGCCATGGACGATCCCGCATAACAGCCACTGCTGTAACAGGAAACCCAGAGGCGCAAACGTGCGCGCACGTTAGTTTCTCTAGGTTCAGTAAACACAATGCTCGAACTTGCTGGTCGTCGCGTTTTCCTTTCTGTCTTGTTGTCTCGGCGCTGAGCGGTCATGCGTACGCGAAACGCCAGAGGCGATGCTCAGATTGGTGTAGTGCACGATACTTAGGTGGGCCACGGACCGACCAAATGCTCAGAAAGAAGTGTGCAAGAACGTCAGGGGGCGAGCTTTTGAAGACATAGCTATCCGGCAAACAAGACAACGGTGTCGGGGAGAGAGCAACCGATACGCATATCATTGAAAAGCAGTAATCAAGTGCATGGCGACATTGGGCAAGTAAGCGTCTAGCTCCGTTCTTCAGCATGGGCCCTGACAGTTGAAGTACCAGTAGCCCTTCTGTTATGCGCCCCCTGACTGCCCCCTGATCATAAACCTGGGCTAAGCTGAGTCGAAACGTGAAGCTATGTCAGAATTATGTTGAACGATATTACTTTATCTCGTCGTGCGTCGCCTGCAACGAGACGAGACGAGAACAGTCGAGCCGCGCGGTCGAACACATCTTGCAAACTGGCTCAAAAGCGTGTACGCTGCCAAAAGTAACGATAATAAATGATGTGCGCCAATTACAAGCATGCTGGGGATTTCTAGCCTCCGATTTTCTTCGGTACTGGCGCTAATTAAAAGAAAACGCTTTTTCAGTGCAATGGCGGGGAGAGCTATTTGTACTTGTTTCCCCCGCTTTCACACCTCGATTTCTTAAAGAGATTGACATCACCACATCGATTCAGACTGTCCCTACATATCCACCACCTTCTGCTAGTGATTTTCTTAATGCCATCAGGTTGATGAGAGAAAAAGGGAAGGTGGCCTGTGAGCGTTTCTGTTTTTCGAAGTACCGCCATATATCCCATTGCGTACGCCGCTCTGGCGGCCGGATCGGCACGGGAAATTCCTGCCACTCCGTCGCCAGCTCGCGTCATGAGCAGGCATACAGGCACCATCGTTAGCGTAACGGGGTGCGCGCGACGCATGCAAGTGTGTCGCCGCAACCACGGAGCGCCACGTGCTATGCGCTGCGGGCGGCAGCGCTCCGCCCTTTCTGGTTTCTCGGGATCATTTCGTCTCCCTCGATCGAGCACGAGATCGCGGCGCGTCAAGCGCGCGCAAACGGCCGGCAGAACAGCATGAAGAAGCCGGAAGCACAGAGCGTCGAGGAGTCGCTCGTGGAGGGGAGGAGATACCGCCCTCTCCTTCCCTCTTTCGAGCTAGAAAATGGAGAGGGGGGCTAAAAATAAGGAAAGCGAAACAGAAGAGAAAAACGAAATCTACGAGGTCCGAACACAAAGCGGGCAACACGTAAATGCTGCAATTTCTTTTTTTTTTTTTTTTTCCCGCCTCTGGGCCTCCGTGAGAAGCCCCGGAAAGGAAGGCGCGCGCCTCCGTCTCGTCGTCCACCTCGACGAGGTAACGCCTAATCTTTCATTCAGCAACGTTCCGGTGGCTGAATCCTCGCGCGAGCCAAAGGAGAGGGAAGCAGCCTCCGTGCCAAGCTATTTACTGCCGCCCGCGCGCGCGCGCCTCACCTGCTGGCGCGCATCGCTGCAAGGCCGTCAGCTGGCGAAAACGTCGCGAGCGCCCGCCAAAAAAGAGCCGCTGAATGCGCGCGCGGCGCTGTTGCAGCCGTGCAGAGGTGCCGCGGCGGACTCCTGCGATTGCGCGGCCGGCGGCGCGCACGGTCCGGGGCCCGCGAACGCGCTTCGCTGCCCACGGAGGGGGCGACTCGGTGTCACCGCCCAGCTGCTCGGTTCTGCCCACGACAGAGAGAAGGCCGCCGGGTAAAGAAGCTTTCTCGAGTAAACCACGCGGCCGAGCAGCGCCGGTTTCAGGTGGCGTCTCGTGGGACAGCAGCCTCGGACTTCGACTCCGGTTAGCGGTGTGAGACATGAATCCGACCATTACAACATGTTTTTCGAACAACACCTGCGCGCGGAAGGACCAGGGCAGGTGCAGTTTGCCGCAGGCGACGTTTAACTTGCCGATCTCTCACATTCCGGAGAACAGCTCCACGCGCCAGCACTTAGCTATGGCGAGAGGGTGGGAAAGGGGGGGATGCTCATTAGCCCCTGCCTCCTCCTACCTCTCTTCCACTTTCTTATTTCCGGCCTTGCAGCCGAAAGCCAAGACTACAGTGATAAGAGTGCTTCTACGGGGGCCAGCCAACATAGTAATTGCACAGTGCTTAAGATGCCGTTTTGTTGTTTAAGGAGAAGGAAACGAGGTAGACCGCAGGCTTCGTAAATGTCTCATCTACTTACGCAGCATTTCAGAGCGCACTGACGTTGCTGGCGCTTGAACTTACTTAATTTTGCTCGTCAAGAGGTCGAATACAGGTCACTCGAGCACTTTCGGCACAAATGCGAACGTGATATCGTCCGATTTGTTCGAGGAGTGACATTTGCGGTTGTGATTCTGTAGTGCGCAGTGGTGTCTATACCTTCCACGTTCGTGAGGTTGTCACGGTTCTTCTAGCCGCATGAATGCAAGAGCCGCCGCGCGGTGCAGATGTGTGCCGAACGAAGCAGAGGCGTTTGTTTACGCCGGTTGAAGCGCTATAGCTGCTGGCAATAAGTGCCGGGCTGAGTGGCCGGGTAACTGCATGTGGAGCCTTCCAAGAGGCATATCCGTGCATTCCCCCCCCCCCTCCTTGCCTGCGAGAAAAGTTTAGATGGCAATTTGCTTTGCCGCGTTTTTACGCACCGTGATAAGCACGGTTGTTTTCATATCCTGGGACAGTCGCTCGCAGGAGTAAACTGCTTTTTGGCAACACTCACGTTGGTCAGACATCGCTTTGGTCCAATTCATGAGCAGTTTACTAGCGCGATCGAGAGCTGGAGCGTCACTGGAACGAAAAGTTCTCTGGCGGTATTAGGCGTAGTGCTTGCTGCGTATCTTTCTTTTTCTTTTCTTTCTTCATATACATAAGTGAGCAGCGTAAGTGTTCCGAAGCTTTATTACATACACAGCTGTTTTATCGCACACACTCTGACAAGCGGAAGACGAGAAGCAAACATGGGCGGGGTGATCAAGAAAAAAAAAACATTAAAAAGAAAGCTCCGAAGGTAAGGGTAGGTATTAGAGAGGAGGGGGAGAGTGCCCGTAAACGGCGGATGTAGCAATACGATTACAGAAGGAAATACGGAAAGGCAAACGCACATTGCACGCAGACGTATAGCATGCAGCAAAATACTAAACCGCGGAGCGTGCCAAGAACAGTTCCTGTCAAGCGCATTGCAGTTATTCAGTCTGGCTCTCTCACATGCTTGTCCCGACGACGGAGAAACGTAGCCGTATAGTCAGCTGCAGCTTGTCACTGGTAAACTTCGTTTGTTAACTTTGATACAGTGTTTTAGCACAGAAACTTTTTCACACGGGCACAGGAAGGGACGCACACAAGCGCTAGTGTGTGTCCCTTCCTATCTCCGTGTGAAAAAGTTTCCACGCTAAAACACTGTATCAAAGATGTCGCACCAACGAGGCCAGAAGTCAATCATTTGTCAAGCTCTGCAACACGACAGCACACTATCCGCATTCAGCCACGCTGCGATTGCGACACTGAGCGTAAAGCGTAATGACGGCCTCGCGTTTTGAGTACGGGCAGCATGAAGACGAGGAAAAGAAAAAAAAAATCGGCAGAGTGCTTACGTGCGGGAATGCGAAAGTAATATAGTCGCTTTGGGGGAATGTTTTTTTTTCTTTTTTTTTTTCTGGGCATTCCTTGTCCGCGCGAGCTCTCGCCTGCGTTCTAACCGCGCCTCGGTATACATAGCACAAATCAAAACGCGCTCGCTTGCTCGCGAAGAGTTCATAAGTCGAAGAACCGCTCAGCGGCATTCATTTGCGCATTAATGCTTTGTATTTTATACACCCATTTTGTTCGCTCGTGACGTGGCGCCACCTCTTCCCCAGTGGCTGCGCTGTCACGTGCCCAATGACGCACGCACTAGGCACACATTAAACCACAGTCCACCAGAACCGTGGAGCCGCTCGCTGTGGCGTCGGGGAAGCGTGCTCGTCTCGCAGGCCCGGGTTCGATTCCCACCCAGACCGAAATTTACCTGATTTTCTTTTCGAAGGCATTAATTTACTTTGTTTGCAGGAACCTCCCTGATATATCTGACGTCAATTAAAGTATTCTTTGATGTGGTTTTACTCTTTCCCGTCGGCCATTTCTGGTATACCATCGTTCGGTCCCTCCGCCGACTACAATGCCGGATTTTCGGTAATGGAGCCATATAATGCTTGCGCATTAAAAAAAAAAAAAAGAAAACTGAGTAGAGTGATATTCATAAATGCCGGACGACCAATCGGCTGAAAAATGGTGATTCGTAAAATGAGGATTAGATTGGCGTATTTTATTCAGTGTCTGAGGCACTATAGATGCTTCTTCGTCCCATTGTAAACGCTTTCTGTATAGGACATTCACATTCTACCGACAGCTGATCGCGATACAATGAGGGTCAGTATAGCAACCAACGAAAGCCTTTTAGCTATACGAAAGAAAAACCGTTAACCAAAAATAGTGATACGCTCTCCGGTTAATTGTAATGATTTCGTGCAGAACGTGCGTACCACAGCCTCAAGGAGCTGTCGCACGTACTATATATCGCGCACACTATTCGCTCCTGAAAACGAAAACAGTATGGCAGCTCTAGTGACATAACATGCCGTTTCCGTTTCCCACTATTTTCTACAGTTTCACCAAAATGATCTGCTGGTGGCCTTTCTTTTTCGTTGTTCTACAAAACTTTTTTGAACATAGTTCACTCCCATATACAGAGAAGTAAAAAAAAAAATTACTCCCCCCCCCCCTAACTATAGTTTTCAGGGAGTATACGAAGTACTCCCAAATTTTGCTCTCGCTCTAGAGGACTTCTTGCGTGGATCAACGAGACATTCTCATTTCAATTTCTTCGATGCGCGAACTTTTGACAATTCTGTCATTTCGCGCTTTCTTTTCTGCCTTTTCCTTGTTCCTTCTCTCTCTTTTTGCGTACAGAGTTGTGCACGGCTTCCGTACACGAAATTTGAAATAACTGCTCGATGTATATGATGTCTGCCTGCCTAAAAGTTACGTAGGTGGTTAAGCTATGCACAAATGTTAATTGAAGGTACGCATTAAATTATTTTCACGGCGCCTAAAACAGACCGTACACAGATAACACTACATACACACAAACGCTTGTGTGTGTCGCGTTTTCCGTGTGCTGTGTTGTTCGCGTCATAAAAAGAATGTATAGAAAACCGCACTAACTTGCCCAGCAACAAGTTCTTTTGAACTGTAATTGGAGGCAGCAAAGAAACAAATAAAATCATTTTCCCTCACAGTATTGGTGGCGAGGAGTTAAGGAGCCGCCATCTGTCGGAAGCGCCTCCCTTGCGTAGTATGAGGGATCACGCGGCGCGCTCGCCGTAGGTTTCGCTTACGGCGCTCAATAAAAACACCACGCGGCAGCCCTCCTGGACATTTATGTAGGTATTCTCAAAACAAGGGAAGTTTGTGAGTGTCGATATAATAATCTTGGGCAAACTGAAAGCACAGAATCGTTTACAGGCGCTATCTCTTTACCGAATACGTACAGTGAACGCCACTACGCGCGGTCGCCGCGATGGAGTCTCCCGAAGCGGCTTCTTGCGTGAAAGGTAACCAAACGCTGAGAGTAAACTATGTGATATATGCTCTTATAGAGAGTGATCTGTATAACCTAATGGCGCATAACAGAACGAAGCCTCAATGCGTGCAGCCATCGCACGGTTTCACGGCAACCGACTGCCAATCAATCTGTATGCATGTCCGAGCACAATGTTTTGCTTTCGCTGTGAGCGAATTTTCGCACCGTGCCGTGAGCTTTAGGCCGCAGCATATGAGCATTTCCCAGTGCACTAGCAACTATTGTTGCGTGGACGCTATCAGAACTGTTCAAAAACAATTTCGTTATATAGACTTCGACGCCTACGGCGACTGTGATGTGCCGTCGCGACGATTCAATCTTTTTTTGTCTTCTAAATTCTTGGACATTTCAATATTATTTCTCAAGTTGCGTCGCACTGCATGTTTATCAGTCGTGTCAACGTGCGATTCCCCTCTACTTCTTTCTTGTAATCCAGTGCATTAATTCATAACACAAACACGACCACATGTCATGCCTTTCTTTAATATGCGTCTTACCGCTCCCTTTCCGTTCCAGACAACTTGCCAGTATCTAGCATCAACAAGTTCATAGACCAAACCGTCCTGACATTAGCCGGGCAGTGGACGCGGGCGAGCGTCTCAGTGCGCGTTTTCTTCTACTCACCGAACATCGCGCAGTCCCGGCGCCGTACGGCGCCGTAGCAGAAATCTTCCTCGCGTGTGTGCTTGGTGCATACGCGAGCTGTATATGGCTGTCTGCCGGCTCAAAGTTTCGCCAGCCAAGCTTCACGCAGCTCCTTGCCGTGCGGCTACGTGTGAATAAGGCTGACACAGGGCTCTGTTGCGTACGTCCGGCACTGCGGCACCAAGCATTAACCTACCATGCTGCACGCCTCCAAAGGCAGCCACTACCTATTATAGTAGTTTCAGATGTTGTCAAGCAGACACCCAAGGCGGTAAAGCCGCACCACTTAATCAGAACCGCGGCGCAAGTGGGACTTTAAACTTTCGTTTTCGGCTCGCTTCGGCGCTTCCGAAGCAGCCGACGCGGCTGCTGTGTCTACGTGATCCCTCATGCCACGTCACGTCGACGGTGGCGCCAGCTTTTCCAGTGGTGGAGCTCGAGGCCAATACCGAAGCTATTCATGAAAATTTTCACCTATACACTCTAAGAAAAAAGGACTAAAAGGGGTAGGGAGGTTAGTCCTTTAGGGGACTAACTGACATGGAATGAACTGTTATTCCCCATGCGCTTACTCCTTCGAGGACTAACGGTTCCCCTTTTCCGATGCTCCTCAAGGGAGTAACGGTAATTCGTTGCGATGCTCCGCAATGGTGGAATTAATGAAATTAGGCATTTATACCGTAATAAAAAATTACTGAGCTGAAAAAAAGAAACGTGCCCGAAAGCAGGATTCGAACTCAAGTCCTCTCGCTCACAAGACAGGTACTCTAACCACTTCACCACGATGTCTTTTTTTTTTATTACGGGCTTGGCAAAAGAAAGTACAATGTGAATATTACATGTCACCACGGTGGTCGGTTGACAGGATCGGATATTCAGACAGGGTTAAGCATCGGAACGCAAGTGCAGCAATGTAAAAGAGACTCGGCATCTTGTGCATGTTATGCAGTGAGGGTGCAACGTTAAGTGTACTTGCAACCACAAGCGACTGCGAAAAGAAATCAGCCCAAGTATTCTTAGGGTCATTTAAATTGAGGCACTACGTGTAGCGAGCTCAAACCCAAGACGACAGAGAAGGACAATTTCTGTCGCTTAGCGTGCCCCGTTTGAGCTACACATAGCTTCAGTTAAGTTCGTAAACTCGTTGGAACAGAAGGAACTTAGGTACTATTGACCAAAAAAATGTAGCCGTCCATCAATGACTTGCGCGTTTAATGTGTATCGCTCACTTATGTTGTGCGCACGGAGGGCATGGCTCTTCACATTCTAGCTTTTGAGTTTCACGCAATTTTCTCACGAAAAGGCAAGGTGCTGCTTTGCATGTAGTTCAATAGACAGTGCAGGAACTTCGAGCTATTCACGATTTATAGGCAATACACTTTTCGCCGCATCACTCCATGACGCGGACGAAAACAGCGAAGTGCATGGGGAGTAACTGTTGTCGTTCGTCCTCCCGTTGCTCTCTGTTCGACCATGGACTTAACACTTACTCTCCGAAATTTGCACACGGTACGCACATTCAGGCAGTTAGTCCTTTGAGGGACAAAAGCGCCCCTTTTAGGACTAATGGCCGAGTTACCCCCGTTCTACCCGGGATTTTTCTTAGAGTGTAAGGTCCGATTCTGTTAAAATAGAAAAAAGTCGATGAGTAAGCAGAAAAATAAATTCTTTCAAGTGAAAGGACTTTTGCAGTTTCGATTTGAAGAAGTTATTTTGAGCAAAAAGTGGGAATTTTCTTTGAAATTTATTCTTTTGCATTATACGGTTTCTAAGAAGCTCGTGCGGCAAATACAGATTGCGAGCAGCAAGCATTTCCGTTTTTTTTGTCAAATAATGTTGAGTTTTGTTCGCGCGTGCACGTGGTACTGAATACTTCAATCATCAGAAGCCGAACGTGTCGGAAAGGTGCTCGCGCCAAGGCCACGAGCAGGTCTGCACCTTGAACGCCCCCCATGCACATAGCAGCGCAAGCAAAACAACTCGCGCTCGGTTGCACAGCTGCTCCTGGCCTTTGTATAAAGCGGCATTGAAAATACCTCTCTTTCTATTATTTTTCTAATCATCGCAGCAGCAGAAACAATTACGGGAGCGCAGAGGCAAGCGAGAGATTTTCAATCTTTTATTTCTCTTCCTCAACGCCACTCACTCGAACGGGTCACGTACGCAACGCCCACCACGCGGACACACTACGGCTCTGCCCCGTCCTCTCTACAAATTGAAATTCTTTTGTCAGCTTCCCTGCTTTATGCGCGCCAAATTTCATTCTGATGCGCGTATTTTTCTTTCCTTTCTTTTTGCATACAACTCACATTCTTCTGTGAAGCCAGGTGAGTCAGTCGTTATAATGGATACGACCTGTCTAGGCGCGTGCGTATACGCGGCCAGCGCGCATTTTTATTGTCGCCGATGTCCGGACCAACAAAGCCAATCGCAATCACAGCGACATTCAAGCGCACTAATGCGGCATCAGACCACAGCAGGCGTCAAGCTACATGCGAACTTTCTGGCATGTGCTTTGAGGTATACTTTGCAGGAGAAACGATGCAATGGAACTTTTTTTTTGTTTCTTTGTAGCACATTAATAAAAACAACAGTTCACATGTCCCTTTGCGCGCGCATTCTTGCAAACACAAGAATCGAAGCTATATGAAAAAAAAAGAGCGATTGCTGTGGCCTATCAGGCTAAGTGGGGCATACAAAGCGTATTGCAGTCATCCTCTGGCGCAGGCCAGCAGCGTATACAGTCGGATGTCGCGTTAGCGGTGCGCATTTTCAGGGCCGCGACGCGAGTATGAAATCCGGAAATCAAAGAGACAGCCGCGCTATCGAGCGTTCAGACGTCGGCCGTTGCAGTATTACTATATGCTCGTATTCCTTCCCTGCGGGAGGGCTGCGCAATGTACATGTGTATACAATCCAATGTATGTATGTATGTATGTATGTATGTATGTATGTATGTATGTATGTATGTATGTATGTATGTATGTATGTATGTATGTATGTATGTATGTATGTATGTATGTATGTATGTATGTATGTATGTATGTATGTATGTATGTATGTATGTATGTATGTATGTATGTATGTATGTATGTATGTATGTATGTATGTTCGTTTCGTATAGACCCTTTTCAGCGGCTAGGTCGCTCACTAAGAACAGATGGCGCTTGCTCCGCGCCTAGCTATTTGTTGACTCAAGACCCGCCTCTGCGGCGATTCGGTTCCCGGTCGCGGCGCGTGCGTTCCGAGAGGGGTGCAATGCAAAAGCGCCCCTAGCTGTGCCTTATGATAAGCTGTCCCAGATGGTCAAAATGAATCCGGAGCACCAGCACTATACCTCGTCCCCCACAACCCACTGTGCAGTTTGAGGACGCTAGCCCCTCCCCCCCCCCCCTTTATACTGCCACTACAGGTGCGAGTCTTACACTCCGTGTAATATTCTAACATGTTGCTATCGCATTCATTGCTTCGCCCGTATGGCGAAATTGTGATATTTTTTTTAATCTGCTAAATATGCTGCACACGTACATACTGGGCTGCTTCCTACTTAGTGAATTGGCAAATGTGACATCTGTACTAAAAGCTAATCAACTCACACTGTTTTGTGTTGGCAATGTAGGAGCATCGAAAAAAGCTGAACCACTCAATTGATGACTACATGCTTTCTCTGCTTTACTTTAGTTACCGTCCTTCCAGGTTTTGTTCGTCCTTGTTTCTTTGCGTCACAATCCCGGAATAAAATGTCAAACCGTCGTCTGACTCAAAAGAAGGTCTTGCTATGGCAAAACAAGTTTGCGATTATTTTTTCATCGGAGACAAAGTTCTCAGAAAAGTACTATGGCCAGATAGCTCCCGAAATTTAGTAGACACTCGCTCGCGTTTGTAAATATTATTTTTGTGGTCTCCACTATCGCCCAGCGCCATTAATTCGCTAAACTCACTGACACTCACAGTCGCGTATTACATATGAGTGCACTCGTTATTTACATACCTGCTACGTAAGAATGCCAGAAGCTAAACGTTGTGTCAACAGCTACAATGTAGACGAGTGACAAACGCTAAGACGGCTTTTCTGTAAGCTACTACGAAACTTTAAAACATGGATGTTTTAAGCTCAGAGTGCGGCATAAACAAATACGGCGCAATTAGCACATTCGCGAGTTAACTCACAAAAAAGTATGCAGATATCTCACGAAAAATTGATATGGAACCAAAAAACATGGCAGCTTGTGTCTTCCAAGCCACTTGCACTAAATAAAGAAAACAACGACGAGCGAATGACAGCAACCCTAATTTAATACAGCGGCTGAAACCCACCACTGCGTCTGCGAAAACAATTTCTAGCCCTGCCTTTGGTTCGCCCACCGGAATGCTCGCACCATACAGACAAGGCGAACGAGCTCGGAAGGATTGATATGCAAAATTTACGTGTCTTCTAAAGCTCTGGCCAAACTTTTGTGCCGTTTACGCAGCCGTTGTCGGCTACAAACGCCGAATCAGCGGCTTGCTGGGCCGCAGCGGCATCGTGAGCTGCCGTTAAAAACAGAGGCAGCGGATGCCGGCTCAGGCAAGCAATGGACGCGTCACCACGTGATGAAACGTGGCGGCACTCACGGGAGCACCGTAAGAGGGGCCTATAAGCATGACGGGTCAATCATATCAGACACTCCATTCTTCATCTCGTGGTTTCGCAGTAAAAGTCTAGCTTGCGCTCACGGCACAGGTGCATCATACACTTGCATGGTCCTCATGACTGCGTCACTACGACACTGGCTTATTTTTTTTTTTAGGGCACACATTCAACTGTTCTCACCGAGAAAGTCGACGCAACACGAAAAGCGCAGAGCGGGAACGTTTACGGACATTAACGTAGCTTATCCTCCCCCAAGAAAATATGTGAAAAGGCAAAAAAAAAAGAAAGAAGAAAAAGAAGAAGAGAAAACATTAACGAAGTAAAGAAAGAGTATACTACAGTCACAGGGCATGCTCGAGCTTTTTTGCACTTGTGTATCAATTTCCTAGCTTATGACGTCACTTACGCATAAGCGCTTACCAGCGCCGCCGTGCACGCAGCACGTTCGCGACATAGCTCTCTCAGTACACGTCGCAGACGTTACACAGCGGCGCACGGAGTCGCCTATAACGCGCTAGAGGTTGTACGCGTTTCCTGGTGCGAGACGCATGCGGAATATTTTGCAACATGCAGTGACAATCCCCGAGTGCTGCTCGTTGTCGATTCCGCGCCGTCCATGGAACCCGCTAGCACTTCTGTGTTCCCCCATCGCCGGGAAAAGCTTGGCGCCGCGAGAAGTTGTTGTGGAAGGCATGGCGGGCCTTATCTCCTCGCTCTTTCGAGGAAGCTTCACATGCATGACGCGAGTACGCAGCTCGTCCGCCTTGAAACGGAGAGATGAAGCGCGTACAGAAAGCGAGCGGGAAGAAGAACAAACCAGTTTATAAAAGTCGGGCGATTCGCTGCCGCCGCGGGGCACATGTCTCCCGCCGTTATACGCGTACGTAGTTTAATTGCGATGGTCCGCATCTAATTTCACTCCCGCGTGAAGCCACAACTGCGGATAGTATGCCAGATATATCGAACTCGAATTCCACGCGGGCTGGTGGCTTAGACAGGAGCGCGTGCGAAGAAAAGAGCACGAGTCTTTTTCGAGGCTCGCCCCGCTTTCTCTCCGGCAATGTTCCAGTGAAAGAGTGGGCTGTGCATTGAGACACTGGCACGAATATTACTAAAGCTAGCTCTCACTTTAGCGACCATATGACATTTTCTACTGCGCAGGTCTCTTTCAGGCGCTCCTCCTAATCATTCGAATTGATAACATGATTGGCAACCGCAACGTTTACCCGCAGTCTTGTTTCGCTCACATCAACGGCGTCTTCATGGATGAAGTGGAATTGATTCACGCTAATAAGTGAGCTTCATGCACTCTTGAAACATCAGAGAACAACCGCAATGTTTTGTTACAAAATTCCTAAAATGCCCTTCAGGAATTCGAATAAACTTCATTACATGCGCTATAAGCGAACGTTCGTCTATAAAGCCGGGTGGCACGTGTACAGTCTGCACAGTGCGGCACCTCGCTGACCGAATGGTGCGTGATGGGCATGCTATATCGAACTTTTTCGTGGTTCTTTTTTCTCTGTTGGCTTATATATTTATGTAATGTATGATGTAATGTATGATGTATTGTAATTGATGTATTGATGTAACGTCGCGAGCATACGCGCGAAAGGACGGGAGCGCCATTCTGGGGAAATACGCGACGAGAATCGCGCTGGTGCGCAGTGCCGGTAAGCTGAAGAGGTAAGCCATTTCGTTAATATTGTTTTGGCAGGCCATGGATCAAGGTCCATGCCCAAGCACAAATATTTTCATTCAGCGGCGGCGCAGGAACGGACTCGGCAGAACATACAGGTCCTCGCTATACGACTGAACGAAGCATATACGTAGACAGCATGTGTGCCACATGGCGTCACACATCTTTCGTTCCCCTCGGCATATTCACACAGTGCTACGTAAAATGATATTCTATGTTGCAAGGAAAGAGAGGAACAAGATCAGTGGTAAGTAGAACGGAGAGGTCGGCCGGAAGTGCTTGGCCCTGGCCCGTTATTCCACTCCGGGGTAAGGGGACGGGAGCAGACAGGGAAACGAAGAACAGTACTGAAAACGGGAGGGGGGGGGGTGAATATGCTGCGCTCGACCTTAAACAAGTCATGGCTAGAGGTCGTAACCAAGCATTACAACAACAACAACAACAACGATGTCGTGCGAGAGAAGAACACCACTACATCGCATGTCTGTTTTGTCTTTCTGTTCTTTCCTTGAACCCAAAGCCTGGGTGTGTATGACTGAATGCCATTACCATTGCATCTGTGGATCGGAGTCTTATTTTAGAGTCTGCACGAGTCTATAAAAGTGGACCGCACGTGTTGGACTTGCGGTTGGCGTACTTCATTTGATTTCACGTAAAAACCATTACATTTCAAAACGTATAGTTTGAGCTAACTAAAACAGCTCGAAATTGAACAGCTTTGTTGTTGAAAAGGGGCTCTTGGAAGACAGCCATCAGTAAGTGTGTACAATAAAAAGTTTTTCTTCGCACACCCATCGTACAGCGTAACGTCGAGTCCTGCCTTCGCTCGATCATTACAATACAGAACGGCTAGTCGCACACGCCTGTTGCGCAATTTGTATTTCGTAAACTTCCTCCCTCATTCAAACGAGTTTCAAAGTCGCACTGAACTCGAAGCATTGCAAATTCGGTTGGTTTAGAATCAACAAAACGCAATATTTATCTTTAATGAATGTTCAATTTTATATAAGGATTATGCAATGGAAAGATCAGGAATAAGGGCAAGAGTTCTCAATCGCGATAAACTCGGCGAGGCTGAGCTAAATCGGTTTGTAGAAAAAAAAGAAAAGGAAAAAGCATTATCAGTGAAAAGTGTTGGCCGAGGCAACATTCGTCCGGCGAATATTTTCCACTGATATTCGAAACAATTATCAGCTACCATCGTATTGGGAAATGCTAGTTAAGTCAATACGTTACTGAGATAAAGTGTGTTGAAGAAGAAAAATAAATTTTACAAGAAAAGAAGAGCGTTATCAACACGGCTACGAACGAGCACAGGCGGAACGTTGACTTACCACTTGAATCAGCTTTAGGATTCCAGGGACAGTTTTGAAGTAGTACGGGTTGAGCCTAAGTCCTTCTCCCACGGCCACCGGCTCGACTTTCACCGTCGCCGTAACCCTGGCGGAGCGCGAGGTGTTCGTTTCCGTCTTCTGAGCGTTCTGGTTGTTCATCTCGGCGTCGCGGGTCATCTCTTGCAACATCAATACTCTGTAAATGAAAGGCGATGCGCCTCTCGTATATGCACTGGGATATCACGGGGTAGCGCTCGGACTATCACCAACGGAAGCGGAACGACGAGTCACAGACCAGGCCACCTTCCAGCAGCCTAGCAAAAGAACTGCTAAGTACTGCGCAAGTCCGCATGAACAGAAGGCAACAGCGGAAAGCGAAGTCGTAGGTGATCGGGCACGCGCTACCGGCGGGCGGTCAGCACTCCTGGCAGCGGTAGAAGAGTTTCGCCCGGCGTCACGATCTGAGAGGTGAACGTGTAAGAATGCGAGGAGTTGATGTCGCAGCAGCCGCACCTTCCGTCAACAGCACGAGGAAGTGCGCCGGTCCCCAAGGGCTGCGCGTACAATCTGCCGTGGGCCAGAGCAGACGACGCGGCTGCGGCACACCGAGAGGGACACACGCGCGTCGAACCAGAGACTCCGGCTGCTCTGGCGGCGGAGGGAGCGATTCGCCGCGCAGCATCCTCCACACTCTCGCCCTCTGATAACAGCAGCGAACCGGTTTCAATGCACGGGCGACGACTCTACGCGGCCTGCGTACAAAAACTGCCGTAAAGTGTCGCTCGAAAACGCGGGCCCCTCTCTCTGGGTTGCAAAAAAGATGCGGCAGCGGGCGAGGAGCGGTGCGGGAACCGGGCCCAGTCAAGCATAAACAGACTCGTGACAGTGAAACCAACAGACGTAATTAAAAACAAAAACATAGCTCAGGGCAACCAGAAAGAGGCAACAACGCTGCTCGGGAGGATGCCAGACCACGCGCAGAAGCCGCAGAAAGGGGCCGTATAGCAGGTTGTCCAACTGTGCACACGTTGGCGCGGGGAACGGACTTCCATATACACGTGTTTTGACTAACTGACCATGCTTCGCGTCACTTCCCTCCTCGCTCGCCAGTGGGCTTTGCAGAGGATTATTATTTTTCAGCAAGCATGAAGCCTCAACTCTTGACAGTAAGGTAAATTTTGCGGCCAGATCGCAAATCATCTACATTCACATTGTGCATATCGACTCATGGCTTCGCGGTTTCGTCGTTTCTAATGCTTCCACTGGGAGCACGTTTAAACACTTGTAGTTAGCTGTAGTAACCCGAAGCTGATTCGATCTTATTGAACGGCAAGAGAGGTCACTTGTTTTTCCTTTCTTTTTTTTTTTTCGAGTATCACTCAGTCACTGCGCCTGGTTAAGGTACTAGTAGTGCAGTCACCCTGGGTCTCACGTTTGCCTGTAGGGAGAGGGGGCCGATTTATCTCAAAACGGCTTTAGATACAAAAAAAGAAAAAAAGCCTACGTCACTGCATGCTTAGATGCAAATGGCATCCAAACGCGTAACGTGAAAGTACTACATCAGAACACTGCATAGACGTGAATGGCGGCCTCACAGCAATGCAACTGCCGTATACCGTACATATAGTAGTATATATTTTACCAATCTAACTCACCAATGAAATGCGATACCACAATAATGTAAAGTGCACCTAATAATACATCTAAAGTTTCGCACTGCAGGTGGGCACCTCGGCATCAACAAGATGACGGTGTGTTCCTTAACACATGACATGAATTTTAAAGCAAGATAATTTATTGCACGCGCCTTAACGAGATGTTGTAATGAGCACGCCAGAATGGTTTTCGCGCAGCGGCCTTACTGCTCGCAGACATTACTTCTCAAGGCATGACATGATGCGGCGGCGAGTTATGCCAAGCTGGGTATCGAAAGCAGTTCCGCTCACATTCCTTCAAATCCCTATATCTACCGGCAGTGTAGCTACGTTATCAAGAAAAGGAACGGGATGTGGAAGTGCAAGACGTGCGTTAGCACCACGATCGCCATCTGCTACAGCCTTGAGTTGCTTTTAGACAAATACCTATTACGTAGAACTCTCGGTTTCTCCTTCTTTTTGAAATTATGCGTCTTTCTACGGGTTATTTAATATTCCACGAGAGAAATCATTATTACAGCGAAAGCTGTATATGACTAACCTTCCGTAATTTTTTCAGCCTCCGGCAACAGAAACGGACTTAGCGATTTCTAACAAACCCATACACAATGGGTTTCATTGCTTGCTTTGTGTGTGATCACACACGGGTGCAGTGCGACGGCGCAGATGTCAAAATGCGGAACAGAATAGAACGATCACCGTGAAAAATAGCGTGACGGCAAGGTTATCGCACTATATAAGCAGGAGTGGTATCGGCGCTAAAAACAACTGCGTTAATGATGGGGTGGACACGTATAGTTCCTAAACCCGAAGAACAACATGCGTACGAGGAGCGCCGGAGGAAACAGCAACGAGGATGTAAACGGCGCCGGCGCGAAACGACCACCGACGAAGAACGTTCCCACGATGCTGAACGAACAAATGACAACCATTCCACTCTGTGAAGATGGAATGACCGCGAAAGCACTTTGCTTTTCGTTTGAGAGTTTCGACTGTCGTCCAGCTATAGTTGCCGGAATATCTTCACAGAGTGGAATGGTTGTCACTTTTTTTTCCCGCCCCTTGACAGCAGTTTTTTTTTCGTGGGTGAATAATGTTAACGTCGTTAAAAATGTCAGTCAAGTCAAACTATTCCTTCCGTGTCCTTTTTTTTCACTTTGAGCTCTGGGCTAAATCATTTTTTCCATTATATATTTTGGTTTGGTGGCCCTACAGGCTGTAAACTACAGTAGCTACGTGTGTGTACTTAAACTACTCCGTAAATCGCTGACTTGCACAGGTGCGACATGCGATTGAATTATAGTAGTGCAAACATGTTCCACTTATTTTTCGGGAGATTCCACGTGCTTGTGCTTCTGGGCGCGTGTGTGTTTTATGTGTTTTGGGGAGCGTAGACCAGTCCTTTCATTTTACCCGACAGTTGCAACGACCAGCTACTCATAAGAATCCGCTCACGGGCAAGTTGGTACATCTTGGATTGTACGAAGTTTGTGTAGCGCTATAAATACGGAAACAGGAAAGGAACACAGACAAGGACAGGAATCCGGGACATCAACTACTGTGGCCGACCCCGTGACTCTATGGGAAGCATTTTTTAAAAGATTGATTGCTGGGCAATGCTTAACTTTTCGAAAATTGCACTTTACGCACTTAATACCGACAACGGTCTCACACTATATGTTGCGTCTAGTTTTATTCCGCTAGATGAATTTTTTTTTCCTGGCACACTTTTGTAAACCCGTCTAAAATGCGTGGGGTGATTTTTGAAATGATGATTGCAGCGCAGCAGAATTATTTCGCTAATTGCACTCTAGTGGCATACGATCTAGGTCTGCCTCTTTATGTGGGTTCAATTTGGTTTTATTCCAGTAAATGTATTTTTGTTTCCTGGTACGCTTTTGTTCCAGTACCATGCGGCGAAGCAGCACTACAGGGGCAGAAGATTCGTCCGACGTTGAATTGGCGGGAAATGGCTCGTTGATCATGTTAAAACTCATCAACATGAATGTGATGCTATGATGCACATTCACGCCCTGGAATATATGGACAGATGACAATGTCAGATTTTGCAAGAAGCAGCGGACCGAATGGCTGTATGGAGTGGCATCGAAGCATTGAGCCCGGCTGCACGCGCCATTTTTTCTAAAGTTTCGGCACATAGAAAAATGTTTTTTTTTATATTTAGAAAGATGAACATTACGTTCGTGAAACCAATCAGTATTTTCTTAGAATTAATAAAATTGCACAATACAGCTAACTAATGAAACTATAGTCATCAATGATCACTAGTTACTAAAATACTATGCTAAGTTCTCTCGATTTTACACAGCATTAACGTCATGAATAAAAAAATGAAATGTCATAAAACGAGGGATTCAATAGTGAGGCCTGCTGGGAACTGGTATGATGAAGTCAATAGAGATAACGAATCGTTTATTTTACGGGCGCGATGCTGCGTTTGACTCCTGCACGTCGTCATTGGTGTCATTCGCACTGTAATTAAGTGAGCATTTTGGCTTCTATTCTAACGCCGAGGTTAACTTTCATACTGCATTGTGTCAGTTCAATGAGCCAGCTGAAATTAAATGTTTAGACTTTACTTATTAGAGTTTTGCTTAATACTGACTAAACACTTCGCATCACTTGTCACCTCGCGGCCGCCATATGTCTCTGAAGGAACCGTCCTTTTGTTTCAATACAGCTATTAATATTACTAAAAGCCGTCATAGAAACGCCCGGTGTTGACGCACTGGCAGACAGGCAAGATAGTACGCTAAATGCTCCCGAAAACTTCATTTCTGATAGTTTTCCATGCACAGGCGTCTTCCTCAACTGGCGCTGTCACATGACTGTTAGAATGTGAACGAAGTAGCCGAAAAATACTTTCTCAGACGAGATACGTGGATGGCCCCAGTTTATAACTTTAAGGGCCACTGGATAGCACCGACGGTGGCGATTTCCTTCTTAAGATCGCTAATCCTGCGTAAGACCTTGCAGGGGTCGATTTACCATGAAAACAGTTTCTCGGACAGGCCGACGTGGTGATTTGGAGACCAGAGAAGAACGAGACCTCGAGCAAAAATTGAACGTTCCGGTGGTGACTGTCGTATAGGGTTTTTGTGTTCGTTCTTTTGCAGTCTTTGCTGCTTATTAGAAGTGTTTTGGTTAGGGTTAAAACGCTGCTTTAATCCAATAGGAAAGTTAATAATACGTGCTGAAAATACTTTCGTTATTAGAAGGACCCTCTTACGTTGCTAACTGAAAGCTGTTGAAATTCGGGCGGCGTTTCGAAATATCATTTTTAAGAATACTGCCCGTTACGTGAAGTTTAACAAATAGCCGCGAGGACAATGTTCAAATTTCCTGGATATGTCTTGTTGTTTACCTTCATAACAGAACGCTTATTACCGTTTAAGCTTATTCCCCACATTTCCCATCCCACTCTTCACATCTGTAATTACTATTGACTCAAACTTTTCATTCCCAGTTATCATACTTGATTCACCCTTTAAGAAACATTTCTCTTGATATTCATAATGTTGATACTTGTAAATAGTCGAGGACAGTCAAGTGGACATAATCATTAGTGATTATCAGTATTTCCACACTGTCTGCTATATAGTCAGAAAAAGGAACAGTATAATGGCACTTATTCGTAGAAGTGACAATCAGTGAATAAGGACTGTCATTGTCATACTAAACAAAGTGATTCGTGATCGCTAGTGACTCAGCCCTACCATCTCCAAGTTATCAAATTTGAATCTACATATTTATGACTTTTCATTTGATATCTATAACGCTATGTTGTTTAAAAGTATGAGCATATCAAACTGAACGTATCATTAGCGATCACCAATGACTCGGCAGCATCAATTACCAATGGCAACTAAAAATACTCATTTAATGACTGCATGATTGATACAGATGACGACGTGCACGGATGAAGCGTAACACTGCGATACTAGACGAAGTGATTCGTGATCGCTAGTGACTCAATACCACTATCTCCTAGTCGTAATTCAATGACTGTTTATGTGACTTTTCAGTTGATATCTATGGCGCCATACTGTAGAAAACACGATAACGTCCAACCAGGCGTATCACTAGGGATGACTAATCAATGGGCGTTGTCAGTTAGCATCGGCAACAAAAGAAATGCTTATGTAATCACTTTTTGATTAATATCAATGATTACGTGCACGAATGAAGGCTACCATTGTCATGCTAAACAAAGCTACTTAAGATCGCTACTTATTCAACCTTACCATTTCTCAGTCATTATAAACGAATCATCGTTTGTATGACTTTCATTTGATATCCATGACGCTAAGCTATATGAAAGTGCAAGAACAAAGAACTGAGCCCATCAATAGTGATCACTAGTTACTGGGCGTAATCAATCAGCAGTGGTAACCAAAGGAATACTTATTTAATGTCTTCTTTTTGATTGCTATCAATGATGACTTGCATGAATGAAAGTTTCCATTGTACCAGCAAAATAAATGATTCATTTCACTCTGACTTAATCGTACCAGTTCCCAGTAAGCATAGTTGAATCATTAGTTTCATGATATTTCGTTTGATATTCATGACATTCTGTTGTGTAAAACATAGAGAATATAGCATAGTATGTTAGTAGCTAGTGATCACTAGTGGCTATAGTTCAATAAGCTAGATATAAGGTGTAGTTGCCTAGGTAATTGCTCATTATTTCACAGTGTGATTACTGGTTGGCTTTCATGTCGACATGCTCGATTGGAGGCTACAGACGGCCTAGAAGAAAAAGATATTTCAATTCACTAGTGACCAAAGCCTACCAGGGCCTAGTGATCATTGAATCACTAAGATGTTTCAGTTGAGAGACACAATGATGTCGGGCGTGAGTCATTCCCTCTGTTAAAATCCCATGCTAACATTTTCTCGTAATTGTTTACTCGAATTGACATCTGTGAGCCGCTATCGCCAAAAGGAAAAAGGAACTCCAAACGTTGTCGTTAGTCTCATGGGAGGAAATCTACTGGTCTTCGAACTTGCACTTCTTTTTTAACAAAAGGTTTAAACTCCAAACATTTTCACAATAATTTGCTTAACTCGGAACATGAAGGTTCTGGAAGGACGTTCTGCTTGGATTAACGTCACTGGCGCTGGGTTTAAATCAGCAAGTGTTTGGATTAATTTGAGCGGGAAAACCTGTAGTTTGCAATAGAAACCTAATGCCGCTGCAAAGTCTCCCTCAATAGTGAATGCTTCGCAGAGTTGCGCAAAAGTCTGCCATTTTGTTTCAAGCATTGCGGTGAAGACACTCCTATTACTACTACTAACAAAAACACCTAGATGCTGCTAATGACAGCGGTTAAGGGGAAAGAAAAAAATTCACGGGGCTGCAACATTCATATTGGGACGGATTACCAGCGAAGCTGGTTAGGCTCCATACACGAGCTGCATACATTATGAAACCATAAATTATTCCCGCTGTCGCTGGTTGTATTGGCGTTTCTGCTGTTGACGCCTCGCCACTTGTTCCTCTGGCGTGAGCGCGCTGCGCCGTTTCGCCATCTCCGGTTCCTCGCAGCGCCCTAACGCGTGCAGTCCAGTTTTATATACATATCATGCATGACGTCATACTACAGCAGCGCCACCACACTACGCCGCTACAAGCGCCGCCGCGGTCACCGCACCACCTATGCATCTGGCGCAACCGCTGCTGTAACCGCACCGGCACCTCCGACGCGCGTGACGTCATAACCACAGAAGCGCAGGCCACATGCGCAGGCGCCGTCGTCACACTCTTTCCCCTTCTCCTATTACCCGTCTCCATTGCTGCAGCGCGACAGCCTCTACTCGTTTCCACTCCTGTCCACGCGCCGTGTCCCCGATACGGACGTAAGCCGCCCAGGGTACCCCTCTGGGAACGCATGCGGGGTATGCATATGGGGGCTAGAGGTAAACAGCTTCGCTGTAAAAGGCACTCCTAGCAAGCGCAGGAACGACGCCAGTTTCTTGCGCGGGGG